>NC_038249.2:2444565-2779036 GCF_000004515.6 Glycine max | reverse complement strand
TCTGACACGCAGTTCCTTCATGGCACCATCCGAGAAAAATAAGTCATGTGATGCGTTATGGTGTTTAACTAACGAATTCATTGAACCCCACAAATAAGTCATGTACAAAAGGCAAAATGTTTTTAACTACTGAATTCATTGAACCCCAAAAATAAAATACATTGAACAAAACGGAAACAAATACAAGTCACGAGACTAACATACATAAATCAAGGATTTGAACAACTCCCACGCTCAGATTGCATTGGACAGCGACGCCTGTTATGCCCTTCGGCTCCACATCTACTGCATTTTGTTCGGTGCTCAGATGGTTCGACCCAATCCATCTCATTTCTTATCCTTGTTGATTTTGGCCGACCTTTCGCACGAATTGTTGTTGGGTCAGGGATAAGTGTCCATGCGTCATCAGAAGGAGGAATAGCCGCTTCATTCCCAAGAGGCCACCATTGTGCGGAGTAAGCTTTTGAGATGTGCTCGTTTGTATAAACAACTTCTATGTATTGGTAGTAGTTCATGCTCACATAACCACAAGCTGCAATAATGTGTGAACATGGATAGTGAAGCGCAGAATACCTTCCGCATTGACAATGACGACCATTCAAGTTTACTGCCCACTTTTGTCCGCCACGTTGCGTTATAGGGTTGAAGCTCTCCTCTACTTCAAACCTTGTGGAGTGGATATCATATACGCGAACGATGTGCGTACAAGCTTGTTCTTGATTTTTCCTCAGTTCTTTAACAAGCTTTGAACAATATACTTGGCCTTCATTTAACTGTCTTTGGGCTTGGCGGCCACGCTCAACAAAGTACTTTCGACACCTACTGTACGTTGATTTCACCAATGCTGTTATGGGAATGTTGCGACAATCCTTTAAAACCTTATTGATACATTCTGAGAGGTTTGTTGTCATGTGGTCATATCGACGTCCTTCTCTATCGTAAGCCATCGTCCATTTTTCCTTTGAGATGCGATCAATCCATGTTGCTATGGCTGGACTCAGTTCACGAAATTTTTCTAAATTTTGATCAAAAATGTGCTTGCAAGGAGTGTAGGCTGCATAAAATTAGTTATGAATAACAATTTTAAGTATAAATGAAAGTAAAATAAATGTGACCATCAAATATGAAATCTTACCCAATTTCTTCAACATTTCTTTTTGTTTGGCATTATTGAATTTTCGATTGAAGTTGCTTGCTATGTGTCGCACGCAGTAGACATGGTAACCGTGGGGAGGTTGCCAGCCAAGTGCTTCGTTAGCGACAGCGGACTTTATACTCGCGTGTCGATCAGATATAAGACAAATACCATTTTTATCTGTGACATGTTCACGCAAGTGTGCCAAAACCATGACCACGCTGTCAACGTCTCACCTTCGACCACGGCGAATGCTAGAGGAAGGACACCCCCATTTCCATCTTGTGATGTGGCCATTAAGAGGGTCCCACGGTATTTGCCATACAAATGTGTGCCGTCAACTTGTATGATTGGCTTACAGTACTTGAAAGCCTCTTTACATTGGCCAAAAGTCCAGAAAACTCTATGAAATTGGCGGTGTTCGCGACTAACCGTATTTCCAACGATAAAATCGTCATGTAATATTTGAAAATACGATCCTGGAGAATGATTTTGCATGTGTGTTAGCCACGACGAAAGTTTCGCATATGACTCATCCCAATCGCCATATTCAATAGCAATGGCTTTCTGTTTCGCCAACCAAGCTTTTTTGTACGACACCTTGTACGCAAATTGACTGTTAATCCTCTCTTGAATCAATGAAATTTTTATCGATGGATCTTCTCTGATCATGCCTGTCAATAGAATAACAAAATTTAAATGACAATTAAGGCTAAACAATAACATAATATGAACATAAAATACGTACCTACTACACAAGTGGCAATTAAATCTGAATCAAGTTTCTCGTGATCTTGGGTCATGGTCATATTGAGACATGTGTGTGGTCCACCCCATTGAGTGACTTTCCATGAATCAGTCTTTTTAGATGGAATTGCCCTCATGTAGAAAGGGCAAGGACAATCTGCATTTCTATTCAAGCAACAAACCACATACTTGTCCCATTTGGTTTCAACCACTTTGAAACTTTGATGCACCCTCATAACATATTGTTTGACCGCATTCTTCACTGCATCTTTACTATCAAATTCCATGCCAACATATAATTCTTGGCCAACATTAAAAGTGGATGGCATCTCCAAACCACAAATGTCCTCCTCATCAGGATGGCTCCAGTTGATATTATTATAATGCAAAGCATCATTCCAAAATGGATTCTGAATTCCTTGTACACCTTATAGTCCAAAAAAAATTCAAATCATACTTATTTGGCATTAAATACAATTGTCGTGAAATAATAAATATATTGACTGAAGTATTTTTTAAGACAAAATCATACCTTCTGCTGGGTGAACAATTCTTACTGGTGGAATCATCTCGGGGACTTCATTGTCTGTATCTGATATACCGTCAACACTGTCATCTTCGTCTAACGAATCTTCAACGTATGAGTTAGACACAAGATAATCATCATCATCATGATCATCATCTTCGTCAAGATTTAAATTGCTCATATTTGTTGGCGGTTGTGTGTCATCATTAGATACATAATTTCCACATGATGTAAGAGAATTTGCAGAATGAAACATTGAACCACCAGCCACATCCTTTTCTATGTACAATTCTAGAACTGACATTTCTTGTTGTTGTTTAAAACTTTCCAGCATCGTTTCAACGTCTTCGTCATCGCAAATTTGCAAGGCAATATATTTTCCTGACACTAAAAATCTACAACTAATAGCAGAAATAATTTCATTATTTTCTAACTTTACCTTATCTCCAATTTTTTTCTTCAAAGCATTGAAACTAATTCCACGTTTAATCTGAATCGCTTTTTTAATGCCTTCAAATATTACACCATCATTATCTTCATATACCCTTCCATTGAAATACAACACGGTTATAACCGAATTCATCGTGTACCTACAAAAACAATATTTTAATTAATTATTCATAATAAATTCAAAATAGTAAAATATAAATATAAGAAATAAAAAAAATTATAATACTATATATTTTACTACAAACTAATAAATAAAGAAAAATTACTTAAAAAAAATTACTTCAAAGCTGAAATCTAGTTTTAATTAAAAATTACTTTAAAAAATTATAATACAAATTATTTTACTGCAAACTAACAAATAAAAAAAATTACTTAAAAAAATTACTTGAAAGCTGAAATCTAGTTTTAATTAAAAATTACTTAAAAAAATTACGATACAAATTATTTTACTGCAAACTAAGAAATAAAAAAAATTCTTCAAAAAAAATACTTTAAAGTTGAAATCTACTTTTAATTAAAAATTACTTAAAAAAATTACGATACAAATTATTTTACTGCAAACTAAGAAATAGAAAAAAAATTCTTCAAAAAAATTACTTTAAAGCTGAAATCTACTTTTAATTAAAAATTACTTAAAAAAATTATCATACACATTATTTTACTGGAAACTAAGAAATAAAAAAAGTTACTTAAAAAAATTACTTCAAAGCTGAAATTTACTTTTAGTTAAAAATTACTTCAAAAAAATTATCATACAAATTATTTTACTTGAAACTAAGAAATAAAAAAAATTACTTAAAAAAATAACTTGAAAGCTGAAATCTAGTTTTAATTAAAAATTAATAAAAAAAATTATGATACAAATTATTTTACTGCAAACTAAAAAATAAAATAAATAACTTAAAAAAATTTCTTTAAAGCAAAAATCTACTTCTAATTAAAGATTACTTAATAAAAACTACAAAATAAAATATAAATCTAATTTAATTATAAAATTAATAAAAACTATACATTCAAACTGCTATAAATAATTACTTACATAAAATTATAACACAAATTATTAATTTCGAAAATGAAACATATTATTTTGACTTTCAAAAAATGAACGTATTATCAATTATAATTTTTTGTATATATATATATATATATATATATATATATATATATATAAGAACATGTCATTTTTACTTTCAAAAATGGAACGTATTATTTTTTAACTAATAATATAAATAATTTACACCGATCATGTTTTCATATTTATTTTATTAAAAAAACTTTAGTAACCTATAAATAAAGTAGTATGTTTAAATTTAACATAATTTCAAAATGCACGTTTTTATTCTAGTCAGACATAACCTATATTAATGATACTAAAATTTGTTGTATGGTAAGTATTATTGTTTTCTTTTTTCCTCCTTGTAAATAACACAATAAATGAATTTATTATGAAAATTTTAAAATAATGCAAACCAAACATGAATAGTAACTGTGTCAAGTTGAGCGCAAAATAAAACAAGGGCATCTCCAAGTTATGCACATAAATCCCTAAACACTCATAGTTTTGGAAAAAAAAATTATAACACAAATTATAGCCTCATTCAAATATTTAAAATTAAACAAGCAAATACAAAATTTTATACAGAATTCCTAAACACTCACAATTTTAAAAACTAAAATCTCAATACACAGCAACCTTGAGATGAATTTCACATATATAAAACCCTTAAATTTAAGTACACAGCAACGTTGAAGAAGCAAATAAGCGCAATTCCAAAACAATCACAATTTTAAAAACTGAGATCTGGGCACGCAGCAACGTTGAGATGAATTCAGGGTATATATAGGCCCTAAATCGCCACCAGGAGTGGCTAATTCTTGTGCCCTAACTCGCTGGTGGGAATTGCAACTCCCTTACCTGAAAAACGTGCCTTCCGGAAAAGCTGCCTCCCTCTGAAAAGTGAAACTGGAAACCTGCAAAAGCAAAACCGCCAGTCAAACTGGCGGTTTACTTACCTGTGACCGGACTCGTCAGACAAACTGGCGATTTGCACTGCGCCTGAGTTGCCAATACCACTGGCGGTTTGCAGGCCACGTGAGATTCACAGAGCAAAGTCGCCATTGCATGTGGCGGTTTGCAGAACAGCCCATGCAGATTACGTATAAAACAACCCCCCACGTTAAATTTTTGAAAACGACCCCTTTTGGGGAAATAATTTGTAAAGGCACCCCTTTTGGGGAAATTTGCCTAGAAGTTCTATAAAAGAAATTAGAAGAGAAAGGGTTTTTTTGTTTTGTGCGCTTGTTGAGTTGAAACGAAAGAAAGACCAACAAACAATGTTTGGAGGTAACAAGAACAACGAGTTTCACGATGATAATGGTGGCTTCGAAAAGGAGTTACTGTTGTTTTCATTGTAGCAAGAGTTGGAGACCCTCATTCACCTTCCTCCCCAGTCAGAGGACACTGCTCCATCCATGATGTTTCCTTCAGGGAGTGCAACCTGCAACATGGAGGATGTCTCTTACAGGGTATGTATGGACCTTTATTGTGATATGGTTTTACATTAGCAATTACAATATATATGTTGCTGCCGAAAGGGTTTTCCACATAAAATTTGTGTGTTAATTCTTCTTTCCTTTATCTCTGTTGCGCATATTATTCTACAAAGTGGTATCAGAGCTTGTTCGCTCTGGTTTTCACGATTATAATGGCAACCGAGAAATACGATCTTCCATTGCTGGATTACAAAACAAGATTTTCGCTATGGTAGGTTAAGATGCGTGCTGTTCTTGCATAGATGGATTTGGATTAGGCCTTACAGAGTTTCAACAAGATGCCTTCGTCCTGGACGCCGGAGGAGAAACAACGTAATGATCGTTAAGCAATAAGGCAACTACAGAACAAAAAGGTACACAACCCGCAAACTCCGGTCAAGCCAGTGTTGCAGAAGATAGTTGCAGTGATGGAGAACTTCTTACAGTTTCTGATGATTATTCCAAATCTAGTCAGGAGTGGGTTCTTGATTCTGGTTGCACGTTTCATGTGTCCTAATCGGGATTGGTTTTCAACATATGAAACTGTGTCCAAGGGTACTGTTTGATGGGAAACAATGCTTCTTGTAAATACAAGTGTCGGTACAGTCAGAATTAAGATGTTTGATGATGTTGTCAGAACACTTGGAAATGTGAAGCATGTTTTAGATTTGAAGAGAAATCTCATATCACTAAGTACTCTTGACTCTAAAGGGTACAAGTGTACTGGGGAAGGTGGAGTTTTGAAGGTGAGCAAAGGAGCTCTTATAGTAATGAAAGGGCAGAGGAAAACTGCAAACTTGTATGTTCTGCAGGGTACTACAGTCATTGGAGATGCAGCTGTTGTTTCAAATACTTTGTCAGATGACGATGTTACTAAGTTGTGGCATATGCCTATTGGGCATATGAGTGAAAATGGCATGACTGAATTAAGCAGGAGAGGACTTCTTAACAGTCAGAGTATTAGTAAATTGGAGTTCTGTGAGCATTGCCTTTTCGGAAAGCAGAAACGAGTTAAATTCATGAAAGGGATTCACAATACGAAGGGAATGCTTGATTATTTGCACTCTGATCTAGAGTTCCATCTAACGGAGGTGTTATTTATATGTTGACCATCATTGATGATTTCTCCAGGAGAGTTTGGGCATTCTTCTTGAAGCAGAAGGTGATGTCTATACTACTTTCAAGGAGTGGAAGACCATGATTGAGAAGCAAACAGGAAAACAAATAAAACATCTGCGAACCTATAATGGTTTAGAGTTTTGTTTTGGAGAGTTTGATGCTTTATGCAAGACTGAAGGAATTGTAAGACATCACAAAGTTCACCATACTCCTCAACAAAATGGTGTTGCAGAACGGATGAATAGAACTATTATGGAAAAGGTTCGTTGCTTGCTTTCTAATGCTGGTCTGTCAAAGTCTTTTTGGGCTGAAGCAGCTTCAACAGCTTGTTTTCTCATTAATCTGTCCCCCTCAACTGCCATTGACAAAAGAACTCCTCGAGGTATGGTCTGCATATGCTCATGTTGATAATGGAAAACTGGAACCAAGATCTGTTAAATGTGTTTTTCTTAGCTATAAGTCTGGTGTTAAGGGTTATAAATTGTGGTGTCCTGAGACCCATAAAACCATAATTAGCAGAGATGTTAGTTTTTATGAAACTTCTATGTTGCAAGGTTTGTCCATTACTGACTCTGGTGATACAAGTGAGAAGAAACCAGGCATGCAGGTGGAGTTTCCAATTGAGTTTGAAACCACACCAGAGCACTTATCTCAACCTAATTTAGATATGCATGATGAAGTTGATTCCACTATACAACAGCCATCAGTACCACCACAATATACTATTGCTAGAGACAGACCGATGAGTGATTAGGAAACCACAGAGGTATGCTGAAGCTGATTTGGTTGCTTATGCTCTAAATGTGGCAGAAGATATTGATACAACAGAAGGACCTTCAACATATTCAGAGGCAGTTAGTTCTAAGAATTCTAGTAAGTGGATGATTGCTATACAGGAAGAGATGGAGTCCCTTCATAAGAACGACACATGGAAGTTGGCGCATCTACCCAAGGATAAAAAGGCAGTTTGCTGTAAATGGGTTTTTAAATGAAAGGAAGGGATACCATGAGTTGAAAAAGCGAGATACAAGACTAGACTAGTTGCCAAGGGTTACAGTCAGGTTCCAAGTGTTGATTTCACAGATGTTTTCTCTCCAGTTGTAAAACATAGTTCAATTTGAGCTTTACTTGGTGTTGTAGCCATGCATGATTTTGAGCTTGAGCAATTAGATGTGAAGACTGCATCCTTGTATGGTGAGCTTGAGGAGGACATTTATATGCAGCAACCAGAAGGTTTTGTGGTCTGAACCAATCTCCCAGGCAATGGTGCAAAGATTTGACTCATTTATGATTTCTCAAAATTTTAAGAGATGCAGCTATGACAGTTGTGTCTATTTCCAGAAGTGTGTTGATGGGTCATTTGTTTATCTACTCTTGTATGTTGATGACGTTGGTTGCAGCCAAGGATAAAGAAGAAATCAAAGCCGTCAAAGCTCAACTCAACAAAAAATTTGAGATGAAAAGACTTGGGAGCTGCAAAGAAGATTCCAAGATTCACAGAGATAGAGACAAACGGGCAAATTTTACCTAAGCCAAAAGGGGTACATTGAAAAAGTTCTTCATAGATTTGATATGCAAAATGCCAAATGTAATACCTCATTTTTTCATAAAATAAATTAAAAAGGTTTTTTATTTAAAAATAAATAAAGTTTTAGAAAAAATGATGAGGTTTTTATAATTAAATAAATAAGGAAAAATAATTTTATTAATTAAAATAATAGTTTAAAGGAAAAAAAAGATATTTTATTTATTCATTTGATAAAAAATAAAATAGAATTTATTTTTATAAAATAAATAAAGAAAGAAAAATAGAGTAAATAAAAGACCAAGAGTACGCTAGCTATAAATAGAGACGTACTAAGTCACTTTTTACATTTACGACAGACACATCTCTGAGCTCTCTTACTCTGAAGTCCATTTTCCCTTCTCCCTTTTCCAAACCTTTCTCTTTTCCCGCATACACTCAAACCTATCTTAGTAAAACAATAATCACAAACTTGTTAATCGTTGGATCATCATGAAATTTTAACACAAGGTTTGGAACATATATCTGCACACAACCACCGTTGGGATTTTCACGATTATATCTATGATAGAAGAAATGTCCTTCACACTGAGCTTTCTCTATTCCCGCATACATCCAAAACCTGTTCCAGTAAAACTACAATCCTGAACTCATCAACCGTTGGATCATCATGAAACTTGAACATCAACTTTGAAACTCATTTTCACACATTATCATCGTTGAGATTTGCGAAATAATGTTTTTGCAGAGAAACATTAGTCTCGCACATTGACAATGAAGTGGAGGTTACAATCTCTTCTTCTTCTTTCTAACGCTTGAAAATCCTAACATAACAAACAAAGGAAAAACATGAGGAATTTTAAGGAACTGTTAGAGACGTTGATGTCTGACTACACACGTGAACCCGCTTAGAGGTAAGAGATGAGTTATTTCACAATTGGGGAGTAGTGAGAACATGTATAGGGATCCTTAGAGTATCAATCATTCCTAGTGAGGAATCTAAAGTGTTAAATTGTAGCGCAATGTGTTAAACATGTTTGAAACACGAGTGTGAGGTCGTGGGTATTGTATAATTCATGAGCAGTGTCTGCATGCAAAAATTGTTTTAGGGGTTGAACCTAAATCAGGAAGGTGAGACCCTAACGGATTCTTCAGAGTCTAGGCCTTGGGGGTAAAGACACTCCTTTTATGTGCTCATTTAAGCATATGTTGATCCCATATGGTTGGAACATTCTCGCAAAATAGAGTGACCTTGACTGGTCACCTTATGATTTTACTTAGTGAGAGTGACCTGACATACCTATTGTATGATGTGTCTTGTTATGTACTCCTAAGCGCCCTATGATGGTTTTTCACTGACATGGTACCACATTGCATATAGGCTTGAGTCTTAGTATAATTGTTGGATAACGCTAGTTAATTATTTATTATGAAATTGATGAGTGTTATTACGTTTGGACTCGAGTGTGTGATTCATGTGTAATGTGATTAGTGATTGAAAAATGAACTTTAAATGATATAGTGGTGAAGTGATGTGGATTGTATTAAGTTGAGCTATGTTATAGATATTTCCATAATTTATTTTGATTACGTCTTGTTTATTTGTATTTTTTTATAAATGTGATAACTCACTCCATGTGTGCTATTTGTGTTTGGATCTTGTAATGATCTCGAACCTTGTGTTCGTGGGAGCAGATGACTTGGTGGATGACTTTAAAGAACCTCGTGCTAGAGGACGTTGTGACACAATGCTCTGATAGGATGTGACATTGAGGATGAGTTTTTATTTTAATTACATGATGTTATTTTATTTTATTTTATTTTACCTCATTGATTTAACAAAATTTCTTTTGTAAACTTTGACGGCCTTGTTTTGAGCCGAATATATTTTTAATAAGTTTTATTTGGTAATAGTGAAGTGAATGTGAACCTTTTACTTACGCGAATTTATTGATCAATATTTTTATATGTTTTATTTACTTATATGTATGTTGGGGTAGAGGGTGTCACACCAAACCTTTTAGTACTCCTTTGGCAGCTCATTTCAAACTTTCATCTATTATATCTCCACAATCAGATGATGATATTTGATTATATGGCTCGAGTTCCATACTCTAGTGTTGTTGGGTTTCTCATGTATACTATGATATGTTCTTTTCTAGATTTAACACATGTTGTTAGTAGATACATGGTGAATCCTGGTAAAGGACATTGGAAGGTTGTCCAATGGATATTTAGATATTTGTGTGGTCCTTGTAATGTTTGCTTACATTTTGGGAGAACTAGAGATGGAGTTATTGGCTATGTTGATTTTGATTTTGCTGGAGATCTTGACAAAAAGAGTTCCCTTTTAGAGTATGTATGGACCTTTATTGTGATAGGGTTTTACATTAGCAATTACAATATATATGTTGTTCTAACTTACTGTAACATCCCATTTTTTACAAAATAAATTAAAAATGATTTTATTTAAAAATAAATAGAGTTTTAGGAAAATAATGAGGTTTTTGTAATTAAATAAATAAGAATAAATAGTTTTATTAATTAAAATAATGATTTTAAGGTAAATAAAATAAATATATGTTCTTAGGAAATAAAAAGGAGATTTTGTTTATTCATTTGATAGGGAATAAAATAAAGTTTTTTTTATAAAATAATAAAATAGAGTAAATAATAGACTAAGAGTAGTACCCTAGATATAAATAGAGATATATTATGTTAGTTTTACATTTTCCATACGTCTTTACACTATCTATTTCTCTCAAATTCATTTTTCCTTCTCCATCTCCCAAAATCCTCTCTTTTTTCTGCATACACTTAAACCTGTCACAGTAAAACTACGATCCCGGACTCGTTAACCATTGAATCATCCTGAAATTTAAACACCAGGTTTGGAACCCATTTTCGCACATCCCCACTGTTGGGATATACAAAATCGTGTCTATGGTGAGAGAAATGTCCCTCGCGCGTAACTCTTTTTTTTCGCATACACCTAAACCAGTCTCAGTAAAACTATGATCCCAGACTCATTAACCGTTAGATCATCGTGAAATTTGAACACCAAGTTCAAACTCATTTTTGAACATTCCCACCATTGGGAAATGTGAAATAATGTATATGATGAGAGAAATGTTTCTCGCATGGAGACAATGAAATGAAGGCTTCAATCTCTTCTCCTTCTCTTTAACGCTTGGAAACCCTAGCAAAACAACCAGGGGAAAAGCTTGAGGGATCTTAGGGAACCATTAGAACTAGAGGAAAAGCTTGAGGGATCTTAGGGAACCGCTAAAGGTGCCACTATCATTATCAGACTACACACGTGAGGTCACTTAAAGGTAAGAGATGAGTTTATTGCAATTGAGGTTAAAATGAACATGTGTAGGGATCCTTACATGATAAAATTGGAGTTTATTTTGAGATATTTATTGTACTATAATTCTTCTTGTATGATTATAATTATAATATTGTTGTGTTTGATGGACCAATTGATGCCCTGATGTGAATTGGTTGATAAAATTGAGTGCTCTTGGTGTTTTTATATTTTTGACCTTTGATTTTGATTCATTTTGATTTTGATATGATTATGTGAAATTGTTTGAAGGGTTTAATCATATGAACATAACATATTAATATTATTACTGTGTGACATGTATATCATGCATGAAGCGTGATAATGTGTTGTCTTGGGATTATGGAAGTATGATCACACATATATTGAGATGTTGTATGTAGTGAGTTGTGAGCTATGAATTGTACAATCATACGACAATAAGACCTTTAAGGGCAACGAGTTAATGCACGACGAATATTGTAATGAGATCCACTATGGGAACCCGACGAGTTTAATCACTTTGAGGCGCGACGAGTTAAATTTATTTTGAGAACAATTGAGGAGTCGTGTGTTTTGTACAATTCATAGATAGAGTATGTGTGCTAAAATATTTTCTAGGTTGGACCTGAATCAGGAGGGAGAGGCCCTGGCGGGCTCTTCAGAGTGTAGGCCTTGAGGGTAAATACACTCGATTTAAATGTTCCTTAAAGCTTATGCTGATCCTATATGATTGGAGCATTCTCGCAAAATAGAGTGACCCTGACTGGTCTTTCTATGATTTTATCTAGTGAGAGTGACTTGACTTACCAGTGTGTGGTTTGTCTTATCATGTACTTCTGGGCGCCCGACGAGGTTTTTCATTGACATGGTACCTCATTACATATAGGATTGAGTCTTAGTATATTTGTTGCATAACACCTGTGTATTGATCGATATTGATTGGTTGATTGATATTGTGTTTTGATCCTTAAGTACGTAAATGGTGTGAAAATGTGTGAGACGTGTAGTGTTGAGATGTGATGTTACGTGATAAGTGGTGGAATGACGTGAGCTATGTTGAAGTAAGTTGTATTTCATGATATGTATATTATGTTGTTTTGTTTCTCTCTATTAGTTAGAAAATGTGTGAGACGTGTAGTGTTGAGATATGATGTTACGTGATAAGTGGTGGAATGACGTGAGCTGTGTTGAAGTAAGTTGTATTTCATGATATGTATATCTATGTTGTTTTGTTTCTCTCTATTAGTTAGGAATGTGATAACTCACTCCTTGTATGTTATTTGTATTTGGATCCTCTGATGATCTTGAACTTTGTGTTCGTAAGAGCAGATGGTTAGGTGGATAGCTATGGAGAACTTCATGCTAGAGGATGTTGGAACAATGCTCTCATAGGATGTGACATTGGGGCATGAGTTTTTATTTTAATTGCATGATGTTATTTTACTTTATTTTATTTCATTGCTTAACAAGAATTCTTTTGTAAATTTGAACGATCTTATTTTGAGCCGAAAATATTTTTAATAAGTTTTATTTGGTTACAGTGAAGCGAATGTGACCCTTTTACCCACATCAATTTATTTAAGCGATTTAAATAAAATTATTTTAATTAAATTCTAGATTTTTATATATTTTTCTTAATTATATATATATATTGGGGTAGAGGGTGTCACACTAGTGGCTAGTATGCTCTCTCTTGTACCCTTTTTCAACATAGTAAACTGCTTTTCCTCTACCCGTGTTTTTTTTGAAAGGGTTTTCCACGTAAATATGTGTGTTAATTCTTCTTTCCTTTATCTTTGTTGCACATATCTATAGTTAGTGCCACTGGCGAAGGAATCAATTTTGACGAGTTTCAATATACCCGTAGTGGGAAGAAATCTTCAAGGTTCACCTTCCTCCCCTGTCTTCATCAAGGATTCTAAACCCTCAATCATCTGTTAGAGAACACTACCCCTAGACTTCTTCCCTTATCGAAAAAAGAAACCCTCGATCAAGTCTAAGTTTTCCTTTATGTATTGAAATATGTGTCACAATTATGTTTTGGGTTGCCTATCTTTTATTGTTCAAATTGCCAAGCGTGCATCTTGAACAATTAATGAACTACAATCCTTACATGTGAAACTGTTGAAGCATGCATAAAACTGATAATGCTGACATGCGTGGGTGATAAACATTGAGGCAAATGGACTTTGTAGTCATTTTTTTGGCACCATCTTGTGATTTTATGTTGTATAAAGTACAATGCTCTGAAAGATTCTTGGAAGCCTGTTCAAAACGAAATCACGCGTGAATAATGTTTGCATTGTAATCGATTTGTTCAACATTTAAATTATTTCAGGCATGCCACATGTAAATAGTGTTTGCGTATTAATTGGTACTTTTTAGGTGAACTTAATTGTCAGTACAATCTAGATTGTAAAAATTGTTGGTTACATCTCAACCATTGGTTCATTGGCTAAGACTCACATGCATATAGG
Source organism: Glycine max (assembly GCF_000004515.6). NCBI lineage: Eukaryota > Viridiplantae > Streptophyta > Magnoliopsida > Fabales > Fabaceae > Glycine > Glycine max. The sequence continues at coordinate 2,765,194 of NC_038249.2, read as the reverse complement.
TGGTCTGTAACACTTCCATGCACCACAAAACCTTCTTCACATGCTAGCATTCTAATGAAACAATCACTTCAATAGACCTTGCAGAGAAATCGAGTTCCTCATTTATCTTAGCAGTGGTATACTTTAATGGCGACATGAAGGAAACTAAGCATGGAACAAGGTTTGTGCATAATTACCCAAATTATGCAAAAGGAGTCAACATCCATAACATCACAACACTTCATGCGTTGAAGCAAGCCATTCAACACCAAAATTAGTTAGGGCAATGGAAAAATAATCACCTAGATCTATTATCGAGGCCCGATTGTCATAGTTGATGGATTTCTTCATTATAGGGCTTGTAAAATCGAAGATGACAATGATGTCATACCAATGTCGAATACTTATGCAGAAAATCCAAACCTAACATGCATTGAGTTATGTGCAACTATTGAGGATACTCAAACATAGTCTTAGTTGTATTCGGAAGGACTTTGACAACATCTTGACCAAGCCATGAACCTTGGTGAATAGAATGATGCAAGCACCGAGGATGAGAAGAACATTTACTATTAATAGTGTTATGATTTGTGTAATGCAATGGTTGTTTTAGTGTTTCTATCATAATTGTTTGTTTGTTTGCGTGTATTATTAATTTTAATGTTTATGTCTTTGTATTTTCATTTACATGTATTAGTCTAATATAAATTTCCACATGCTTTAATATTTGCATAACTTTCATAGGTTTTGAAATTAGTTTGCAAAATTGTACATTAAAACTGATCTTTGTAATAATCAATGTAGTCTGGTTCATCATTTGTTTTTAATGTGAACGTGTGAACTGTGGCAGAATTCAAACATGGTTATTGTTCATGTGTTAGTCATCATTCAGAGGTTTGTCTTGTTGTGGTAGAAAAGGAGCGGCTAAGATTGAATTCATTCATTTCGATGGTTGAAATTAAGAGATTTTAAATGTGAGGAATCTCTGCATATATTGCATTGTAGTTATTAGCTATAGAAAGATTCTCTATGCCCATTATTTATCTGTACAAAATACTACAATTTTCAGTTTTCATTATTGACTATTCAACATGCAATCAATCGTCCTCGCTATTCACCCATTAGTTATGTCATGCAAGTATCTAGTATCCAAGAATGACATTGTTGGCCTATGAATGCATTGCAAGTTTGGTCAATAAATAAGCATTTAGACAAAGATTTATTCGACAATCAATTTCCAACCCCCTAAAAAATGAAAACATATGTTCTTTTTATCACACACACAACCCACATAATGGCATTTGAACCACAAATCATTCCTTTGTAGGACTTCCATTTACTAGGATTGATATGGTGGCTGATTGGAGGCAAGCAGTAATCCATTTTCTCCATTTGAGGAAGAAACCCAACCTTACCAACATGTAGTCCAAAAAAGACCAAGATACTGAGTCATAAGCCTTTTCAAAATCCACTTTGAACACCATAGCTGGCTTCTTTCTCCTTTTAGCTTCCTCAACCACCTCATTGAGAATCAAAATGCCATGAAGGATATGTCTATCCTTTATGAAAGCTGACTGTCTTTCATCAATTAGCCCAGACAACACATTCCTCAATCTGTTTGCCAATAGCTTGGCTACTACTTTATACATACAACTTATAAGAGAAATAGGTCTATAGTCATTTAAAGATTGAGGATGGGTTGTTTTAGGAATTGGAGCCAAGAAAGAGGCATTGCTGCCTCTAGGAAAACTACCATAAACATGGAATTCATCCACAAATCTTTTGAATTTAGGTTTCAACACCCCCCAAAATTTCTTGATAAAATTGAAATTAAATCCATCTAGCCCAGGACATTATCCCCACCACAACTCCACACAACATCTTTGAGCTCTTGATCTGAAAATGGGGCAGTCAACTCCTCCCTTTGCCTCTGGTCAATCATAGGGAAATAGACCCCATCCAGAGTGGGTCTGGAAAAGTTCTCTTCAGTGAATCTATTAAGAAAGAATTTAACAGCTTCATTCTTGACTAAATTAGGTTGTTGAACCCAGACACCATCAATGAGGATTCCCTTAATAGCATTGTAGTTTCTTCTAAATTTTATAACTTTGTGGAAATAGGTTGTGTTGCTATCACCTTCCTTGAACCACTTAGTCCTATATTTCTATCTCAACATAGATTCATAGGCATTAGAAGCATCCCACAGGTCTTGCTGGATGGATTTCTTAGCCTTAACCTCATCTTCAATCAAAATTCTATCAGAGGCTATGTTTTCCATGTCATTTAACTTCTGCCTCAAATTCTGAATTTTCATGGCACTAATATCCCCATTATCTTTACTCCACTACTTTATGGTAGTTTTTAAATTCCTCAGCTTGTTTTTTAACACAACTCCCCCCATCCACCTTGTTGATCTCTGTTCCAAGCCTCCCTCACTATTCTTTGGTAACCTTTTTGATTGAGCCACCAGTCAACAACCCTAAAAGACTTAGGGCCCCAGTCCACCATCATAGTTTTCAAGATAATTGGGCAATGGTCTGAGAAATCCCTTTGAAGGACATGTTGAGAACTATCGGGCCAATGAGAGATCCACTGATCTAAAACCAGAAATCTGTCAAGTCTGCTCTTCACACTACCATTGGGCCTAAACCATGTAAACCTGCAACCAATACATTTAATTTCCTGAAGCTCCATCTCATATATCCAATCATTGAAATCTGAGATGTCATTGGTGCCAACTATCCTTTTGGATGAACCAATTCTTTCCTCCTGACTTCTGATGCTGTTAAAATCCCCAAGGAAGCACCATAATCCATTAGGATTAGAAGCCTTCAACTGCCTCAACTCATCCCACATGTCTCTTTTCCCAGCTAAGTCACAAGGGGCATAATCATTAACTATGAACAGCCTCTGATTTTCTTAACCCACCTCCCTTCAAGCATTAAGAAATTTCTTCCTTTCGCCCTCCTTTCCACCTCAAAAGCTAAATTATTCCACATGCAAAGCAAACCACCAAATGCCTGGACTGAGGGAACACTATCCCAAGAGATAGTAGAATCCCCCCACATGGACTGGCAAATGATCTTATCAAAACTCTCCTTTTTTGTTTCTTGAATGCACACAAGATCCACCTTATGCTTTAAGTTGAGCCTCCTAATGGCAGCCCACTTAACCCCCCTACCCAATCCTCTTGAATTATAGAAAAGGATAATCATGGTTGATGATTTTTAATTCCCATCTCAACTGCCACATTGTTATCTCTTTTCTCCATTTCTATCATCATGCCCTTAACCTTCTGAGTGGGTCAAACCCATGTCTTTTACTAGAGCACATTGCTTTTCTAGTATAGCATGCTTATTGTTGTTGACTTGCCCTATGTTGTTGTCTTGGTGGTTACTGTTAAGATCATACTCTGTGTCTTCAGTTATAGTAGTAACCATTAGGTCCCCCTTATTTCTTGTCATTAAGTCTACATCTGAAACTGTTTTTGAGTCCATGATTGATTCCATATTGATTTGGACCTTTCCACTAATCTCCAAAGCCTCCTTTCTTCTAATATAGAACTTTGTAGCTGAAGGAATTAGGCCCTGTAGCAGCTGGCCCAAATCCCCCCTTTCATTACTAATATTAGTATATCCTAGAGATATGTTGCCTTGGCTAACCCTATTTTTGCTCAGAGCATTGCTATCTGGTAGGCTTTCCTCAATTGGCTTATCATTCTCCTTATCCCCCTCTGTGTCTCTAGCTGTGTCTCCGGGGATAGCCTCAATAGGTTCTTTTTCCTGACCCTTCTCTGCACCAATAGGCCTTTGCTTTTCTTTTTCTATTTGCATGTTACCCCCCCCCCCCCGGTTTCTGTCAACCATATCACTTTTTTCTTTCCCATTCTGATTCATTTGACCTTTGGTGAGTTCCCGGGCCACACCAACTCCAACAATTGGGTGTTGCTCAGAGTGATTGTTGTCGTCATGTGACTGGGCCACGTCATCACCACCACACTTGATTGTCTAAAAAGAAACATAGCACAAAAGATCAAACTTCAACCACACCAGATGATTAGCAAAGTCCATTATCGATACCTTTGTGAAGCCAGAGTAAGAGGTATCTCTTACACAACAATGTCACTCAAGGATGATGAGGACATAGAACTTATGTTCAAGGCATGGAATCAACATCCAAACAATCATGATACTTTTAATCCTCAGTTCAGCAAATTATAGAGAAAGAAAGCAAAAAAGCAAGAAATTTAATTTTGATACATTAATTAGAAATTATCTTGGAAGAATTGAATAAAAACTTTTCTTTTGAAAATAAAGAGACCTAATGTTCCATCAAATTTTTCCATATTTCTCTCCTTCCTCCCTTAAATCATGCACAACCTAAAAGAGAATGGTTGAGAGGCTATGACAGAAAAAGGAAAGCTGGAATAGTAGTTAGTTGCATCATCCCATCCAATAAATATAACAAGAAGAATGTTTGCCACACATTCTCTTAACATTCTTTACTAATGATAAAGATTGGTTAGAAATCACATTTTATTAGATCTTATCTCAATGACTGTATTTTATAATTTTCAAGAAATTTTAACTAATAAAAAGGTATTAGAGTGTGTGTGAAAGAATCTGATGGTAGAACTCCTATAATAAATACAAACAAATCGTTCGTATATCTTAAATTTAGAGATGGATAGAAGTAAGTAGCTAAAAAAAATATCACGGAACATTGCTCCCTAGAGCTGCTAATTTCTACTACATAAATTTAGTGTTTGCATTTGTAATATAAAAGTCTCCACGTGCACTTATTAAGGTTGCATTCCATTGAATAGAAAAACAATGAAATACAATTAATAAAATTTGTTCTCGTTTAGCAAACAATTCATTATCATTCAAAAATTGATACAAGATCAATGTTGAAGCTTAAAAATTTACCAACAATCCTCTTTGAAATAAAACCGATGTCAGACAAACTTAAACGCCATGAAACAATTTCTTCGTAACCTTGCTTGCATTAATATGTTCTTGGATGTATTATATTTTATATGCCAATTTTACAAGTTAAACAAAGCAAATTATCTTATCAAAATTTGTGCTCATTTAAAAATTTAAGGAAAATGCAAGGTGCTCTGGATCAGTTTCCTTCAATCGGTTCCAACTTTTTGTATACCAAGGTTAAAGAACAATACAAAATAGTTTCTCTAATGCCATATAAACGCAGATGAATTACAAAAACAAAACATTTGAATAATGGAAACGAAAAAATTCCGAGCCCAACCAACAAAAACACCACAATTTGCGACTGCCATTCCAACAGCTTCCACAGACACCAAGCCGAAGAAGTAGCCTCTAACTCCACAACACATTTTAAGAAACAACAAATTTAGTTAGAGTGATCTGGCTTTAAGAACACATTCCAGGTAATCAACCAGACCAAAAAGGGTATGTTTAAGGGTTTAAGAGAGGCTATGAGGGGGGCAAAAAGGAAAAATATGTTGTCACTATACTTTGTAAAACTTAGTTTTAGTCCTTGTACCTCCCTATCAAACATTTTGGTCATTGAACTATTAAAAATAAGTGTTTTTAGTCCATTAAGACAGACATTGTTAACACCGTTTCCTATGTGGCATCTGTCCTAAGGGACTAAAATCACTGATTTTTAAAAGTTTAGGAACCAAAATGTTCGACGGTGAAGTATTGGGACTAACACCAAGAATTTTACAAAATACAAGGCCTAAACTTTTTTTTTTTCAAAAAAAACAATAAATCTAGAATATTAGTTAGTTGCATCATCCATAACTATAATAAATACAAACAAGCTGTTTGTATGACTTAAATTTAGAGATGCTTGGCGGTAAGCACCTAAATATAATTTCATGAAACATCGCTCCCTAGACACTGTCCAACAAATTGCATACTACCACAGGATATAAAATGTCTAATTGGCATCACCATTTAGTTTCTGAATTTAACTCCTCCACAAAAACCCTAAGCATGGAGAAAATATCTACCATTCGAATGCTAAACACCAAAATCTAAGGAAGTCTTAGAATAAGAGTTCAGATCAATAATCTGCCTTTCTACATGATCCAACTGGCCACTGCTAAACATTATATGCCGTCAAAACAGCCCTTTAGGAAGAAAAGTGACTTCAGAAACCTGTTGAGACTAATTCAGATCTATCGCATGGATATGATCTAACTAGGCATGTAACTAAATCACAGAACTGTAGTAACTAGTTTAACCTGAAAAGGTTATGTCAACATCTTCAACATAGGCTAACCAAACATAACTAAAGGAAAGATGGAGAACAAGTACTATTTCAAGCAAATTTCTAGCAAGTATGACCTACAATAATACACATTAACACAACTCCACCATGTTTCTAACTAAATATCGAATCCAGAATAGCGACAGTCTAATGCAAACATCTGAATATCACATTAAAGCAGAATGTGCCTATCTAAAATCCATATAGGCTGATAACTGATGGGAAGCTCTAGATTGATGATGCTCAGAAAGCTCTAGACTGATGATGTTTCTACCTTCGGTTGTCTAAGCAATAGATAAAACAGACATGCTAGTGGTTCTTCTGACTTCTAGAAAGTGGCCACCTGCAGTAAGTGCCTTGTGTCTAGAAAATGCTTAAACCTGCATACAAATTCTACTGCAAAGCTTAGTAATAAAACTATCTTGCATAAGGATGGTAACGACTACTGCCACCATAGCTTCCCCTACTGGGATACATTCCACCTCCTGCTCCTCCATAACCAGCACCGGGACCTGATTCATAACCCCCACCAGCGCTTGGACCACCATAGGTTCCATAAGCCCCACCACCCCGTCCATATGCGCCTAACCCGCTGCCACCATAACCAGCACCAAGGCCACCCATGTACGATCCATAGCGACTAGAGTAGCCAAACGATGATTCTCCTCGAAAACCAGCATAGCCACCAGCACCAGCACCACCATAACCCCCAAAACTACCACCAAATTCATCTCCAGCCCCATACCCACCATAATCACCAAGCCTACCCCCAAAACCTCCAAGTGACCTATAAGAACCAGGACCATACCCGCTACCACCAAAACTTCCATAAGAATCGCCAAAACCACCAAAACCATCATTGTAAGAACGTGCCCTAGAGTCACTAGCAAATGGAGGAAGAGAAGCTGGGTTTGAGGATTTCTTTGGTTCAGCCTTCTTGATCTCAACCTACAACAAAGAAGTGAGTCAACCTAGGTTCATTCATAAACACAATTTTATTTTGCCCGGCTTGCGTGGAGAAATAATAAACCTGCACTCTAAAGTCCAGCAATAGCAATAATTTACCAACAAAAAAATGCATTCCTGCATTACATTATGACAAAGCAAAATTCTTTCAGAACCAAATCCGTCATCCTTGAAACAGACTGCTCCTTTATAATTAGCATTGCCAGTTTCAAACACATCAAACATCCTAAAGTACCAAACACAACTCACCTGAGTACCACCCATATCAATCATGTTCCCATCTGCCAAAATATTATCCACAACCTTTTCACTGTCAAAAACTATAAAGCCAAAACCCCGGGATCGCTTCGTGGTGTGGTCCCGTATTATCTCATGCTCCACCACTTTCCCATACTTGGAGAAGAAGTTCTTGAGCTCATCTGCAATCCACACACCAAATAGATCAAAACACACAATAACCTCATAAAACCAAAAGAATACATAAATACCTTGTTCGCCCAACTAAAATTTAACACCAGACACATCAGTACTACTCAAGAAAGTAAAATTTTCACCCTAGTCCCTAAAACTCACAAATATTAATCACATGATTCCCATCCATTGTTTTACAGAGACTAAACTGTCACAAGCTTAAATCCTAATGACAAACACGGTAACACTTCTGTGACCAATGTTTCAATATAGGTTTCCTCTAGGGTTTGAGACAACCTAACTAGAGCATTCAAGTGTGTGTGATCTACCTGTCTCTCTAGTATTGTTAGGTCTTTATTTTTCATTCTTCCACAATATTCGGGGTTGAAAGTTAGGTGGTCTTAGGGTATTGTTATGTGGGATTGGACTTTACCATGACTCTGTGTGGGTCGGTTTGGTGGGATTGATTCGGACCTAAGCCTGACCCGGAGGGTGCAACCAACAATGTGTGATCTTTAGTGTGCTTAACCAACATTTGTGATATCTAGAGACCATAACAAGATGAATTTCATGGGACCAAAATTAGGGTTTAGCTCTATTTTTGCTTTCTAAAATGGCATATGCACAAATAATAGATAGTGAAGTGATTAATATTATATGAATATTAATATTAATATTAATGAAAAGAGGAACCTTCAGACACAGAAGTTGGAATGCCGCCGACGAAAATCTTCTTGGTTTTGAAGTCATTAGCCTGCGAAGAGCCCTTGGGAATGGTCCTCTTAATCTCGACCTAAACGACACGAACGGATCAAAATGGCGCGTCCGTTTTGAAAAAACGACGACAGAGAAAGAGTATCGAAAAGAAAAAAAAAAACAGTACCTGCTTGCCGTTGACGACGTGGTTCTCCTGAATGACTTGGTCAACGACGGAGGGATCGGCGTAGGTGATGAAGCCGAATCCCCTTGGCCGACCCGTGTGACGGTCTTTCATTATAACGGAGTCCGTTATCTCCCCGTACTTCTCAAAGTACTTCACGAACGTCTCTGTTAAGTTTTAACATTCCAAAAATCAACAATTATAAGGATGAAAATAGTTTTGAAAAAAAATAAAGTAATAATAATAAGGTTTGTGTTGTTTGTGACCTAGGGTGGTGTCTTTGGCTAACCCTCCGATGAAGATTTTGCTGCATGGAAAAGGGGAAAGTGAGAAGCGAAACGCGAGAGAGAGAAGGAAGAAAGTGAACAAAGGGAGAAGAGAGCGAACCCTGGACTGGCGCCGTCGCCGGAGTGAGGGTTGTCGAATTTCCTGGAAGCCATGGTTTGCAGATCTTGCGGAAACCTAAGAGAAGAAAGAACAAGGCGAAGTGAAAGAGAAGGTCGAGATATGGTTAGGGTTATTTATTTAGATCTTTCAGACACGTTTTATGTGATTTGGGTTTTGTACTTGGGCTTGCCTGGGCTTCTCTTTCTTCGGGCTTTTATTTCCTGCACCTCCCAAAAGACCAGGACAGAACTACCTCTCTCCAGAATGGCACCCCTGCACCATCCCCCTTCACCGGCACCCTCCCCTCTGACGAGGCTGTTGGTGAGTGAGAACTTTCTATAAGTGTAAAGAAAATAGTGTATTCTGCAGAGGCCTTTCCAAAATAAGGTCAAGTTTTGTACTTTGCTTTCTTTTCGACTTCGTTTGTGCTTTTTTTCCTACAAAAGGGTCAGTCACAATGGGTGGAAGTGGGACTTACTTGGGAGAGGTAAGGGTATTTGTGTTTGTTCAGGTCTTTTAGGGAGGTGTAGGAAGTAAAAAGAGAGTGCAGGAAACAATTACCTCCAAAAAAAATATGCTTAAAGAAAGGCTTTTCCAAAAATGTAAAGGACTGTCATGAGTAGTTTGTCTTGCAATAAACTAAGAATGTTAAATATGCTTTAAGTGTAACTAATGGTTTATTAAGTGTTATTTTATTGAAGTGACTGTGTTTAACAAGAGAAATACTAGTACTAGAATAAATGAAGTCTTTAACAAGATCAATGACTTTACTTTATGTTTTATTTTTATTTTTTTATAATATATATAGATAGATAGGATTCGTTGGCACCAGACTTATACCTAATCTCATCTGTTAAGATAAGTTAATCGAATGGCTAAAATAATTTTATTCACAAAATAAAAACAAATAGAATAAGTAAGTCACGTGCTTTTTTTTTTTATCTTCTCTTCCTTCTCAACCAGTTTTTCCATTGTTGTTTCCCCAATAGCATACACTTTATGCAACAGCAATTGTGGTCCTTATTGGATGCATCTTCGTTTTCTTATTCCACAATAGCTTATTTGTTTCTCACTCTGTCATCCCCAATCGCCATCTTCCTCACGCGAGAACCAAGACCCAAGTATGGCTCCTTAAGCCTAAGACTTTCGATGAATGTCGATGTTGTTAAACAATACGCATGCCATACATGACGGTGTTTCTAATCACTGATTCCATGATAATTTGGCATTTGTCATCTATGATAATTTTAAATGCTTAAACATTGGTGTTCTATGCAAATCCTAATCGCAGGAACATCAATGCACCAATAGCACGTTACTCACTTATTCTAATTTTTCAATGAAATGATTTTAATATTAGATTAACTTATGTAACAAAGCTGGTGTAAGTCTTGTGTAAATGGATCTTATTCCATATGTTAATCATGTTTCCCTCAATTCTCATATTTTTATCATCAATTATTCTAAACTCTCAATTTTAGTTTTGTGACAAAATTATTTTATTTGTTGACAATATGAGTTTTATCTGACCACCACTCAACCTTCCTCCATCACTCCAAATCCCATCGTCTGAAACCCCATCACTGGATCAGTGAAGTTGCAGGTCCACCGTGCCTCCATATCTACCAAGGCTAACCCCACTGATTTGTTGACAATATGATTTCATCCCTAATGATACTTTATCAAATAATCTGGATAATTTTTCTTCAAACAAGTCATCATAGGTTGGATGAGGCATGTTCAATATTTGGTTAGATCGAGTACCTAATACTATAAGAGGGTATCAAGTATTAAGCTAAGTCGAGTACCTTATACTATAGGAGGGTATCATGTATTAGTCTAAATCGAGTGTCTAATACTATAGGGATATCAAGTATTAGGCTAGGCTAAGTACCTGATACTATAGAAGAGTATCATGTATTAGGTCATGTCAAATGCCTGACACTTCTTAGGGGTAAGTTCTACGGGATAACCAAGTTGTAGTCCTCGAGTATTCAGTAGGACCGAATATTGGGCACCATTGTAGGGTATGTTTCAATGTCCCAAAGGTTTTACTAAGGCATTATGGGTATTCTGCCTAGGTCAAATACCTATCTGATATACAAGCCAAGCCCCCAAGCCTTTTAGAATGTTGTGCAAAAGAAAGGCTTTGATGAATGCTATAGGGGAGTCGAAACATTTCACCTTGGATTTTGTACTTGAATCTTTTGGGATTTTGTCATTAAAAATAGTCGTTATCACACATGAAGCGAGGTGTCACTTGGCATTTTATGGACCCAAGTGATGCAATCCTACCCCCCAAGGGCATTGGATAGAAGACTCTAAGAAGATTGGGTTAGAGATGCAAGAGAAAGCCTTAGGGTTCTCATGAGCCTTATGGTAGATTTTGGGCTCATGCGCTAAGTATGAGTCCACTTATCTTTGTACATATTAGATTAAGGTTTCATTATTTTTTGGCCTTGTATTTAGGGCTCCGTAGTGTAGGGAGGGTACCCTAGTAATGTAGGATTTTTTAGCCCTTGTATTTTAGGACACCTAGACTAGTTTTTGTATTAGGGATAATTTTGTAATTTCACATGCATTAAGTGCATTATTTGATATGTGTGTTGAGAGATAAATTTAATTGAATTGGAAGAAGTCCAATCCAACTAAATTTTGGACCATCTTAAGGGGGAGGTGAGCATTTGCTTGCTACACCCCATTGTCACACTTTGTGCATGTCCTTCATGCTTTACATGCCTCATGACACCTAAGCACACTTAGTAGAGAATCTTGGACTTGATCTTGGATTAGTGAGCTGAACCATAACTAAAAATCACTAATCATAATTAAGGAAATTCAATTTCAAATTCAAGAAATTCAAATTTCTCTCCAATTTTGTGTGACACTCAGGCTATAAATAGAGGTCATGTATGTGCATTTTTTCAACTTTGATCATTTGAGAATTACACTTCAAAGTTCAGACCTCATTTGATGCATAAAATTCCGTGCTCCTTCTCTCCTTCTCCCTCCACTCATCTTTTCCTACCTTTAAGCTCTTATCCATGGTTTCCTATGGTGGTGAGTTTATTCTTGACTCATCTCCTTAAAGTGACGTCTCCAATCATCTTTCTTCCTTCTCCATTCCACTACTATTGATCTTTAAGAAGCAAAGGACTCCATTGATGAAGAAGATTCAAGGCCTACAAGCTCCACATGGAGCTACATCACCAAGGATTTTTGGGCTTTGTGAAGCATTATGGGCCTTCTACAAAAATGGGAGTTTTGGTTCATTTGTCACTTTGCTTTGGATTATTATTCTTGCTCCTTGTCGAGTACTCTCGTTCAGGTACACTTTTTCTTGTTTGTTATGTATTTGGGTTTTAGGGTCGACAACTCTGTGACTCTAAAGGGTCAGGTGTGCTAATGGAAGGGTTCAAATATGGGGATGCAACGTCATCTTCCTCAAGTTTTATCTAGAGTTCTGATAGTTCGGCTTCTTGTTCTAGTGAGGTCAAACATGCACAATCGGTAGCTGACAAGGGAACCCTAACGAAGCCATAAAAGTATCATCTGGCAAGAGCACAAACACCAAGGATTTTTGTAGCGACAATGCAATTATCTTTGCGAAGTCAAAGCGGGGGTTGACGATTCAAAAGAAGTGTTTGTCGATTACTCTTCCAGGGTATTCTTAGGTAGACAGTGAGGTGGGTTCTTATTATTCTCGATACAATGATAAGGCCAGCCTTCTTCACCTCATTAATCATGTCAGTGTGCGCACGTTGATGGACAAGGACAATAGCCCTATCCATCTTTGCTGTTGTCGTACAGATGCTTACGAGAAGTTGGATTGGGTGTTCTTAGAGAAAGAGTCGATTGTTGACATGCCTCCTACAAGGGACTTTTTTTACGTCTATGATTGCATTTTCCACAATCTTAATGTGGAACTCCCTTTTGATGATTTCACTATGAGCATCCTTCGTATATTGAACATGGCTCATTTGCAATTGCATCCGAATGGGTGGGCGACAATGCAAGTGTAGCACGTATTATGCAGATTCTTTCGAATGGAGCCAGCAGTCAGGCTATTTCTTCATCATTTTAGGACTAGGTTGTCGAATAAGGCACAATGGATGTCTCTGATCTAGCATCAGGATCGCCCTTTGTTTAGGTTGTTTACCTCTTCATATATATTAGGATAGATTATAAAAAATATTTGTTTTTCATTTTTCATTCTATTTTTCTTTTCATTCTATTACAACAACAGAATATTCTTTGGTTAGTTTGTTATTTTGCTTTTAGCCTTTGCCAGCTGTATTGATAAGGGCAGCTACTATAAATGCTCCCTTTTGTATTCAGTTTTTATCAATGTGGAAAATATGAAATACACCATTCAGATTTTTTAACATTTCTCTCTAAGATGGTATCAAAGCCATTTGGTCTAGTGGTAAACCCTAATTATTTTTTACCCAACTCTTCTTTTCGTCTATGGCTACCTCGAATCCTTCCCCTTTCGCGCCTCAATCTTTTCCTAACTTAATAGCTGAGAAACTTGATGACTCTAATTATCTACACTAGAAACAACAAATTGAACCTGTCATCAAATCGCACAAACTTCAGTTATTTGTCGTTAACCCTTCAATTCCTCGGCGATATCTCATTGATGAAGATCGCATTGCGAACAAAGTGAATCTCACGTATGAGGCTTGGGAAGTCCAAGAGCAAACGCTCCTCACATGGCTTCAATCACATTGTCGAAGTCGGTTCTCTCTCGAGTCATTGGTTCGATTCACTCGTATCAAGTCTAGGATAAAATTCATGAGTACTTCCATATGCAGAAGAAGGCGCGTGCCCGCCAACTTCGCATTGACCTTCGCTCTACCTCCCTTGACGGCAAGACGATGCGTGAGTTCTAATCACAGATCAAGAACATTGTTGACGAACTCGTAGGCATCGACAATCCGGTACCTCATGAAGAACACATCGATGCCATTCTTAAAGGCCTACCACAGGATTATGCACCAATGATCTTTATTATTGAAAGCAAGTTCGAGACTCCTCCTGTTGCTGAAGTTGAGGCTCTCCTTGCACATGAATCTCAATCCAACAGATTTCATAAACAATCATTTTCTCCCTCTATCAATTACACTCAAGGGTATGTGCTCCCTAACTTAAATGATACTAGCACTCGCAATAATTCTAGTGGTGGATATGGTCGCGGCGGTGGAGGTCGTGGCAACAATGGTGGTCGTCGTGGCGGCGGTAATGAGAGGGGTCGTGGAGGATGTTTTGCGAACTTCCAATGCCAAATTTGCTTGAAATATGGTCACATGTCAACATTTTTTTTACAGGGCTGATTCAAATTATCATCCTCATGAGTCTCTTGTGCTCTATGATCCCCAGACTCTACAACCTGTGCATATTAATCCTTCTCAGTCCAACAAATGAACTTCTAACACTTGGGTGAATCCTAATTTGAAAAACTCCAGTCAAGATATTAATGTCACCTCAGCTACTCCGAGTGCCATGCTTTCCAATGTCTCTTCTACTGGTGTTGCCCATTCTGCATGGATCCCTGACTTAGGCGCATCATTTCATGTCATCGGTGAGCCTCATAACATCCATCAGCTAGGTCACTTTGAGGGTCTGGACCAAATTTTCATTGGAAACGGTCAAGGTTTGCATATTAATGGTTCTGGTTCTTCTTCCTTTTTGTCTCCTATTAACTCACATGTTTGTTTTAGACTAAAAAACTTACTTCATGTCCCATCTATTACCAAAAATTTGTTAAGTGTGAGCAAACTTGCCAAGGACAATTTTGTTTTCTTTGAGTTTCACCCTCATCATTGTCTTGTCAAATCTCAGGGGACTCATGAAACTTTGCTTCAAGGTGTTGTTGGTGTTGATGGTCTGTATTCCTTTCCCAACCTAAATCTTCAAGAGTCATTTGTGTTGCTGTCCTCTGCAGCTAAATCACCTTCAAGTTCTGTTGATTTGTCATCTAGTTCTAGGGTTGTTTTTAATTCTAGTGATGTAAATAAAGTTTTAAATGTTTCTTTGACCCCTAGTTCTTACACTTTGTGGCATACTAGGCTTGGCCATCCTAATGCTCATGTTCTTAAACTTGTCCTTAATCATTGTAATATTGCTCCATTCAATAAAAATGTCTCTGAGTTTTGTTCTTCTTGTTATGTAGGAAATTCACATCGACTTCCTTCATCTATTTCTGAGACTGTTTACTCTACTCCCTTGGAATTAATTTTTACTGATTTGTGGGGACCCTCTCATATTACCTCCCACTCTGGTTATGCTTACTATGTTTCCTTTATTGATGCTTATTCTAAATTTACATGGATATATCCTTTGAAATCAAAATCTGAGACGCTTTTTGTTTTTCAATAATTCAAGACTATGGTGGAACTTCAACTAAACCACAAAATAAAAAATGTCCAATCTGATTGGGGGGGGGGGATAATACAGGCCTTTCACTACCTTTTTGTCTAATCATGGCATCACTCATAGATTGATTTGCCCCCACACACACCATCAAAATGGTGTGTTTGAAAGAAAGCATAGACACATTGTTGAACTTGGTCTTACACTCCTTCATCATGCTTTTTTGCCTCTTGCTTTTTGGGACTTTGCTCCCACTACTGCAGTATATCTAATTAATAGACTACCTACTGCATCTTTAAATTTTAACATTCCTTTCACAATCCTATTTAACAAATCACCAGACTACAAATTTCTAAGAACTTTTGGATGTGCTTGTTTCCCTTTCTTGAGACTTTACAGTACTCACAAACTTGATTTCAGATCACAATAATATGTATTTCTAGGATATTCGTCTTCCCACAAAGGCTATAAATGTTTATCTGCTTTCGGCAAAATTTACATTTCCAAAGATGTCATTTTTAATGGAATGCGATATCCATATTGTGATCTTTTCAAGCAAAGTCCTACTCAGGCTACCTCTTTCTCTCAATATTTTACACTTAATCCTGACTTGTCTCCACCTTGTCATAACTCCCCTTTGACCTCTCCAACCCCTACACATCAACTTTCTATTTCCTCTCCCATCTCTGTTGATGTCTCCTCACAACAACCTAATTTGTCCTCAAATAACAATCTCCATAATAATGAAGCCAGTCCTACATTTGTGTCACAACCTGAATCTGATTCCTCATCCCCTCGTGAATCCCTTGAACATGGTGAACCTGTTTCTAGAACTACCAATGCTCATCCTATGCAAACCAGGTCCAAATCAAGGATATATACTCCTCAAATTCATCATTCATTATTTTTGGCTCATAGTGAACCAAAAGGTGTTAAACAGGCTCTCACTGATTCAAATTGGCTTTCTGCTATGAAACTTGAATATGCTGCCTTACTAAAGAATCACACCTGGGATTTAGTTCCCTTGCCCTCCAATAGAAAGGCAGTAGGGTGTAAATGGGTTTTTCGAATAAAAGAAAATGCGAATGGGTCCATCAACAAGTACAAAACTCGATTAGTGGCCAAAGGCTTTCACCAAGTCCATGGTTTTGACTTTCATGAGACGTTTTCTCTTGTTGTTAAACCTATCACTATTAGGCTTATCATTACTCTTGCCCTTACTAATAATTGAGAGTTATTTCAGTTGGATGTGAATAATGCTTTCCTCAATGGCCTTTTAGATGAAATAGTTTACATGGTGCAACCTCTAGGATTTGAAGTTGAAGACAAATCCCTTGTTTGCAAGCTTAAGAAGGCCCTTTATGGGCTGAAACAAGCACCAAGGCAATGGTTTGACCGACTAAAAGTTACTTTGATTCAGTTTGAGTTTCAAGCTAGCAAGTGTGATCCATCCTTGTTCATATATAAGCGACAAGCTCACACTATTTTTCTTCTAGTATATGTGGATGATATTATCCTCACTAGCAACTCATCTTCTCTCATCCAGCAGATTACAACTCAACTTCATTCTGCATTCTCTCTCAAACAGCTAGGTCAATTGGAATATTTCTTGGGTATTGAGATCAAGTATCTACCTGATAGGTCTCTTCTCATGACTCAAAGCAAGTACATTAGAGACCTCCTTCACAAGACTCACATGGCTGAAGCTCATTTTATTTCTTCTCCTATGGCCTCTTCTTGCAAACTGTCTAAAACTGGTGGTGATTTATTTCAGGATCCTACTCTCTACAAATCTATAGTTGGTGCTTTGTAGTATGCCACTCTAACAAGACCAAAAATTGTCTTTGTTGTTAATAAAGTTTGCCAATTCATGGAAAATCCCTTAGACACTCATTGGGGGGCAGTTAAGAGAATCCTAAGGTATCTTAAGGGCACCCTTTCCCATGGTTTTCTCATGAAACCTGCTGCTGTTGGGAAACCTTTATCAATTACAGCCATGTGCGATGCTGATTGGGCTTCAGATGTTGATGACAAAAGGTCAACCTCTGGCTCTGCTATTTTCTTAGGTCCTAATTTGATCTCTTGGTGGTCAAGAAAACAACAAGTTACATTCAGATCCAGTACTGAGGCTGAATATCGCAGTATAGCTCAAACCTCAGCTAAGTTAACTTGGGTTCAGGCTCTGTTACAGGAACTCCAGGTTCCCTTCTCTACTCCTATACTGCTCTGTGACAATCATAGTGCGGTAGCTATTGCACACAATCCTATTTTTCACAGTAAAACTAAGCATATGGAGATTGATGTCTTCTTTGTCAGAGAGAAGGTCCTGTCCAAACAACTTCTCATTTATCATATTCCAGCCTTGGATCAATGGGCTGATATACTGACCAAGCCTCTCTCCTCAGCTAGATTTGAGTTGCTAAGAAGCAAACTCAATGTGCAGCATTTCTCTAGCAACCCTCCACCTTGAGTTTGAGGGGGGTATTGGGAGAGATTATAAAACAGAATATTCTTTGGTTAGTTTTTTATTTTGCTTTCAGCCTTTGCCAACTGTATTGATAAGGGAAGCTACTATAAATGCTCCCTTTTGTATTCAGTTTTTATCAATGTGGAAAATATGAAATACACCATTCAGGTTTTTTAACCTTTCTCTCTAAGAATATAAGAACTTTAAAGTGATTATCCTTTGCGGGTTGGGTGATCTTCACTTTTATGACGTGAATAAAAAACCATTATTTCCCTTTTATGGGCAACGAGTGTTGAGGAGGTATGATGACTACCTGGAGGACTACTTAACTATTCAAGAATGGCACAACTTGACCCTTCTGAGTAAGCTACCTCAGAGGCTGCCGGTTAAGCCCCTTGTTTTGCTTTTCAAGTCCTTAACTGTTTTTAGGGACTTGAGAGGTATGTTTTGTTTTTCCTTTATTGTACCAAGTTAACATAACAACATTGCTTATTTAGTTTCTTTTTTGCAGCTATACTCATAATATTTGATATGGAAGCTTTTGATTTCGTCAATGTGTGCCGAGAGGTCGGCGTCAATGTCAAGAATGCCTCAGTGACCTGGCCTACTGATCCTCTTCCTCCACCATGCCTTTCTTCTAAGGATGTTGTTCCTTCTGCAAACAAGAATAAGAAGAAGAGGGGTCGTAAAGAGAGCGAGGAGGAGGTTCGGCCTCCGAAGAGGTTGTAGCAACCAACACTTCATCGATTTTCTCCTTCTCTTCTTGGTTCCCTGAATGCATTGCCCATGGCATTGGGCTAGAAATTTTTTAATTCGGCTTATCATCCACAAGCCTTGATGCCGAGTGGTGTAGTGTCGGATTTTGGCAAAGACATGCTGCAAGGTGCCAACGCATCATCTGCGCGGGTAATGTATTGAGAACTTCAAGTGAGGTCTACTGCCATTGCTCAACAAATGATTCTATCGAACTCCTCGGCTGACCGAGAAGTGTTGAAGTTGAAGAAAGAGCTGGAAGGCATGACCAAGGAAAGGGATCAAGCCCTTCATGCTAATATAGACTTGGCTGCTGACAACTCTAACTTGAAGGCTGACTCGAAGAAGTTCGAGGACCGAGAGGCTTCGTGGGGCCGGAAAATTAAGAGGGAAAAAGATGTTGATGCTGCCGTGAGGGAAAAATATGTGCAAATCTAGTTTAAAGTAGATTTGATCAGTCACGGTTAGCTGGGTTATATGTGTTTGATGAAGTTGGATGCACTCCTTCACTTTTGAGTGATTTCTCTTGTAAACTCTTAATTTTTTATGTTCAAAATTTGAATATTTTTGCAGGACATGCTGATAAGCTTGAAACTGTTGATCATTCAGCGTGCAAAAATGATGGTTTGTAAGGAGCTGGTTAGTAAATTCAACCTTAAAATGATTCGAGCCATTGGTATCATGTATGCCTTTTTGTTTCTAACTTAAATGCATGTCTTTTCAAATGTAACATGCATTTTGTTCCTAGATTATATACATGATTACTAATAAGCTGCGTTTTCTATTCTAACTTGCAATGGACCTCTGTGCAGCACTTATTTTGATGGAACATCTTGAGGCAGAGATAAAAGATTAATCACTTATCCCCATACGGTTAAATCTGCTTGTTTTTTAGATGATTGCAACCTATTGAAATGTAGCGATGAGGTTGATGCAAATATTGACGAGTTACGTACTAGTCTTGGTGCTGATATACAAACTTTTCTTAGAAGGTATGTTTACCAACCATGGTTATATCTATGAGAATTCACCAAATATAAGTCCCTAATGTAAAAGAGAAGCATACAAAAGTACGAGTAAATTAGTAATTTTAAAACAAGAAGCACATCTCTTCCCAAAATTGGACTGATTGCTGAAGCATGTTGTTCCCACACTTCATTCTTCTGTCATTTCCTTTTTTTATTGATTCCAAACAGAGGAAGACACCGATCTGATTTTTCCTCGGTCCTCTATTGCTTTTATGAGAATGTTAATATTCTCTTATCTGGGCAGTCCTCCAACATCCAAACAAAAGAAGCTGAAAGTTGGAAGCAGAGAATGAATGATTTGCAGTTATTGGAGGACCTAAATTTTCTAGCTTATCCTTATGACAACACCTTTACTTTGGCTGTGGAAGCTCTCATTTATAATTTCTTTATCTTTGCTGAATCTGCATACATGTGTATTTATTATTAGGTTGCTTATAGTTTTTGGTTCTTGACATTTTTCTATCTGCATAGCTAAGAAATTAGTTGGAGCTAGGGGTGGAGATGAGAGCCAAGTCAAGCTTTTACTAAGTTTGAACTCGGCTTGAGTTGAATATGTAAGGCTTGAACTTGGCTCATTACCTGTCATAGGTTTTTTTAAAGGCTCGGCTTACATAAAAGCTTAGCTTGACTCACGAGCCTATTTAAAAGTTTGCTTAAAGATGTCTTTGATTAATTAATTATTTTAAAACCTAGTGAAATATTAACTAAAAAAAACTTATAAAATTTCGTATAAGTAATGTACAAATCCAAAAATAATTGATAAACAAAATCATATTGAATTCAAGTCGTTAAAACACAAAGTATATCAAAAGAAAATAAAAAAAAACATAATATTAAAAAATGTATGGATTAGGTCCTCAGTCCCAAATCTAACAAATCTATTTTAAGTCCAAGTCCATAAAAGAAATAAAATAAAATCTAGACAAGATAAGATAAAATTGGATGAAATAAAATCTGGACGAAATAAAATCTAGATGGAATAAAATCTGAATAAAATAAAATTTAGATGGAATAAAACCTGAATAAGATAAGATTTGATAAAATAAAGTTATTATTATTATTATTATTGTTAGTTAAACAGACCTGTCAAATTTAACAAGCTTTTTTTATAGTTTGGGCTTGACCTTTTTATTTAAAAAGACTTTTTAAAAAGTTTAAACTTGACCTTTATAGTAAACAAGTCAAGCCGAGTCTTACATAGGCCGAGTCAAAAGCCCTTAACAAGCTACTCGACTCATTTGCACCCCTAGTTGGAGCAAATACCCCCGTTTTATATAGAAAATTGTTGCAAGAATGTGTAGCAAGCGAATCCCCATTTTACCTAGTAAATTTTACATTATTTTAGAATTCTAAGTAATTTTAAATTTCAAAAATTTCAACTATTTTAATTTAAATTTCTTCATTTTTACATTTTGCTGTTTGGATAAGGAAATTAAATTCCTTCATTTGTAAGATCTTGTGTATGGAGAGAACAATTAAATTTTTTCATTTCTAAATTTTATTATCAAAATTTTTTATTTTGATAAAATGATGATTTTTTTAAAAAAATTGTATTTGAATAAAATAATTAAATTCTTTCATTTATAAAATCTTCTACGTTCTACCTAGACTAAAATAATTAATTTTTTACTTATAAATTTTATTATTTAAATAAAGTAATTAATTTTTTCATAATTATTATATATATATATATACATACATACACACACACATATATATATATATATATATATATATATATATATATATATATATATATATATATATATATATATTCTCCAATTATATATTAAAAACAAAAATTTAGAACTACAACAATTCTTAGTTACTTAATCACTATTTAAAGCTACAACTTATATTAAAAAACAGCTAAACTAAAATTGTTGTCCTTCTTAGTTTTATAGTACAAGACAATTATATTGTAAGATAATTAGAGACATCTGTATGTAAAGATTATAATGAAACAATTAAATATTCATTCATAATATTATATCACATAAACTTATTGTAAAATTAAGAATTATACATGCGTTTAAATAAACGATACTTGAACCTTCTCTTTGTGGGGGCATTTTTCCAAATGACCTTAATCTTAAGCTTGGGCGCTAGTCAAATGTACTTCAATTTCATTTGGCAATAGAAACAATATAATATTCAACCAAAATCTGATTGATTTTATTTGGCTTTTCTATTCAGCGAAAAACAAAAGCGGGAAAAGAGAGTGGTTTCATTTCCGCATTTACGCGCTTGTTTTGGTTCCTAAAATATTATTTATATGACTGATCTCATTTTCATCTTTCTCTCCATCTTCCCTACCTTTCACAGCTTTGCGGTAACTGGTAAGTTACATGCTCTTTCGTTATTTATTTATTTATTTTTTGTTCTTTACCTTTTCCACTTCACTTCAAAAGCTTTCTGCAATGTATCTCTCTAAATCGTGTGGTGTCTCATTTTATTTATTTAAGTAGAATTAGAATCATTCATGTGCCTCATGCTCTTTCATTGTTTCTATTTCTTTTCGTTTTGCATTTTTTTTTGGTTTCTTCTCTTTCAAATTGATTTGTTACCTACAACTTGATTATGAGATGAACTTCAGAACTTTGTTTAATTATGCCTTGAGTTAGAACTTTGACAAATGGTATTTTAGTGTTTTGTGATGTTAGAGATTTACAGTTCTATTTATAATATTGTCATCTAGTGGGAAGTGGGAAAAGGGTTGGTTGGTTGTCACTTTACCTAATCAGAGTATCATATTAGCAGTAAGTGAAAGTGAGATGTATGCACCATTTTTCACCAGTCATGATTCATGAAGTGCCTTGCTAGTCATTCATTCAGTTGTTCTAAAATAAAAATGACATTTTAGATTTTGTTATTTTGAACCTATTGAAAATCTGAAACTCACTCAACATGGAATTTTACTGTAGGAAAATGGAGTTCAGTTTCGGGCTGCCTGCCCAGAAAGAAGGAAATGTGACTGACGTGAAGAAGCCAGAGAGGAAGAATGAAGAAATTCCAAAGGTTTCTCCCTACTTTCGAAATCACTATGGGAACAATGGAGTAAGTGATCTGAATAGCATCTTTGGTAATGCCTAACTATGAAGAAACATTTTGTCCATTTGCAAACAGCTATGGAGACTCTAGTGAAAAAATGTTTTTTCTTTAAAATAAGCAAAACCATTTTTTTTTCTCATGTGAGTGCTTGTGGAATATTCATGCAGGGCAATGGTGAAGAGAATCAAGGAAAAGTTGCAACCAGAAAGATCGTTTTAGCACTGCCTGCCTACTGTCCCCAGAAATTACCAACTGTGGTTGACTTAAAGGAGCCGATGAGGACGAATAAAGAAGCTTATAACAACATTAAGATTGGACATGATTTGCAAAGTAGTGGCAATGAAATTGGAACTGGAAACACTACAACCAATAATGGGAAGAGAACATCTATAAAGCATGAGGAAGTTCAAAAGGTTTCCCCATACTTTTGGAATGACTATGGGAAGAAGGGAGTAAGTGACCTTAATAATCTGTTTGGTAATGCCTATAAAAGAAGAAACAATTTTTGTTTATCTGAAAACAGCTATGGGGAAACTAGTGAAAAATGATTTTTTTTTATTTGTTTCTTTAAAAAAAGTTACAAAATGAGAAAAATGATTTTTTCCTCTTTTACTTATACAAGTGCTTTTGGAAAATTTGTGCAGGACAATGGGAAAGAAAATGGTGATGAAATTGCAATTGAAACGGTCAAATCTAAAAGGAAGAGAAGGTTGAAGAACCGGTTGAAGAAGTATGAGCTTCATGGTGACAACGAGAAGAAGAATGGTTCTGAATCATGCTGTTATGGCAGTGATAGGAATGGAGATGAAACTGCAATTGGAAAGATCAAACCGAAACAAAAGAGAAGGCTGAAGAGTCATGAGGCTCAAGGTGACAATGAGAAGAAGGTTGATACTGAATTGTGTTATGGCAGTCAAGAGAACGGAGATGAAATTCCTATTGAAAAGATCAAATCCAAAAGGAAGAAAAGGTCCAAGAAGTGTAAGCCTCAAGGTGAAAACAAGGAGAATATTGATCCTGAGCTTAGTTGTTATGGCTGTGACATTGGATTTGTTGAAGACAAGCTGCTGACAGATGGAAAGATTAAATCGAAGGAAAAGAAGAAGAAATCGCTTGAGGATAAGCTGTGGGAGAATATAGCTGCAGATGAGGGTGATGATGCTGAAATCAGTAAATACATACTCAAGAAGCGTGAGCCTCAAGGTGACGAGGAGAAGATTGATCCTGAATTTTTTTGTTATGGCTGTAACATTGGATTTGGTAAAGATAAGCTGCTTGCAGGTGGAAAGATTAAATCAAAGGAAAAGAAGAAAAAAACAGTCGAGGTTGAGGATGAACTGCAGGAGAATATAGTTCATAATGGTACAGCGAAGAAGACAAAAGTCAAACCATTGGATATAGAAAGCATGTCTGAACCAATTGCTTTACCTACCTATGGAGACTTGAAGAGGGATAAACTGGAGGAAGATGGGAGCGAGGTACAGATTAATCATCGACCGGGACATGCAAGTTATGCTGTTTCTGTTGTTTTAACTTCTGCTTCTGGAGACTGCTTTGAGGATAAGCTGAAAGAAAATGGAAATGGACTTGAATCCATTAGCATTGAATTCAAGAAGAGTAAATTTAATTGCCAGAAAACTGTTGAGGAGAGTGTCAAGGTTAGAAAGGTTTCTCCTTACTTTCAGAGTGACAATGTGAAGAACAAAGTCTTTGCAGATAAGCTGCTAAATAAGAGAAATGATGCTGAAACCAGTAATGTTAAACCCATGAAGATGGAATCTGTGGTTCAGAAAAGACTGGAGGTAAATATTAGTGGGGAGAAGAGTGAACAACAGGGTCAAGATAGTCATATTGATTCTGTTGTGGTTACAGTTGCTTCTGGAGACTTGGAGGAAGTGCAGGAAATTGGAAGTGGAATTGAAACCATTAAAGTTGAACTCATGAAGAAAAGAAAATCGAATAATCCAAAAACTGCCGAGGAGGGTGACAAGATTCGAAAGGTTTTTCCTTACATGTGAAAGCGCTTGATCATGAACATGATTTTGATTCTGCTGCTTTAGTGGGTAAGCACTAGATGTAGGTCTGTAGGGTGAATCTTATGTGGCTAGTTACGGGGTGTGTTTTGTATTAGTTTCCCCGTTTATGTATATTCCACATTTAGGCATGTTATCTTTGTCATGTACATCCATCTTTTTGAGATACTTTGATCTTATTTTGTATATGGGTTGTAGTGTTGTAGAGCACATGACATTATTTTACTTATGCATTGTTGCAAGTATTATTCAGTAGTTTCTTAAGCTTGATGTTTAATTTAAAGTAGAATTGATCTGATGAATGCTATTTGTGTGGGGTGTCTTCACATATGGTGGAAGATGTAAGCCATCTGTTCGTGGATGTGGTCGGTCATATCAAGTGTGGACGAAGTATTGAGTGGCGGGGGGTTGTGACAGTATGTAATAATGATATTGGTAGAGGATGTTTCAGCAGTTTCAGGGGTTGTTCTGGACACTATTATGGAAACTAAAGGGAGCCAAGTTGTCTGTTTCGCTGTGATTTGGGCCATTTGGTCAGTAAGGAATAGAGGTATTCGAGTCTTAGCCGGTGAATGTGCAAGAGGTAATGAAAGCTAAGAAGGGGTTTGTGTAGTCTCTACAATGTTGGGACTCAAATCCTATGGTGTGTCTTGGGGCAAGGGGTTAGAGAGGAGAAAACAGTGTGTAATACTTTGGGGAAGGCAGATCTTGGTGGTTTTGGGCACTGGTTTTTTGAGTGAGGTGACTCTATAACTAGAAAGTTTACAAGTAGGTTGATGGGTAAAATTTGTTTTGGCACCACTTGGTGACAGGGGGTGGCTTGCTTGGTTACATACATGGTGAAGTAGTTATGGGGTGTTTTAGGGTCCACGGTGCTTTTGCTGGTGGTGCCATTATGCAGTATATGGGATTTCCAAATAGATTCTATAAGAGCTGTCACTTTCAGGTAACCAAGTTTAGGAATATTTTAACAGCTTCATACAATTATGCAGAATTTATTTGCTGCGTTTTGTACTTTTTTGTGGGTGGAAGAGTATAGTAGTGAGTAGCAAAATTATTATTTAAGATTAGAAAAACAAAAGACTAAGAATAATACAAGGATATCAAAGAATTTTATATTAGTTCGTTTATAGCATAAAGATCACATCTACTTCTTGACAAATTATCAAGTTCTATTATATTTTCACAAGATGCAACTATTTTTACAATTATCACTTCAAGCAAACA
The DNA here is from genome assembly GCF_000004515.6 of Glycine max. NCBI lineage: Eukaryota > Viridiplantae > Streptophyta > Magnoliopsida > Fabales > Fabaceae > Glycine > Glycine max. Next base: position 2,739,373 of record NC_038249.2, on the reverse strand, counting down.
TTCTAAGTATTCCTTAAATCAAAGTATCTAAAGCTTTTGCCAAAACCACTCAGAAATTTAGTTATAGGTAAGTCTTATAATCCTATCGTCTTAATAGACAAATATATAATTAAAGTACAAGATTTTCCAAAGATTTTTTTTTTACTAAGGAACAAATAAAGCTTAAGAAATCTTATAAGTTTCAATGTTGTTGTCTCTATTTATTGTGCAAGGATCTTTGGTGTATATAGGTAGACTTTAAGAAGTAGTCAGTTGTCTCACAATTCTTCCTTTTACTTCTAGCTTCTTTCGTTTGAGTTCGTCCTTTTGAGAGAGAAAAAAAGTGGTTGTTGGGTTCAATAATGTAACATATAGCTTATCTCTTCTTTTCTCGTATAGAATCTCTAATTGCAGTGAAACATATTTCATTTTTGTTTAAACACACTCTAACATCTCTTTCTTCTAACTTGGCATCTCTTTTTAAGAGATTAGGCAATCACTTTTTAGTTGACCTCTCTTTGAAACTTCAAGGATTGTTCGAGAATTATAAGTGTGCTGTCCAAGGTCCTTATGTGCACATGACTATAAAAGCAAAGATGAAATTAACATAAAATATTTTAATAAGTGGTTGCATCATTTGATCATAAGATACTACCAAAAACAATTTTAAGCTAAATTCTAGTTTTGGCTATGTGATGTTGGTTCCCCTGTTCTTTTTTGTGATTTTGATTTTTTATTTTCAAAAATTCACTATTTTAATCCAATCTTCATTTTTGCATATATTTATTCCATTTTTCTTTATAAATTTTAATTAAATAATTTTTTAGGTTAAATTGTAAAATTTATAACCCAATTTTTATTATTTTGTGAATTTTACAATCCAAATTTTAAATTTTTACACATTTTATCATGTGGATGTGCCACAAGAAAAATTAGATAAAAATGATGTTATTTTATTTTCAACCTAACGATAAAATGCACAAAAAATAAAAAAATTGGATGATAAAATTTGCGAAATTTTGAAATTTAGATGGCAAAATTCGTGAAAAAAACACTTTAGTGGTAAAATCCACCAAACTGTGAAAGTTGGGTGGTAAAATTCATAAAAATTAAACTTCATTGGTAAAATTCATAAAATATTGAAAGTTTGATGGTAAAATTTACAATTAAGCCTATTTTTTATGATATCTTAAATGAAGATGTTAGATTTAAGGTTTAATTGGACCAAAATAAAAAGAGAAAAAAAATATGCAAAATTAAAAATTGAACCAAAATTACAGAAATTTTAGAATAGGAGACCAAAATCATGAGAAAGAAAAATACAAAGACCAAAATTGCCAATTAACATTTTTAGAAGAATCAAAATTTAAAATTTAGCCAAAATTTTATTATCTTTCATCCTACTAGCATGATTTCTTTTATTTCTTTAAAAACTTGTTCCTTTGTTTGTTACAAATCTAAAAAAAAATTAAGGATACTTATTTGTTCTAACATTCAATCAGCACTCTCACCTTTGTAGGTCCACTCAACCTAAATATTCTTTCACAAGTCTTTAGAGGCTTCACCTACAAGAACCTTGTTACAAATTCACACAACTAATTCATAGTTTTAATATGTTGTAATGACAGCTAAACATAAAGACCAAATTAAAAAAAAAAAATACATGTTAAAGGATCTAATTAAGAAAAATAGTTTAGGGACCTAATTAAAAATTTCCAAAAAGTTTAGGAATCTTCAAAATAATATAACCTTTTTTAATTAGAATGATATGAGACATTTGTAAATATAAAATTATTAAAATTATCCCGGTAAAGTTTGTGCTTTTGCTTCTCAATTTATCTAATTTTTTTATTTCTCAATTCCTGTACATATAAAAATATAAACAATTAGTTCTATATTTTATTAATATACTTTTGTAGAAATATTATTTCATTATTATGTGTTATTTATTACTCATGATTACTATATTAAAATGCTTTTTATATATGTATTTTTTTCTTATAATAAATAATTGTTTACCTTTATAGGAAAAAAAAACACATATATATAAGAATATTAATTGAGTTCGCGTCATTTGAGAAATATTAAGCAAAACCATGGATGACAGATAGAAAAAGACAACTTTCACCATGTTCTTGAGTTTGATTGATGCAGTGCACTATTCTTAGTGCAAGAGACAATTAATAAACCGAGAGAGGGGTGACCAATTCGAAATTTCACGCTTAGACTAGATCGAATTAAGGTGGTGTGATTGTCATAAATTAAAAAAGATACACATGTCGTTGATGCCGGAAAGTGTGCTCACCATGATATTACGCTACCTACATACATCCATTTTACACATTAGAGTACGTCTCAAAAGTGCACAAAGGATTGTGTTGGCGAATTGTGAAACGAAGCGTATTGGGCACAGGTCCTAAACCACCAACATGCCTCGATGTAAGAAAAATTAGTGTTCATAACACATATAGCGGAATAAAAAGGGATCTATTTTTGGATTTAAAATATACTACTGCAAAAAAAAAAAATCAAAATGAACACGAACCTGGATATGAGCTATTGGAGTATAAAGTTCTTCAATATTGTGAAGACTTTACGTGTATCCACACGACATCAATATATGTTATCAACTATTTGATCAATGGAACTCTAAAGAGCAAACTCTCTTACTACTAGGCTTAAACTTTTTTGTTTGGTGTACTTTGCTCTCAGTTCTGTTTATCATGTTAAAGAGATATGAATTTGGACCATTTTTCAAAGAGAAAAAAGGAAAAATTTTTATTTAAAATAATTTTATATCTCTTTATCTTTATAAAAATAAAACTATCTCGTATATTTTATTTTAAGAAGCTTCTTAATATAAGACTAATATAATTCACACTTAATCATATGACTAATTACGATAACTAATTACATGATTTGATCCTGGTATGTAACAATAAAATATTATTCTTATTTCATAGACAACTTTCACATTTATAAAATAATACTCTTTTTATATTTATTATATTATTGGTGCTAGCAGAGAATATAATAATATTATACTAAAGTATTTATTTGATTAAATTAAATTATCTAATTTAATTATCAAATAAATTATTTTTCTTTTGGAAATATTGGAACACTTATTTGTATGTGATTCCATAGGTTTAATACTAAATCGATAGTAAATTAATCATAGTTAATTTACTAATCAAGGTAGGCGTCTAGCAAACACTCCTTAACGTCCAAATAGTATGAAGTAATATTTTTTTACCTTCAAGAACCAATAAAAGAATAATGTAATATTTTCTCCCATTATTTATAGCTTAAGGTTAATTATAGAGTATAATATTATTGTCAAACTCTAATAAGCTAACACATTTAATTAATGAATGACTTAAGAAACTCTTTTATTCTTTCATTCAATATTGTCTTGGCCAATGTCTTAATTATCATAGATCTCAAACTCATTATCAAGAATTGATGGATTCCTTATTGATTAATTATTAATTTTATAAGTATTTAATCATATTCAATATCCATTCAACTAGTACCCTAAGGGTCCGAAATTAAAACATAATAATTAACTTGTTAATTACTATGATAATCTGAGATCAAAGGAAACTATTATATTTCTTTTTGAGAACTTCCTATTGACATATCAAGGTAGTATTAATTGTTAGGAATTCTCAATTCAATTCAAAGATGACATCCAACCATTATACATGATTCACATGACAGAACGTAATTTAGTTTACACGTGTATCTAAGCCTGAAATTTACATGTCCGAATAAAAAAGAATCAAGGAACCAACCACGACAGAGTTGATAACAAAACACAATTTTTTCCCAAAATAATTTCAACGTCATCATGTTGGCTTGGTGGCTCCAACAAAAGAATCTTCCTCCAGCATCATCTACTACTGTCCATTTGCTTCCACGAACGAAGGTTCACGATCATCACAGGTACCAAGCACATGGTACAAAATTGCAAGGATGAGTTTATTATAAAAGATAAAAAAATTAGATGACAATAGTTAGCAAGAAAAAAATAACAGTAACTACAATCATTCTCAACAACCCATCAATTCAATTTACATTTAACAATCAATCATCAACTTTTTCACAATTCAATCAACTATGCTCAGAATAATGCATGCACCTAACTCAACTCTCAAATGCAATGTGGTATCATTCGTCAGGAAATAGCCTAAGCGTGTCCATGCGACACCCTCACTTAGGAAAACTAGACAACAACTATCGAGGTCACTCTTTCGTGTACAAGCAACTCCCCCCCCCCCCCCCCCTCATGGTGATCAGCCTGAATCTCAGGGAAGTCCCAAACCAAGTGACATGCCTCCAAGTACAAGTATTTTTCCTCATTAAAAACTACAAGTACTTACTACCAAAGTTTATACTAGTTTCATGCAAGTATGAAGTATGAAACATAGGCACCATCAATGCATTTATCATGGATAGTTAAAAATTCTAAGCAATCCCCTTCCCCCTCTAGGGATGCTTAAAATTCTTTAACCACTCTATTTCCCCCTCCAGGGATATCAAACATGATCATTACACCCCTTCATGTACATACACAACACACATCCATCACAATGACATCATAAACATCAACATCATCTCATCTCAATGTCATTATCAATATCAACATCAACACCATCTCATCTCAATGTCATTATCAACATCAATTATTAGAATTAATGTCTCATGTGAGAGACATGTGACTTATGTAGGGACTAATAAATAAATAATTAATTATTAAGGACTAAATTGTAATTGGGTTAAATAGGATAAGTTTCTAGAGGTAAGTGTTACTTGATGGGAGTAGTGGTTATAAAAGGGGGTTAATATCCATTAATGTGAAACAAGGTCCCCTTCTTGACGAAAAGTGTTCCCTTTAATCTTTAGCCATCACAAACGTAAAGAGACAAAAAGAATAATCAAGGGATTGAAATTTTGCTTCTCTCCTCTTTCAAGACGTTAAGGTACATCGGAGAGAAGTTTCACTATGGAAAAATGTACACATTATTTGTGAGAACCATAAGTTTCAAGATCCCGTTGATTTCCTATAATTGATAATCTAGGAAACCCTTAAACTTTTTAAATCAACATCATCTCATATCAATATCATCATCAACATCAACATCATTTCATATCAATATTATTATCAGCAACAACATCATCTCATATCAATATTATCATAACCATCAACATCAACATCATCTCATATCAATATTATCATAACAACACAATCTCATCTTAATGTCATCAACATCATTAGTAATCGCCTTCCACACATATACATATAAATTTCATGTTTGGGATTCACATTCCCCAGGTCTTCAGATAACAACAATATCATTCATAATTTCATTCATTAATAACAAATATATCACATCCAATTAGTAAAAAATATAGTTTTTCCCTTGAAAATCAATATGCATAAGGACAAACATACATCCCCATAGTTGGATTGCCTGACCCCAACTATGGTATTAAAAGTTGTAAACCAATAATAAACTCCCATCACCTATTGATATCTCTTTGTCATCTCTTCTATGCGTCGCTCAGAGGTCTCTCATGTTCATGTCCGTTGGTCCAAACACAGAGTTCTATATATCAAATTGAAAACAATTTAGTATAGATTTTAATTCAGTTGTTGGTGTGTTAGTGTTCTGTCCACGGTTAGATTGAATAGTATTCTTTAGTCTTTTCATTCTGATGCTTTTCATCAATATTTCTTATGAACAAATTCTTCATTCAACAATATTACATCTTCTTGTGCTATTGGTTCTTCCTTTTTGATGTGCCTACAAGGATTGGCAACAAATGAAAGTTGATGAACTATCAAACTTTAGTCCTCTGATTTTGTTCAAGTGATTCATTCTTAATCTCCCTTAATCATCAAGAGTTTAGAAACTTAGAGTTAGAGTCTTTATCATTCTGATGGAGACTCTATATAGCTTCATTCTAAACCATGATGCTCTTTATGTAGCCTTTGATGAATCTTTTGTGTAAGGCCTTGTTATTCAATATCTTGCCAAGAACCAAGTATTTAGAGGGAAACAAATTTCATCATTTTGATGGGTTTCAAAAGATCTTTTGAGTTGTTAACTCTCACAACAATTCTCTAAACCTTTCTATGTACCTAAGAATGAAAGAACACATATGTTTCTTAAGAAAATAAAAACTGAAACGCTTAAATATAAATGTTAGTCATCACTTAATTTCATCATCCTTTGAATTTACATTGCTAATGATTTGTCATAATTAAAATTAGGAATGTGGATTCAACACTTTTACCTCTACAAGGTCTTCTTGTTTCTCCTACATTTCTTGTTCATTAACAAGGAAATCTTTCGATCTGGATCTCTAGATCTCATAACAAGCAAAAGTTGTAGAATTCAATGTGCAAAATTATATATATTTGTTCCTATACACATTTGAAGTGTGGGGTAGTTACGTGTTTATTCATATCTAGTTTATGGCTATACCAAGACTTTTTTGCAACTATGTAAGCTTGGAAAAGTCAGCATGCCTTGTGCTGCACTTTTATTAATATTTTTTTTCCTATGAAAAAACTTAAACTTACTTTTGGTCTCAATATTATTGCAAGTATGCAATTTTTATCCTTACAAAATTTTAATTGCACATTTAGTCCTCAATGCTTTCAAAATTAAACAATTTTAGTTCACATTAGTTTATCATCCAAAATTAAATAAAAAATACTAATGTGGTCGTGTGATCGATAACATGCGTGACTATTTTATTCAAAAAAAATTAATAACATTAAAATAAAGAGTAATATTTGCTTTAATGTATTTTAAAAATTAAAAATAATTATTTAAAAATTTTATTTAAATAAATAATTTTGAAATGTATTGAAACAAATTTTATATTTTTAATTTCTTAAGCAAATAGGTTAGTAACACATTTTATCAATCATGGCCATATCAATATTGATAGATTAAGGATAGACTAAAATTGTTCAATTTTAAAAAATTTAAGGACTAAATATGTAATTAAATTTATATAGGAGCCAAAATTGTATATTCAAAAATGAATTGAAACAAAAAAAAAGAAGATACCACATGAGATAAACCATGAGGTAGTTGGGCAAGAATATAAAATATAAAATAATAATATCAAATATATATATATATATATATATATATATATATATATATATATATATATCAATGATTATAACTATGTCAATATATATTTCAAATATTTACATATACATTAAAAATGATTGAAACATCCTTGTAGAACAAGTTATTACATCAGTTTAATTTAATGAAAAAGTTTATATGGGACAAAAACCACACAACAAATGTCCTTGATCATAGGAAAATGTTCTACTAATTTATATTTTTCTAAATTAAAATAATATAAGACATGAGTGAATATTTTTTATACATAGACGTGAATAAATATAAATTTATTTGAACATAAACTGAACTTGTTGAACGTATTACAATAGTTGAAGAGTAAAATTACTACAGTAAGAAAACAAAAGAGTAGAGAAAAAGAGACAATTTAGTTAGCATTTGAGGAGGGCAGAGATTTTAATTTTCCCATATTCAATATATCTTTTAAAAAATATCATTGTCAGGAAAAAAAATGTTTACTGTGAGAGGATATTTGGTATAATGGAAAATACTTAGTTTTTCCGGAATATTAAGTTATAAATGTTATTTTTTTATGTTTAGTTTGATTTTTAAAAAATAATATTTTTGAGAAAATAATGTTTTTCAATAATTTTTTTGTCAAATTTTTCATGAAAATATTTTCATGAGAAAGTGAGAATCTACGATTCTCAAGTTAAAAAAATAAGTTTAATTAAGATAAAAATATTATATTATTCTAATTAAACTATTTAACGAGGTAAATAATTAAAGATTGTGATAAATATATTATTTTATTTTTATATTTTCAAGGAAAATTATATAATAATATTCATAATCAACAAAATAAATTTAATTTTTTATAGGAATTATGATTTTTAAGATTCATGATGTTTAGACACGGAAAAATTTAGCAAACCGCCTCGGATGCTTTTAGTTAGATTTCCCACAAAAGTATTTCCATGGAAAGGTGGAAATATAACTTTTGTGAGCTATTTTGTTGTACTAGAGAAAAAAATATTAGAGTTACAACCTCCTATTAGATTTAGATTATTTAATGTGTTAAATAATTAAAGTATTTGTTTTGATTCATGAAAAAATTATATAAATTTTATTCATAGGCATAAAAAAAACTTTTCACCCTATCAAACGCCATGAAAGAAATACTATATTTAATAGAAAAAAAAAATTAAAGCAAAAACTGGTTTTATTTGAAAAAAAAAAAGCAAAATAAGAAAGCGGGTTTCATATTTCCCCAATTCCCCATTTACGCGGTCCTTTCAGTTCCCCAAACTATCTCTCCTTTACGCTTTAATCACAGATTTTAACCCTGACAGTCACAGGAATAGGTTTAATGACTGTTGATTGCTCAAATTTTCACCGACTCCTTCCTTCCTTCCTTCCTTGCTTGTCCTACCTTTCACCGCATAGCGGTAAGTTACATGCTTCTAACAATATTTCTATTTTTCTTCTTTGTTTTGCTTCTTTTTGTTCTTTTCCTTTCCCACTTCACTTCAAAATCAAAAGAAAAAAACAGAACCTTTGACGATTGATTTACCGTTGCGACTTATGTAGGTGGAGATACCTCTGGAAGATAGAGGTTCTACGGTGACCTTGCTCACATTTTTTATTTCAATTCAGGTTGGTACAATATTACAAAAGCTTTCTATAATCGTGTGGTGTCACTTTTTATTTAATCATTCATGTGTTATAAAGAGTGTATTAGAGAGTTTCTTTGAGAGGCTTTTCCATCATGGACTAGGACAGCATCCCCTCCTAATTTTTTTATGAAATAATAAAAAAGGAGAGCATGACAGTTAGTTTTTTCTTAGCATATTTTATTTTTATATTATTGTTATTTGTAGGAGAATGGAGTACATTTTAGCGTTGCCTGCGCAGAAAGAAGGAAGTTTGGTTGATGTAAAGAAGCCAAAGATGAAGAATGAAGAAGCTTCCAACAACAAAAAGAGGTTGATGGAACATGATTTGCCAAAGAGTGGCAATGAAATGGGAGCTGCAAACACCAAAACCAATAACGGGAAGAGAACGTCTAAAAAGCATGAGAAAGAGAAAGTTCCAAAGATTTATCCGTACTTTCGGCACAACTATGAGAAGAAGGGAGTAAGTGACCTTTGTAGCATGTTTGGTAATGGCTAAATATAGAGAAACTATTTTTGTCAACTTGAAAACAGCTATGGGGAAGCTAGTGAAAAAAATTATTTCCCCCCCTTAAAATAAGCTAAATCGAAATGATTTTTTTTCTTCTAATTTGTTACTTTTAAGAGTGCGTGTGGAAAATTCATGCAGGACAATTGGGAAGAAAATAAAGATGAAATTGCAACTGAAAAGATCAAATCCAAAAGGAAGAGAAGGCCCAAGAAGCATGAGCCTGAAGGTGACTGTGAGGAGAAAATTGATCCCGAATCATGTTGTTATGGCTCTGACATTGGACTTGTTGAAGATATGCTGCTCGCAGATGGAAAGATTAAATCCAAGGAAAGGAGGAAGAAGAAGAAGAAGAAGAAAGCAGTTCAGGATAAGCTGTGGGAGAATGGTGATGATGCTGAAACCAAAAAATTCAAACTCAAGAAGCGTGAACCTCAAGGTGACAACAGAGAGAAGGCTGATCCTGAGTTGTGTTGTTATGGCTCTAACATTGGATTTGTTGAAGATATGCTGCTGGCAGATGGAAAGATTAAATCTAAGCAAAAGAAGAAGAAAAAAGCAGTTCAAGATAAGCTGTGGGAGAATGGTGATGATACTGAAACCAGTAAATTCATACTCAAGAAGCGTGAGTCTCAAGGTGACAACAGGGAGAAGATCGATCCTGAGTCATGTTGTTATGACTGTGACATTGAATTTGTTGAAGATAAGCTGCCGGCGGATGGAAAGATTAAATCTAAGGAAAAGAAGAATAAGAAAGTGGTTGAGGATAACCTGTGGGAGAATGGTGATGACACTGAAATCGATAAATTCATACTCACGAAGTGTGAGCCTCAAGGTGGCAACGAGGAGAAGATTCATCCTGAATCCTGTTGTGGCTGTGACATTGGATTTGCCGAAGATAAACTGCTGGCAGATGGAAAGATTAAACCCAAGGAAAAGAAGAAGAAAAAGAAGAAAGTTCAGAATAAGCTGTGGGAGAATGGTGATGACACTGAAATCAGTAAATTCATACTCAAGAAGCGTGAGTCTCAAGGTGACAACGTGGAGAAGATTGATCCTGAGTCATGTTGTTATGGCTGTCACATTGAATTTGTTGAAGATAAGCTGCCGGCGGATGGAAAGATTAAATCCAAGGAAAAGAAGAAGAAGAAAGCGGTTGAGGACGAGCTTTGGGAAAATGGTGATGATGCTGAACCCAGTCAATTAAAACTCAAGAAAACGGGACCTGAAGTTCATAAACATAAAGTTCAGGTTGGTGTTAGATATGTTTCACCTTATTTTCATAATGATAATGCAAAGAAGATAAATTTTGAATCATTTGATAAGGTGAAAGAAAATGGAAATGGATCCAAATCCATCAGCATTATATCCAAGAAGAGAAAATCTAATAGCCAGAAAACTGTTGAGGAGAGTGCCAAAGTTAGAAAGGTTTCTCCTTACTTTCAGATTGACAATGTGAAGAAGACCGTCGAAGTAGATGCACTTGATCATGAAAATGAATTTGATTCTGCTGCTTTAATGGGTACTTGTGGATACATGGTGCAAGACAGGGAGGAAGAGAATGGAGATAACATTGCAATTGAAAAGATTAAGTCCAAGTGCAAGGGAAGATACAAGAAGCTTGAGCCTGTTGAGCATGATCCAGTTCATAAGTTTTTGCCATTCTTTCAATGTGACAATGAGAAGAAGGTTGATGCTGATTCACATTTTGAGATTGGATCCATTGCTTCACAAGGTATTGGTAGTAGCTTCCTTAGAGATAAGCTGCTGGAGGATGAAAATGAAATGAAAAATGGAACAATTAAATTCAAGAAGAAGAAAAAGAAGAACAAAGCCTTCACAAATAAGCTGCAAGAAAATGGAAATGATGCTGAAACTTGTAATGTTAAACCCAGGAAGATGGAATCTGTGGTTCAGAAAAATATAGCCCAGGTTGGTGTTAGATATGTTTCCCCTTATTTTCATAATGATAGTGAGGAGAAGATTAAAGGCAAACCATTGGATATGGAAAGCAAATCTGGATCCATTGCTTTACCCACCTTTGGAAATTCCATTGAGAATAAACTGGACGGAAATAATAGTGGGGAGAAGATTAAACAACACGGACTTGATAGTCATATTGATTCTGTTGTGGTTAGATCTGCTTCTGGAGACTTTGAGGAACTGTATGGGAATGGAAATGAAATTGAAATAATTAAAGTTAAATCCAAGAAGAGGCGAAAATCCAATAGTAAAAAAACTTACAAGGAGCATGACAAGGTTCGGAAGGTTTCTCCTTACTTTCAGAATGACAAGGAGAAAACAGTTAATGTAGAAGCGCTTGATCGTGAAAATGTTTTTGATTCAGTTTCTTTAGTGGGTAAGTATGGTGATAAGGTTGCATTTGAAAAATTTAAATTCCAAGGCAAGAAAACATCTGCAAAGAACAAGATATTGGAGCATGCTCAAATTCAAAAGGTTTCTCCTTTCTTTCAAAGTAACAAAGGGAAGAAAGTTGATGATGGATCATGTTGTTATGACAGTGAGATTGGATTCAGTGCTTTACCTGGTACCGGTGGTGGCTTCCTTGAAGATAAGCTGCCAGAGGATGGAAATGCAATTGAGAAGGCAATGACTAAATTGAAAAAGAAGAAAGTCATTGCAAATAAGCTGCAAGAGAATGGAAATGATGCTGAAACTTTTAATGTTAAACCCAAGATGACAAAATCTGTGGTTCAGGAAAATATAGTCCAGGTTGGTGTTAGATATGTCTCCCCTTATTTTCACAATGACAGTGGGAAGAAGTTTAATGTTCAACCATCGAATAAGGAAAGCAAGTCTGAATCCATGGTTTTACCTACCTTTGGAAATTTCGTGGAGGATAAACTGGTGGAAAATAATGGAGGGAAAAATGTTAAACAACAGTCAATTGAAACTCATGCTGATTCTGTTGTGTTAACAGCTGCTTCTGGAAACTTCTCTGAGGATGGACTGCAAAAAATTAGAAATGAAATTGCAACCATTAAAGTTAAATCAAAGAAGAGAAAATCTAATAGCAGGAAAACAGCTGAGGAGCTTGCCAAGGTTCGGAAGGTTTCTCCTTACTTTCAGAACGACAATGAGAAGACAGTTAATGTAAAAGAACATGACCATGAAAGTGACCTTGATTCTGTTGCTTTAATGGGTACTTGTACTTTTGGAGGTAAAATTCCAATTGAAAAGTTTAGATATGAAGGCAAGAGAACATCTAAAAAGGATGAGACAGCTGGGCATACTCAAATTCAAAAAGTTTCTCCTTTCTTTGAAACTGACAATGTGAAGAAGATTGGTGCTGAATCAAGTTGTACTGCTGGTAGGCTCCTTGAACATAAGCTGCAAGAGGATGGAAATGTAACTGAAAATGGAATGATTAATGTCAAGAGGAAAGTCATTTCAAATAAACTGCAAGAGAATGGAAATAATGCCACAACTAGTAAAGTTAAACCCAAGAAGAAAAAACCTCTAGTTCAGAAAAATGGCCATGGTATTAGATATGTTTCCCCGTATTTTTGTAATAATAGTGGTAAGAAGGTTAATGTCAAACCTTTTGATAAGGGAAGCACGTCTGAATCCATTGCTTTGCATACCTGCAAAAACTTCGTAGAGGATAAACTGGAGGAAAATAAATCTAATTGCAGTAACAAATCTATTGAAATTAAAAGATTCCCTCCTGCTTCTGAGAAGTGGGATGAGGCTTACAAAAGAAAAACACCTGATAATACATGGAAGCCTCCACGGTCTGAGATTGTTCTCATTCAAGAGGATCATCTTCATGACCCTTGGAGGGTGTTGGTTATTTGTATGCTTCTCAATCGGACTGCTGGTGGCCAGGTATATTCAATTATTCATCTAATAATTTAATAGCATCCTCTCTGTTTGCAGAAGTTTTTGCTGCTATTTTAGTCTTGGAATCGGCCAAGGATAAAGGTCGGATGAATTTATGGCCTAAATGTGATTCAGCTTTGGTCATTCAAGCTTTTCACTCGCCTTCTATTGTCCCCTGGCGTCTTCACAGCAGATGGGAAAACTGTTTATTTTTTTCTAAAGATATAGTTTTGGTTGTTTCTCATGTTTATATGGAAGGGAATGCTTGTGCAGACAAATTAGCCAATCATGAGGCTTTGTCCAGGGTTAACTTCCAATGGTGGGACTCTTCCCCATTTTTTGTTAGGGATGAGTTTTTTAGGAATAGAAATACTCTTCCAATGGGTTTTGGCCTAGTTCCCCCATTTGTTCTTTTGTAATCTTATTCATCTCAGTTTTTCTTTTTTAATGCATCTCAGGGTGTGATTGTGGAAGGGGTTTTTGGGGGGTGCCAACCTAGTTGGGGTTCCCTGCCCTCTCACTAATTGCAACCCCAATTCATAAAAAAAAGAGTACTATTTGGAGGAACAGAAAATGTTTTTTGCTCTTGCATTTGTAGCTGTTTTACAAGACTGTGTCATTTGTATGTTGATCTGCATTAAAAGGCTCGGTAAAAGGTTGTTAATAGTTCTTGTTGTTGGCTTTCTAAAATGTCTTTTATGTGGGTTACTATGTTATTTCTTTAGAAAGCAATGTGCTATTGCCATCTTTGAAATGAAAGCTCAGCTATTAATGTTTTTATCCTCTTTGGGTCTTGGGGAATTATGTTTAATTCTCTCTTGGTCTTAGAGAATAATGGTTGATCTTGCGCTGAGTGGTAGAATTGTTGCTTCTAATAAAAACTTGTTGATGACTAATTTCATAGTGATATTTTTCTTTCACGTTAGTCCAAAGTTCTTAGTAAAGCTGATCTCATTATAATGAATGTTTAGTTCTTTCTCTCTGTCTTTATATTTGTGATATGCTTGATTTGCACCAATTTTGGTGTCTTATTATATATACCTATCACATTCATACGAAAGAACTATTATAAATCTATATATTCACAACATTACGGTATATATTTTTGCGGGCAAATGAAAATTATTATGTCTTTGCCTCTTTGGTTTGTTGTCAAAGTTAGCTAACATTCTATATTTATAATCTGATTTGAGAGTTTAAAGACTGTTTAGCCAATGTTTAATTTTGTGCAACATGTACTCTTTGTGGGGACCTTGGTCAATGACTTTCTAGCTGTTAAATCTCCTTGTAATCTTGCCTACTAAAATCTCAACACCCCTGCTGCAATTATATGCTTGGCAAGTTGCATATCATAACTTTCCGCAAGTGGTTCTTCGGGCCTTGTTAATTGAGAAAATCAATGCGTAGTACATAATTCTTAGCTGAATAACATTTTGGCAGTAACAATTAAACCTACGTAGTCATCTTTTTTGTAAGAGGAGTGCTGACAACACTCCTTCCAATACACTATTATTGGTAAAAGTTTATTGAAAACTACAAAGTCAGGAGAGAGACTCATTAAATAGTGAGACTCCAAAAAGTTGTAATTTCCAATGAATTTCAGCTAATAGTAGAAAGTTTATTTAAAAGAATGTGTTGTTAGCATTTCTCTTATAATTTGACAAGGATTAGTTTTATTATTGAAAAAATGTTGCTGGGTTGGTATTAAGTTCTTCACTTCTTCCATGCTGTATAGAATTGCTAACCAAGGCTTCTATTCTATTCGCTATTTTTTACTATTGATGCATGTTGCCTTGAATAAATAGGTGATTATTGAAATGAAATCATCTTTCAGGTGTCAAGTTCTTGATGTGTTCCAGAAGACAAAAAAAATTTAGGGAGTTCTGTATAGAGTATAGAGGACTATAGATGCCATTCTTTTCATATCTTGAGGACCTTTTGCTTGATGGTTGACAATAAAGAATTTCCAAAATTATTGGGAGGACATTTAAGTGGGAAATGTTCCATTTAGACTACAGAGTTTCTTGCCTCACTTTTTTACTGTAATATCCACTTTTAATTATTTGCACAATAGTCACTTCTTTTCGATTGTAGAGGTACTAGTGAATTACAATCCTGTGTATTACTTGAGTATACTTCTGTCAACCAAACCATGCAGTTTGGACTTGGTTTCTTCTGTTGTCTTTTTCTTGGAAATCTGTATTTCAATTTCTTACCCACTATAATCTTCAAAGTTTCCTCCTTGACAAACTCATTTGAAACCCTAAGCTCCTTCCAGTATTTTGTTTGGACATCCATACATAACAGAATTGACACAGGTCACTTTCTGCAGATTTATAACCCTTGTTTTATAGTGTTTGGATAACACCAAGAATAAATTCTACTCCTCAAAATCATGGTGGTACCATGAAAAAGTAGAAGCAACTATTTGTTGCTTTGCCTTCACCATGAAAAAATAATTGATTATTTCTCGCCATGAATCTAATCCAAACACACTATATTCTTTCTCCCGATTTATATGTTATGTGCAAGTCTTGTGTAGACTGTGGACTACTTAATGTAAGGTTTGCTACTTTGCAGCAAGCTTTTTAGGATTCTTTAAGACTACTTAGTGTGTGTATGACTAGATTTTTATTTTTTTTTAAATTGTTTTAAATCTAAAGATTTTGTTAAAAACAAGGACTATGATTCAATTGCACTCTACAGTTTATGTGATCATCTGGGCTGTGTCGGAGAGGAACACTTGAATCTTGATGCTGTTACATTTGCTGCTAATTTTTGATGTGTTTTTGGATTTCTCTGTATTATTCTTCCATTCAATACTTCAAAGTCTTGTTCATGTTGGTTGTTGAATTTAGATATTGAATTCCAGTTCATTTATGATATTCAGTAAATAATGTCAATTAGGTAGGTGCATGGTTTGAGAATATGTTAAATTTAGGAACCATGAAGCCTAGTCAAGTCCCAAGACGAGACGTCACCATGCCACATTGTTAGTCTCTTAGTTGAAGATTGTGCCATTAGAACCAGTGGTTATTGGCTGAGTTCAATTTCTGCTTTAGTTAAAAGCATTAGAAAAGTTGAAATTTGAGGTTTCCTTTTAATTAAGATAGACATGCCACATTGTTAGTCTCTTAGTTGAAGATTGTGCCATTAGAACCAGTGGTTATTGGCAGAGTTCAATTTCTGCTTTAGTTAAAAGCATTAGAAAAGTTGAAATTTGAGGTTTCCTTTTAATTAAGATAGACCATGGTGTAGTGTAAAAGTTGAAATTATACACGGATATATAGTTATATACTGATGGATTATTGTGCAAAATGCAGACAAAAAAGGTTGTGTCAAACTTCTTCAAGTTATGTCCAGATGCAAAATCTTGTACACAAGTTACAAGAGAGGAAATAGAAAAGACAATAAAGACTTTAGGTTTTCAGCACAAAAGGGCAGAAATGCTACAGCGCCTCTCTGAGGAATACTTGGATGAAAGTTGGACTCATGTAACACAACTGCATGGTGTTGGCAAGTATGTTTTGTTTGCACTCTTTTGTTGATTATTTAGGTAGTGCTATATATCTGTTTTATTCCCTTTAATGATACTCTGATTCTTTCTCAATCAGGTATGCTGCCGATGCATATGCTATATTTGTTACAGGAATGTGGGACAGAGTGACACCTACAGATCACATGCTAAACTATTATTGGGAATTCCTCCATAGTATCAAGCATGAATTGTGAAAGACTTGGGATGAAAGAATGAAACTTTTAAATTATTGTGTATGTCTCCACACTTTGAGGGGAAAATCCACACAGCAGTCTTTGCCAACTTTTTTTGCTTTGCTCTGTGTATCTTTTTTTTGGTGTCAGTTAGAAGAGAGATTTGCCCCTTTCTTTTTGGAACCACAAGTCTGAATGTTCAAATTCTAATTGGATCAAATTGTTTTTCATTTTAAAATGTACAAAATTCTGTTTCTTCATCTGAGTATATGTGAGATTGGGTGGTGAAAATCTTGTTTTTACAATCTGTTTTTGTTTGTTTGGGACTGTGTTGTGCTTGCATGACTCTGTACTCATCTCGATTTCTAAATTCATAGGGGAGGCTTCAATTAGAGAGGAGATTTTGTTCAAATTTTATCAAAATTTAAAACCAAGTTTACTGGGACAAGTACCATTATCTCAATGATTTCTAAAAATCTAACTGTTGGATTTTTGTGAAATTTGTCTTAAATTAAAGTAGACACAATGTTACAACTTTGCTGTTGAGCTCAAAAAGAGCTGTGGTCGAATTGAAGTTCATCTGTGGCCTTCAAGTTAATCTCTTTGTTTTAGGCTTTGAAACTGGTAGTGCTTTGTTTTTGCCAACTTTGTATTTTTGTGTTTAAAATTTTGAAAATGTGATGATTGATCCTTGAACTAGACAAAATGAGCTTTTGAACTTTGTTATTAGGTAAATTAAAGAGGTTGCCTTCTAATTTTAAAAGGAAAGACAAAAGAGACTTGGTTGCAAGAAAATGTTTTTCAAGTAAGGAGAAAAGCCTTCAAAGAAAATTGGTTTAATTAAGTTTTTCATATCTAAAATATAGGTTATTTTCATATTACTATCTAACATTCATAACCGAAAGCGTCTAGGTTTTTGAGTAACAAATAAACAAAGACAAATGTTTGCCCTTATTTTTGTTTGAATAATTTAAAGTAAAATGTTCATAACTGAAAGAAGAAGAAAAAAGGTGATACTATCCTGTTATCTTGAGTGGCATTGATAGTTATCTACTTATCTTTCTTCTTTCTCCTTTGTTATATGCACTTACAAAAGTCTCCTCTAGTTAAAAAAACAGGAGTAGAGAGAAAAAAGGAAGAAAAAGAAAATCAAAATACAAAAAGGAAATTAAGAGAATAAAATATGGGTATAATTGCAGTTTCATATTCCTAATCAGAGTGGTCACAAACCACCACATCCAAAACAACTTCACTGGCCCGAATCCCACAGATGATGCTGATGGCGAGAAACTCCCATTGCTCACTAACAAATATTGTGTCACAAAATGAAACCTAAAATAGAAAATAAAGGGAGAGAAAAAATTAGTAGAAAATAGAAAATGTGTATTACACTAGAAGAAGAAAACAAAAATAAGCCACACATTCAATTACTAAAACCCCCAAGCATTCCCACTAATTAATCAAATAGCCAAAATAGAAAATCAAATAAACCCCCCAAATAAGATGCATGCAAACAACATTATAAGGAGAACATGAAAAAGAAGAAAGATGCTAAGAAAATATAATAAAAGGAATGACAACTTTTAGTTAAAAATAAAATCAAGAAATAGAAACGTAGAATGTATTAATGCCACATGTGAGCTCTCCCAGGGTGATACTCTTCCCAACATTGCTGCAATACCCCATCCATCTCCGAAATAAGGTGAATATGAAGGTATGATGTCCAATTAGTCAATTACTAATATAAAGTAACAACATTTGTAACCAAATGACTTCACTTACTGAGATTGCTTAGTTAAGAAACATTGCAAATGTAAACCAACACTCCCTTGCCTCGGTTCATTCACATATTACTAACTGACCAATAGTCTCCAACTCCTAGAAATGTAGAAGCAAGATACATGGAGACTGTAAAAGATTTTATAGGGGAAAAACTTATTCAAGAAATTCTTATCTGAAAAGTGATTTTTACATAAACTAATCTAATCTTTAGATGATAAATTCTTAAGTGCTTATTTAAAATAATATGATGTTTGAATAAAATTGTAAAAGGTCTTTTACATAATTAAAATTACCAAAAGGGTATTATATGCTTTGACATTATTAAAATTAATAATTAAATGTTTTAAATAATTAAATATTATTAAAAATAATAAAAATTACTTTTTTCTATTTCATTTATAAAACTATTTTAAATTTATCATTTTACTTAAAATATTGTTATATATTTTCTAGAAATTTTGATAAAAAAATAATTATTTTTATAAAAATAAAATAAATGTATCTCATAAAAATATAATTATACATCTTTTCATATTTAAAATGTAATTAATACATTATTGTTTTAGTAATGCAATCACTTATGCTCTAATTTTTAATTGAATTATTATCTATGTAATTATAATTTATAACATATAAAATGTTATTAACCTCCTAATAACATCATCAATAATGTCATCTAATATAAAATTGTTCAAATGTACTCATATCATAAACATACAACCTTTTATTCTTAAAAATAAAGAAATTAAATATGTGTTGAAAACATATTTTTTAGAGATTTTCTGAATCGTTTCATTTGTAAAGTATTTTGAGTATTTGGTTCTTTCCATGTTGTAGTACTAGGACTAACTTCTCTTTCATCCTCATTACTATCTATATATTTGTTATCTTCATATAGTGAATCAAATTCTCCATCACTCTTGTCATTTCTTTGAATGAAGTTATGTATAGTCATGCAAGCAACAATGATTTGGTTGTGTTTTTCAAAGCAAAAGGTGGCATATTACCCAATGTCTTCCATCTCACTTTACATGAACCAAATGCACGTTTCAATTGTACTTCGAAAATTAGAATGATAATAATTAAAAACTTCACTCCCCTAAATTCTAAATTGCTCAAGATGATACCTAATTTTCTTGTACGACCTTAGAAAACCCATAAAAGTAGGGTAACTAGAATCAACAAGATAATATTTACCTAAAGAATAAAAAAATAGTGCATGTTAAAACACAAAATTATAATGATACATATATTTATAATATATATATGTTAAGTACCTTGAAGAGGATATGGAAAATGCAATGCAGGCTTGCATAAAACCTCCATAAATATCTAGTCACAAACAACCATGACATTAGTGGTAGTGTAGCCTTTCCAACCAATATAGACTCCTGGTAGATGAGAGGGAACGCAAATTCGTATATGAGTACCATCTATTGCACCAATACAATCCCTAAAATAAGGGCGATATTTGGCATCTTTCAAAATCTCATTAGCAGTATCTCTAAATGATGGATCAACAAGCTTAATTATGTCCTTTGCAAGCATACACACAACTTCTAAGACACTATGGAAATGTCTAGATATTGTTTCACTTGAATGTTGAAATCTTTCCTCATAATTATGAACATAACTTGGTTGACTCAATATGTATAAAAACAAGCCAACTTGCTCATAAATGTTGACATTTCGAGTTTTCTTTAAGTTGTACTTGGTTTCCAAGATATCACATAATTCAAGAAAGACAAGTTTCTTCATTCTAAACATCTCATAACAACGTATTGGATGATCATTTAGAATTTTAGATACCCAACAATGGTCTGTCATGCTTGAATTTCTGCATAGATTTTTCACAACATAATTCATGAAATAATTGGTAACATTAGCTACAACTAACATCAACACTTTGTTCTTCGTAATGTGATCATCATCATTAGATGAAGAGTCATTTGATGTTGATAATGAAAACATCATATAGAAGGAAAACTAAGATCCATAACATAAACAAGGTTCATAACCAAGCAAAACTAGTAAGTGTCGATGATATTCGATAGAGGAAAAACTAAGGAACTTATGCTCAAGTGTCAAACTTGATCCATCTAAGTTATAGTTTAGGCTCTTCTAAAGCAGCAAAGGTAATCATGTTTGCCCTTTTTTTCATAAGTCTAGTAGCTTTGTAAAATAGTTCACTCTCACGCTCAAGTTCTAATAGATCTTTCAACTTTGCTACACATGCAGTAATGCTAGTTGGGTCTTGAGTAGATACACTAGATCCAAATGTTTGAATAACACGATCTAATTGTGAGGAAAGCTTGGTAGAAATCCTAATTATTTTGTCACCCTCTCTTCCTCTCTCCACTTTCCTTTGCCGTAGATGTTGTCTAAGTTGTCATGTCTATCTCAAGCTCATTCACTTCAATCTCAATGTTATCATCAATGTTATCGTTTATCTCTTATGTTCTTGTGTTGAATCCTTCATTTTGTCTTGAATCTTCAGATGGTGCATATGCTGCAAAACCAGCAGCGATAGTACCCTTAAAGAGGAATTCCATTTCAGGTAAAATTTGAGACCTTGCTCTTTTAACTTTGCTACTTCAGGATCCTCCTATAAAATTAAAATAAGAATTATCATATATATATATATATATTTGACATGGGAGCAAAGAAATAAAAATCGAAACAAACGATAAGAGTAAAGAATGGTAACAAAAATGATTGGGAAAAGAATAAAACTTGTTTAAAAAATATAGTTTAAAATTGAAAATTTCCCAAACTAATTCATTTTGAGAAATAAGTTTAGTATTGTATATAGATCATGAAAAAAGAGAGGGAATTATCTCAATAGAATTGAGGTTAAAGCACAACATCTCACATTAATTAGCACGATGTTGTAGCTTAAAATCCTATATTATATGATGACTGATAGATCAAGAATTAGAAAAAAGGTTTGTGTATGACTAAACTCTAGAAAAAACTCCAAGAAAGGATTAAAAAAATATTGCAGAGCAAGGATACACAACACAAGAATTAAAAATTCAATACAATACAAGTACTAAAGTTCTAAACCCCTGCAACCTGCAGTTCTAATATACTGCAAATTGATAGCGACATTGCTATTGGACTTTAATTGGTTGCAAAATTAATGCAATTATAATTCTCTTAAACTATATGGCCTGGCTAGTGAAGCTACGCATAATCAGGATGTCTGATAAACCAATTTAGTTTTTAGGGAAGTTTTAGGTTTTACTAACAGTGGTAATGAGTTAATTGAATATGAGGTTATCTTAAGATCAGGGTGACTTGTTAAAATTGAATGCTCTTTTAGTTTCAGGACTATGATTGTGGAGGTTTAAGGCTAGGATTTAAGCATGAACAATTAGTGCTTTCATACAGAGAAATATAATTATTAGAATTTCTTGATAACAAAACACATCTGGGCAAGTTATTGTTAACAAGTGGATTCAATACCAAAAGAATAGGGGTTGATAAACAACAAAACCGCTCATCAAAAACTAGTCCAAGGTCCTAGGACACACCTTCCATTTTCTAAAGGTGCCAAACAAAGAATTTCATGAAGAAATAACTACAGATCCAGTTCAGTGTCAACTTTGATGCGGAACTAACCTGGAGCTTGTAACACAACTGTCACATGCTTTGAAATAACTTGTAACCTAGTAACTCACTTGTCATTGGTGTGCTATTAATTCTATTATGGACAGCTGTTCGAATAAAGGACTTGGCCTTAGAGGGATGGACTTCCAAATAGGTTGTTCAAGATGGAGTAAAACTGATAACCAAATGAAAAAAAAGATGGAGTAAAGTTGTATTCAAAGAATGATTTTCCCTTGACACCCTAGAAGGCTCGAGACCAAATCCTTCTATCTTGACCAAATGATAACATAACAAAGCAAGAAGACCCAAAATGGACTCTAACTCAAAGGATCCAATATAATTTAAGCAACAAAAAAGTGAAATTCCAAGAAATCGTTGAATCTTGAATTGAGCACTAAATTGTGGACAAGAGTTTTGTTGGGATGAAAGAAGATAAAGTCATGAGAACCCAAACTTAAAGAGGATTCTCCTATTCAATTATTCTTTCTTATATATTATGATCGACCATTAGATTTTCTTGTGTCATTAAGACTTAACTGAATTATGCAAGCACATCCAAATTTAACAGAAGAAGATTGAATAGATGTTTGTAGAGTCCTAGACTACCATAGACTGTCATGTGAAGCACGTCAACATGTGATACAAAATGCAAGTTGCCCTTGAAATTAACTACAAAATTTGTGCTTCTAGAAAAAGTGAACATGGCAATGTCAATGACAAAGAATGGATCAAATTACCAAAGGACAGATACTAAGACAATTAAAGAGATGCATTTGTTGAAATTAAAGAGTGTTACATAAGACTCTACCATCTAGCAGCTAGTAAAAACTACTAGTGTATCAACCTGCATAATATTAGCAAAATAACAACACCAGAAAAATACTACCACCATTAACAACAGAAAGTCAATTTCAGAACACAAATCCCCAAATACAGTAGCATAATCTACTCTATAAACTTTGCATCCAGATCAAGGGATGTAAGGACCAATCGTACAACTAGTACTCACTTTATTTTAGTTGAATAGTACACACCTGAATTTTGGCTTCCCACCATTTATCACTAGTATCAATGGTTTTCTTCTCTCCATCCTAGTCAACACTAGTGTTCTTCCCAATAAGTTTAGTTCATAATTGTCATTCATTTTTTAAAGAATCCCACCTATTTCTAAATTTTTTATATCTATATGTAAAATTTGTTGCCTTATTGAACTTTTCTGCACTATTTGCTCAACTAAGGTTAGTGAAGTGGTTGTGAGGTTTATTTTTAGCATTCACCTCTTCTTCTATGCACACTTTCAGCAGAATCTCAATATTTCATCATACCATTCTACTTTCTTTCTTTTCACAAGAACTTGATTGAGAGACATTTCACTAGCTTAAGAAATAGAAACAATGATAAACATTTATATCTAACATTAATAAATATTTATCATTTAAAATCACATATGCAACACATCATTTATATTTATGCACAATATAAACATTTTAAAATTTCAAAATAAGATTTCATAGAAAAATTTCAAAATAGGACAATGAAACAAAAAACTGATTTGCTTTCAATTAACTTTCAAGAATATTTACTTCCACCTTACAATCTCCACAAGAATATGTTCAAGGGGTCAAAATTCATAATAATTAATGGGACAGACAAAAGCATAATCCTAATCCATAATAATTCAAAATTTAATGAGAATAAAAAAAAATTAATGAAGAATTAGTTAGCCTGTGATGTTAACGAAGAAGAAGAGATGAAAAAGGATGATCCAAAGAGAAATAAAAAAACAAGAAATTGAGGAAGAGAGGATGGAGACACATAACTTGTGAGGAACAAGAGAGAGAAACCAAGACTTGCGCCTTAAGGGTTTAGAAAATGTGGAGGACATGCTTTGTTATTTTAAAATTTTTTGAGGACATTATTGTCCAAGTATAATTTAGGGAACATATTCACAAAAAATAACAATTTCATAAGCTGAAAATTTGAGGTTTAAGAAAAGGTCTACTAAGAGCTTTTACTTTCATAAAAGCTAAAAAAAATTAATTAAACAAACACTCTTAAAAAATAAAAAATACCTTTTTCTAGCAGATAAGATGCTAGAAGGTCTTTTGTTTTGCATCAAAACGGGCCCATATATGAGAATTGTATAATTGCAATGCAAAGAAAACAAAAATTCTGAAAGAGATGCCAAAAAAATGAAAGAAAATAAGGTAAATGCCTGTGGAACATGAGAACCGCACGGGATGGCATGAACCATGCATAGAATGGAACATGGGAGAAGGAGAGTATGGATGTGGGAGAAGAAGAGGATTCCAGGGTGAGATAGATGGTAAGCGAGAGAGACGTGATTGTGTGACTAATGAGACTTTTTCAAATGTTATTATTCAATCCAGAGGAAATTGGTCAATTATACCGTGGTTGTTTATAGAGTATGCAATGATTTTCGTTTAAAGGAAGAGGAAAGAGTATGTATATGTTCGAATAGGATAAAACGTGAAAAACAATTTTGAGGTGAGTGGGCAGTTACACTTTTACCAGTTTAGCTTTTTGTGTATATTTTCTTCTCTTTATTTTATCCTTTAATAGATACGCATAAACATAGACACGGTTGTGCTTGTATGTAAACACAGACATTATCATGTATTTATTTTATTGTTGGAAAAATAATTCTTATATATTTTTTTAAAAACACATTTCAAGTTTTTTGGAATAAAAAAAAATTAAAGGAAGTAGCCAGATAGTTTGGAATTTTAAAACAAAATGAAATGACAATATTTAAGTAATATTGATATATTAAAAAAAAGTTAAGAAAATAGTAAGATGGTGTGAAATCTTAAATTTAAAAAGATATTATTCTTTCTAAATAACAATAGTTAGTTTATGTGGATGATTAAAAGTGTTAGAAAATCTACTTTATCCAATACAGTCATGAATAAATATGAATTTCATAATAGTTGTTTATAATAAAGAAGGAATAAAAGAGAAATTTTAAGAGATATGGAGAGAAAAATAAAAACAAATTTACAACTATTAAATTATCCGTATTAATTAGTAGTTAATACATATAAATCTAAGAATACGAAAACAAAGAAACAATATAAACAAAATTATATTTTAGAAAAAAAATTGATTTCAATTCTAGATAGTATTTGTTAATATAATTGTATAAATAAAAGAGTGGAGAATAGTTAGTAGGTGGTTATTCTTGTTTTACTTGAGGGGGTAAAATAATAAAATGAACATGTAAATCAAAATTTATTTAAAATTTTGTATTCCTCATTTATACATGACTTGTTTTATTTTAGTTTAATTATGGGAAGGTTGTTGAGTGTATTTTTCAATGATAAAATGATCTAACGGTTACCAAAAGTGGTATCCTTTTTATTTATTGTTATAGATGTTGAAGGAAGGAATTGTAGTATTGTGTAAAAGTGAAGACTAAAACAATTATCAAAAGGATATCCCTTTTATATAATGGTATAGACATACAAAGCTCATATATTTTTGTAAAATAATATCATATATAATTTAATATGCATAAATATATTCAATATATTATATAATATGTGTGTATTTCTTAACCTTTTTCTCCGATTTATTTCATATAAATATGTGACGTTTTTCATTACATATGACATGGAATTTAGAAGAAAAAAATATATTATAGATGGCTGATCCTACAATGGGTCCTAATTTGGTAATAGGGGGTTGGGTAATTTAAAAATGGAGTTCAAATTTTATTGTTATTGTAAAAAAAAAAATCTTAATTTGATTTTTTATTTTTCACTACAAATTAATTAAAAATAAAATAACTAACAAAAACTAATTTGTATTATTTAAATACAAACACTATTAGAAAATAAGTTTTTAATGTTGTTATTTTAACATTAGTTATATAAAAATCGATGTTAAAAATAACATCGTGGCATTATTATAAATAAGATGAGTTCCTTAAAATCAGTTTTTAAGAAACCGATGGTTTTTTTAAAAAATGATGTTGTGTGTATATGTTAACACCGATTTTTAAAAAATGGATGTTGTTTTATCAATTATTAACATCAGTTTTTATTAAAATCGATGTTGTATTATTTCTCAAATTAAAAGCCCTAATTCCCTTTTCCTCTTTCACACCTTCAGCTTCCATAACGAACACAGTCCTTTTCTATGGCAAATGTCTGGAAAAGAAATAAGCCCACGAGACTTCTCTCTCCACTGTTCCTTCTCTTCTCCTCGACTCTCATCATCATTTTCTTCTTCACATTCCTCACCTCACACCCCTCAAACCCTTCAAACCCCGCCACCACCCTCACCGCTTTCAACACCAGCCTCTTCTTCAATGCAATCTCACCTTTCAACTGCGTCGCCTCCCCTTAGGCCCACCTCGTCATCGCCAACACTATCGAGGGCGTCCTTTTCTTGCTTAAGCCCCCCAAGAACATCTTGAGATGCTCGAGAAGGCTAGGAGTGAGGGTAAAGATTAATAGTATTTGCTACTTCGATAATGCTAACCCCGAGCTTCTCCGCTACTTTGACAAACTTGACGTCCCTCTCAACTAGCAGAAGTGCCTCACTAGTGACGTCATCCTCAACAACATTTATCACCACAACCCACCATAAAACCCTAAAAAAAGTCGGCATCATTTTCTACTGCATCTCTGAGGCCATTAAGGAGTATCCTGATTTGGTGAGAAAGTATTTGGGAAGAGTTGTCCCCCCCTCTATCTCCATCTATATATATAAACATACATACACCCACATATATATGCTTTATTTATTCTATTTAATGGAATATAGTCTATAAGATCAAATTTTACTACTACACTTATATTTTAACTTGTGCAATACACATGATAAGTTGCTTTTTGTCTTTTCATTTTTTTTTCATAACTGCAAAACACAATATGGCTAATATATCTTCATTTGGGTTGTTGTCAGCATGATTATGACATGTTCTTTTAACATATATGTTCTTGCTCCAGTTAAGGAATTTCGTTTTGAATTTGAAATAAATTTATCATTGTTATTTTCTAAATCTATAGAAAGAAGGATCAAGGATGGTCCACCAAGAAGTAGCTATACCATTTGTCCTTACTCCAGATAAGGAAAGATATAAGCTTTTGTCTGTTACGATTTTTTGGTATGATGGTTTTTTTATTATTATTATTTTTCAATTTGTTGCTTATAGCTTCTGCCAATAGAAGAGCTACAGGAGAGACGTCTTACTAACCCTGGTTTACCAATGTAAGATTTATTGCAAAGAAAAACTTGGTTGATCTAAAAAGGAGGATCTAGAAGGTAAAGCCTTAAATAAATTATTTGTCTTTTTAATGCCTTAGTTTAATTAATTCAGAATATTATGTGTTTTTAATTAGAATAAAATGTTGTTTCTTTTTAGGGTGCATTAATATATTTAAGAAACACTTTTTTTTTAGCTTATAAGTTTATGATAGGGTTATCTCCATAAAATAAGGGAATAGAATTAATATATAATTCAATATATTAAACTGTGCAATTTATTATTTTTAAATTTTTTCCAAAAAACATCGGTTGGTCTAAAACTGATGTTGTATACGACTTTCAACATCAGTTTTTTTAGAACCGATGTAGAAAGAACTTTAGAATACACAATATTGATACCATTTCTACATAAGTTTCGGCCAAAACCAAAATAGATAATGATTTTCAACATCAGTTTTTAAAATCGACATTGAAAATGCATACTTTCAATGACGACCGTTTCAACATCGGTTTTAGAACTGATGTTGAAACTCCTCCAACACCGATGTTAAAGCCCTTTTATGTAGTACTAAAGATGATAAATCACTTTTGCAATGATATTTTGTGTCATTTGCAGGCATTTTCTTGGCAATAGCCATGTTTGGATGCTAGTTTTGTCTTGCAGAAGCAAAGTCGCTTAATTAAATGAAAAAAGTAGAATTTTGTACTTTTATCTAATGATTTGAAGAGTCTGTCACTTGACCACAACTATAATGTGAGTGTATGAATACATGATTTTGATGATGCCAAAGAATAATCAAACAAGGTTGCATTCAAGATTACTTCAACAAACATTCAAAGGTTAAGCATTGCTTAAAAAATAATACAAGGTTGTTTCAACAAACAAGCATTGCTTCAAGATTAATTCAAGATCAAGCTTTGCCTCAAAACAAAGTGTTTCCGAGACATTCAAGGCTCTGGTAATCGATTACTAAGCAGTGTAATCGATAACCAGAAGACAATTTTGAAAAACAACTTTTAAAAAGGATTTTGCATTTGAATTTTTGAACCTATAATTGATTACCAATAACGAAACTTTTGAAATTCAATTTGAAAAGTCATGACCCTTCAAAATATAACTGTGTAATCTATTACTAGAAACCTATAATCGATTACCCGTGAAGAATTTCAGAAAATGCTTTTTGAAAAGACACATCTCTTCAAACTATTTTGAAAAGGCACGAAGGACCTATTTATATGTGTGTCTGACTTCGAAAAGCACGAGAGAGATATTCTAAGAGAACTTCATTGTCAAATGCTCTCTCAACAACTCTTGGGCAAACACTTACAAATCTATTGAGAGTTCATCCAGGAACACCAAATTGTATTATCCACTCTAAAGGAAAGAAATCTTTATGTTCATCTCAGAAAGTAAGTTGTAATCAAGAGACTGGTTGTCTCTTGAATTGTGACTTTCCTGAACACAAGGGAAAAAGATTCCTTTGGTGTTCAGAAGTTGTAAAAAGTTTTTTTACAAAGTTAGTGGAAATCTCAAGTGGATTGCTTGAGGACTGGACGTAGGCACGAGAAGTGGCTGAACCAGTATAAATCGAGTTTGCATTTCTCTCTTCCCTTATCTCGTTTATTTTATTGCAATAATTTTTCCTTGCACATTTAAAAGAACATTGTTAAATTGATTGTTTTATGTTCTTCTTCTGCATTCTAAGCCAATCATTTAAGAAGGGGAGGGGTTAAAAGTTTGTTAGTGAGAATTTTGAAACTTAATTCACCCCTCCCCTCTTAAGTTATTGAGGCCACTTGTCCAACATGTAATACATCCAACATGACCACGATGAGCATGACGACCATGGTAATATGATGACAACCATATATAAATAGCTTTAGCCTTGCCATGATGACTGTAGTGAACTCACTACGGTCATAGTCACATCATGGCGGTCTTAGTGAGCTCATCACACCTCAAAGCTTCAATGTCATAGTTTCTGACTACAATCATGGTGGGTTTTAGCACAACCGTAGTACGCCTCAGATAAGTTTGTATTCTTAGAAAGCTATAAATAAGGGAATTGAAGTTTGTAAATGGACCTTTTTGTCATTTTTACAAATTAGATAACACTTTTGAGGGGTTTAAGGGTTGTAAAGGGTAAGCAACATCACGAGGACACATCATGATCATCGTTCTTCCCTTGTGGTGTATGTTTATGCTAATTTCTTATAGGCTTTCTAATTTTGCCTTAATCATGAGCAACTAGTCACCCTAGTTCGAGGGTTAAGGTGTAACTGTCCAATTGTACCCTTTCTCTGTTCTTAATGAAATTATTTAGTGTTTTATGTTAATTAATTTGTTTCCTTATTTTTATTGTTTATTTGGGAATTGATCAACCCTATACTCAATCCAGCGTACTATGATGATCATCTGTGTATGTTTGGTAGACCTAGGTAAAGAATTTTTTATACCAAATTACATGATTAAACTATTTGGGTAATCTCTAATAGATTAATTAATCTTTAACTGGTCATTCTTGAATTTGATTATATCCTTTGACTTGAATTAGTGTGTTTGTGTGTGTATGGAAATTTATGAGGTTAAGATTGGAGGAAAATTGGTACTAATAAATCATAATTCCTGATTGCTTTCAATATCACTTAAATATTTTTTCTGCAATAGTTTAATTGTTTTTCTACTGAAAACCAAAAACCACAAAAATAATTCAATATTCTTTTAAATTATCTCAAATTTTTAGTTTAATAATTTTGACTATTTGATAATACAACTGGTCTTTAGGTTTGATAATTAAACTTTTAGTCCATTATTATTACTACATAGAATACACTTGTTCGAACACTATTTTTATGCATGTTTAGAATGATTAAATTCTATTAACTTGACTAGATTGAATTTGGATAAAACTATTAAAATGAAAACAATTTAACTTGTATAATTATATGTTTTTAATCATCTTGAACAATTAAGCGTGTTATATCAAATTCATTACTCTCTAACACATGTACTAGTGCAATTTAACAACTGAGAACATGTCTAAGTACATATTCAAATCATAGTTGCAATTGCTATCATTTTCTCAATTCTGGGTGTCCTGCAATATATTAATATCCGAACTACCGCTTGGAAATGAAGCGACAACTGATGATAATTGATAACCAACGGGCAACAAGTGGCAATCACAGAGTTAGACCTAGTGGGGAGAGCACGACTACAAATTACAATTTTTTTTTATAAAAAAATACCCTAAGAAACTGTTAGTGTAGATAAGGCATTTTTTTGTTTTTTTGGCAATTTAAAAATCAAACAATGACCACTCAATCGACAATGAAAAGACACGTGAGATCCAACCCCACCATCACAAAAAAGTATAATCTTTTTCGTGAATTCTCCAAAAGGATCTTCCATCTCGCACTATTTACAAATTCATGCCACTTGCTATTAGATTCTCTCTCTCACACTATGCCTACATCAACAAACTATAGAGTAACGTGTTCACGCGTGGGGCAATTGAACTTTCTCAGACCACCATTAGTTAATTCTATCCAGTTATGAGTTCAACTATGTTTTAATCGATAAAATTATGTTAACTTTTAAAAAAATAACGATTCCAGTAGATAAAAATGAAATTCTTGACTCATGAAAACATGAGTTTGAATTTTGTCTTTAATGTGTGTGATTTGATGGTGAGCAATTTATAAGTAAGTTTAGTGAGTCTTAAAACATATCCAATTTCACATCTATTTTTTTAAAAATGAATTGAATCAATAAGTAGTTATTAAATTTACTTAGATTTGATATAAAGAGATAGCCATAAAGCATACATTTTGATAGTTTATACCACAAAAGACAATGCACAATCGGCCAGACTCGAGCAATTTTAAAAACAGAAAAATAAGTTGTTATTATTTATATGAATATAAAAAGAACAAAAAAAAATTCGTTTCAAAGTTTGATAAAGTCTAAAAGAAATACGCAGCTATTAATTTTATCCTTTGTAGTTGAAATATTTTAAAACAAACCCGATGGTGTTCCGCTAGGTTAAAAGTCTGATGAATACTATAGTTTAAATAATTGATTCAATCTTATTTTTTCTACTATTATGGCAATAAAAATGAAAAAAAAAACACAGTTTTAAACAGTTTTTTACAACTTTAAATAGCTTCTTAAGAAAACTTTATTTTTTCTAAAATAAAAACAGTATATAGTAAACTAATGTTGAAAAACTATGCATTTAAGACCTACAAAATATCCTTTTTTTTACATAAGGACAAAAGCCCAAAAAACAGAAAGGAAAACAACTAGATTGCAGACAAAATGCCTACTACATCAGAAACTAAAGCAACAAAAATACAATGAGAAAGATTATTAAGTAAAAAAATATTTATGTCTTAAGATGAATCACGACTCTTAATTATTTTAATTAGATGTAAACAAATACAAATGTTAAAATGTGTGTCTTATGCTATATCAGAACATGTTTCATAAAGTTTGCATATGATGTTTCAAACAATAGCAAGATGGAATCATAATTTGATATGACATTAAATTAAAGATGACATTTGGGATTTCATTTAATACACTATGTCTAAGATCTATTTTGCAAAGATAGTATCCTAGGATATGTCAAATCCTATGAAAAATAAATGAAGTCAAGCTTTGAAATTCCTTAATCATCATCAAAAGAAGAACTCTACTACACAGACTTGCTCTGACAAAAAAGGAAGTAATTTTTTGTTGTAGTGTTCAATACGTCAGCGACAAAGAGTGGTTTCTCAGCATGACGAAGTACGTGCATTTAATGTTCCAACGACCACATTCTTTAGACACAAGCTTAAGAGATGAAATATGTCCGTTTAGAAACAACGAATACTTGATTGAAGAAGGTCTATATATACTAGAAGCTTTGAAGATATGTATCTTTTTTGTTGATAAGCTCCAATTGCATCATAGGAATTACAAAAAAAAAGGTTTTTTTTGTATACTTATAGTTATTATTTTGAATTCTTTCATTTTTAAGATTTATAAAATTTCTAACATTAGATGGTAACAAGTCTCAAATGTATGTAACTAGAATAAAATTCCAACATTAGATGTAGTGTTCATTCCTCCAAAATAAAACTAGTTACACTCCTAATTCTTCAATCATTGGATGTAGTATTCATTCCTCCAAGTAGGTCGTAAGGGCATTTCCCATCATATCACTTGCATTATCACTTGTATAAACCACAAACCAAAATTTTAAAATAAAGAAGAAATTGATCATTTAAAAATTTACATGCTTATATGGCATATACCTTCTTCATTTGAAGCTATCTCATTAACCAAAGTACTACTTTGTGCAAGAATTTTAGATTTCAAAATACCTGTATCAAATATAACATAATGTAAACAATTAATTATTAAATTAGAAATAAATAGTCATTTAATAGGATAACTAAATTAAGTATTCAAGACATTACCATCAGTTTCAACACTCAATAACCAACTTCTAGTGCACATTAATGTCTCTAAAGTAGTCCAATGAAATCGACTATGATGAGGACTTAAAATCTGGCCACTGGTACTAAAAGCATATTCAAAAGCTACTGTTGATACAAGAATAGCTAAGATATCCTTTGCAATAACTTGAAGTATTGGATACTTGAGACCGTCCAACCTCCACCACCACAAAATATTAAAATTAGTGGATCTTGGTAAAACATCCTCTTCTAAATCCAACTTTGTTTTATCATGAGAACTTTTGGCCTTTTTTTCCTCGAAATATACTTATCAAATTCACATAATTCATCACCTTCAACATTACCACCTTCAGGTATTGGATGGCTATGGAAGGAGTCATCATTCATCTTGAATTGATAATAAGAAAACAAGTCATAACACAACTGCCTAACCTTACTAACTTGAGCAAAATAGTCATGTTCATACAATTTTTCAAAATAATATTGCAACAACTCCATTTTATACCTTGGATCCAAAACAGTAGCAACTCCCATTATATCATGAATCACAATCCAATATTTATCAAATTTGATCAATATCTTTTTTGCCATTTTATGAATCAGTCCATTAGGAGAAGTAACCCACTGCTCGATTGCCAGTTTGATCTCACAAATATTTGAAAAGTATGTTAGTTGTTGGTTGTTTAGTAGCAGAAAATATTTTCGTTACAACATTAAACACTTTCTGTTAGACTAAAATCTCTAACATGTGATGTTACAAACTACAAAACGAAACACGGGTCATTAACAAATATGAAAAACAAAAATCAAAATATATCTCTAGCCATTGCCATGAAGGAGTTGCCTTGTTTTGGTTCTTCGAAGCTCTGACTCTCTTTGAAGATGGTGTATCGGATGAAAATTGAAAGATGTGAGCTCAAAGACCAAACACATGTGCTATATATAGGCATTCTACCATCAAAAATGCATCTAGTAGTCATTACCAGTAATTAGTAGCCGTTACCACCCATTAGTAGTCATTCAATATTTGGCTTTTCAACTCCAAAATTGATGGAACATTGATTTTTCAAAACATACATTCCAAAAATTATTACATTTTCCCACTTGGTCTGAAAGTTTTGACTCATTAATTAAAATAAGTCAATGCTTGATCTTCTTAAGAAATAAACATACGAATCATAGCGATAATTCCTATTATAACGAGTAATATCATCCATGTATTATAACATGCTCAATTTCCCAAGTAGCATACTCAAGGTGGTAATAAAACTTAATGAATAAACCCAATGTTTATTCTTGGTCCATCACATAATTTTTCTCAAATGAATCAATGTGCACCTGAATATGAGAAAATATCCCAATATAAAAGTTTCAACCCTAACCTGTATGTATACAATCATAAAGTGGAACCAAGTCACATTTTTTCTACATGATCCTTGAATTTAAACGGTGGCATGCCCTTAGTCATAGGATCAGCGATCATCAACTTAGTACTTATATGCTCAATGACCACTTTCTTGTCTTTTACTCTTTCTCTAATGGCTAAGTACTTAATGTCGATGTGCTTATTTCGACTTCCTCTTTTGTTATTTTTAGCCATAAAGACAAAAATTGAGTTACCGCAGAAAATTCTCAAAGGCCTTAAAATAGAATCACTTATCTTCAGCCCAAAAATGAAACTCTTAAGCCATACACCATGTGATGTAGGCTCAAAGCAAGAGACAAACTCAGCTTCCAGGGTAGAAGTAGTAGTCAAAGTCTTCTTAACACTTCTCCACAAAATAGCTCCACCAACCATCACGAAAATGTACCCAGATGTTGATTTGCGAGAGTCAACTCAACTAGCAAAGTTTGAGTCTAAATATCCAATCACATCTAGATTGTCTGTCTGTCTACATGAGCATGTAATCTTTGGACCCTTGAAGGTACCTGATCACTTTCTTTTCATGTCTCTCATGGTCAATACCTGGATTACTCTAATATCTTCCTAACATTCCAACTACAAAAGCAATGTCATGCCTTGTGCATACTTGAGCATACTTGAGGCTTCCAACAACTAAAGCATAAGGAATTTTTTCATTTGTTCCCTCTCAAAGTAATTCTTTGGGCATTGGTTCAAATTAAAATGATCACCCTTCACAATGGGAGCGACACTTGGTGAGCAATCTTTCATCCTAAATCTCTCTAAAATTTTGTTAATATAGATTTCATGTGATAGACCTAAAATACCTCGAGGTTTATCTCTATGAATATTAATGTCAATGACATAAGATACATCACCCATATCCTTCATGTCAAAATTCTTAGAGAGAAATTGTTTCACCTCATTTAGCAAACCCTGATTATTGACTGCAAGTAAAATATCATCTACATATGAAACAAGAAAACATATTTTACTCTCATTGACCTTGTGGTATATGCATTGATCCATGGGGTTTTCATCATAACCAAATGAAGAAATTATCCAATGAAACTTAAGGTACCACTGATGGGAGGCTTATTTTAAACCATGTATAGATTTATTAAGCTTGCAAACCAAATGCTCACCACTGCTACAAGAAAAGTCTTTAGGTTGTTTCATATAAAACTCCTCCTCTAAATTACCATTAAGAAAGGTTGTTTTCACATCTATTTGTTGCAAATCAAGGTCAAAATGAGCAACTAATGTCAAGATGACATGAAGAGAATCTTTCTTAGATACAAGAGAAAAATTCTTCATGTAGTCAATTCCTTCTTTTTGAGTAAATCCCTTAGCAACGAGTCTTGTCTTGTATGTCTCAATGTTGCCTAATGAATCCATTTTGGTCTTAAAGATCCATTTACGATCAATGACCTTTGCCCCATTAGGCAACTCTACAAGGTTCCAAACTCCGTTACTCTACATGGAATTCATCTCATCTTTCGTGGCATCATATCATAAATTTGACTCTTTACAACTCATGGCTTGATCAAAAGTTTCAAGATCATTTTTAGCTCCAATATTATAGTCAAATTCTTGCAAATATATAATATAATCACTAGGAATAACTAATTTTCTTACTTTAGTAGACCTCCTTAATGCTACATCAACATTTTCTTGGCGATCATGTTGTTCAACTGGTTGTTCATCATTATCAGGAATTTGATGATCAACTTGATCTACTGGATTATCAGGAATAGGTTGTGGAATACCAGTCATGTGTTGTTCATCATCCCTTTGAACTTGAGGGATATGAATTACAACCAATCTTTCACTTGATGTGGAAGGTTGAGACTCTAATTTCAAAACCTAAGTCCCTCAATTGATCACTCCCACTGATCAAGTCATTTTCAAGAAACTTGGCATTTCTTGATTCCACAGTCCTAGTAATATGATATGGATAGTAAAACCTATAACCTTTAGACCTTTCGACATATCCAATGAAATACCCACTAATAGTCCTCAGGTCAAGTTTCTTATCTTGTGGGTTATATATTCTCACCTTAGACAGACAACCCTAAATGTGCATATGTTTTAAACTCAGTTTCCAACCTTTAAACAATTCAAAAGGTGTCTTTGGGAAAATCTTGGTTGGAACTCGGTTTAATATATACACAGTCATCTTTAGTGCTTTAGCCTACAAGGATTTTGGAAGATTGGAGTTGCTAAGCATACTCCGTATCATGTCCAATAATGCTCGGTTTCTTCTTTCTACCACACCATTATGATTTGGAGAACCAGGCATAGTGTACTAGGCAATAATCCCAAGTTCTTGAAGAAACTTTGCAAAAGGACTAGGTGCTTGTCCATTCTCAATGTATCTACCATAATATTCTCCACCTCTATTTGATCTCACTATTTTTGTTTGCTTGCCAGATTGATTCTCAACTTCAGCCTTAAAGACTTTGAAGGTATCCAATGCTTCATTTTTGTTATGAAGCAAATAAACATTCATATATCGTGAATAATCATCTATAAAGGTGATAACATATTTCTGACCACGTGCATCCATATCTAGACAACAAATATCAGTATGAATTATTTCTAATATGCTTGAACTTCTGTTAGCACCTTTCTTAGACATGTTGGTCTGCTTACCCTTAATGCAGTCCACACAAGTCTTGAAGTCAGCAAAATCTAGAGTATTGAGTACCCCATCTTTCACTAGCCTTTTAATCCTCTCAATGGAGATATGTCCTAATCTACATTGCCATAACATAAAGGAGTTCTCATTAATATTACACCTTTTAATACCAGTTTGAACATGCATTGAACTATAAGTGGCATAATTTTGTAAACCATGAAGATAAAGACCATCAGACAATATATCATTCCCAACACATTCATAATTATAAACGATGTGTCTTTAAAATTAAAGGAATATCCAAAAGGTACAAGTTTGGAAATAGAAATCAAGTTTCGAGAAAAACTTGGCACATAAAAGGTCTTTTATAATTTCAAAATAAAGTTACTACTTAAAGTTAAAATGCAACTTCCAATAACCTCCACAGGTGAGCCTAGCTTATTGCTTGATAAAATGCTTTGCTCACTTCCCACTGGTTTCCTTAGGTTTTGCATACCCTGTAAAGAATTTGCAATATGGATTGTAGATGCAGAATCAATCCACTAGGTATTAATATTAACACTAGCCATATTAGATTCATAACTTACTAATGAGATACATTTCTTCTCAAGCCATTTCTAGAATGTGGGGCAATTCTTCTTCATGTGTCCCTTCTTCTCACTTTGCCACCTTCATAATATTAGCTTGAGGTGGTATTTTACCATTCCCCTTCTAATTAGCTTGAGACTTAGTTGTTTTGTTCTTCCAACAAGCAGTTGCCAGCAATGTACTGTCACCCATCTACATTACAAGCCTTTCTTTTTCCTCAACACACATGGACATTAATTCATTGATAGATCATTTGTCCTTATGTGTGTTGTGGGAAATCTTAAATGATCCATATTCCGGTGGAAGGGTGTTCAAAATGAAGTGCACTAGGAAGAACTCAAACATGTCAACCTCTTGTTTCTTAAGTTGAGCTGAAATATCTCGCATTTGCATTATGTACTCACGCACACCTTTCACACTGGTGAGTCGAAGAAAGGAGAACTTCATGATCAGGGTGCATGCTAAACCCTTGTCTGAAGTGATGAACTGGTCATCAATAGCCTTAAGCAAGTCTCAGACCTTTTCATCTTGGTCGATAGAACCATGTATCTTATCCGAGATTTTGGTTTTAATGAACATCACGTTGAGCTAGTTGGATCATTCCCACTGCTTATATAGCGCAATAGTAGCTGAGCTACTTTCATCAATGATTGCAGGTGGTTTATCTTTCCTTATAGCATAGTCTATGTCCATCCACCCCAATTGCAGAAGAATTTTCTCCTTCCATATCTTATAGGTATCTCCTTTGAGTTAAGGAACATCACATTGAATATAAGAAAAACTAACAGTGTGAGAAGCTACAAAAATGCAAAGGCTTATGTCAAAATTTGAGGCATATTAATATGAATTGTATGTTTTACCGATGTAAACATACTAGAAAATTAAATCTTGTGACATAAAAATTGCCTGTGGGCTAAATTTTTAATTCAATAAGAAACAATTAAACTTTATGATAGAATAATCAAATTACATACTCAAATTCATGTTTTATGGGTACAACATGAAAATAATTTGATTTCCTACCGCAAATATTTACTTTATGATAAAACTGAAAAATTATACATACCTCATGATTCATGTGGGTAATCCATGAAAAATAATGTCATTTTATCCCAATTAATTATACAAATATAATAAGAGTTCATGTGGGATAAAATTCATTATATAAAGTTCAATTAATCACAATATCATGTCTAATTCCTTATATGATCTTTAAACAACTTAATATATAATTTTAATCAAATTATAGATGTCTTGGCTAGTCCATAATTAATCAAAATTATAGAGATCACTTAGACATAAAACTTAATCATACGAGAATAAATCATATTATGCCCTTCAAGATCAAGATATGATACAATGATGAATAAAATTCTCATATATTTTCATAATTGAAACATAATATTATACATTTCATTTCATAATTGATATATATATATATATGCACAAAATGATTTTTTTCCAGAATATATTCATGCATAAAATAAATCAAAACTCCATAAATTGCAAAGGTAAATAGAAACGCATAAGCATATAACATATGAAAAACGAATAAATATCAAAGAATCTTAAACGACCTAGTGGCTCGCGCGAATTCTAGTAACCTATAAGTGGTGCATTTTTTTAACAAACAAAAATACTATTCATCATCTTCAACCTCGGCGGGTCAAACCCAACCCATATATAGACCCAGTCGCTTCTCACTCATTTGGGCACCGTTTTACACGATACCAAATGTTAGACTAAAATCTTTAACTTTTGATGTTACAAACTACAAAATGAAGCACATGTCATTAACAAATACATAAAACAAAAATCAAAATATACCTCTAGCCATTGCCATGAAAGAGCTGTCTTGTTTTGGTTCTTTCAAGCTCTCACTCTCTCTGTAGATGGTGTATCAGACGAAAATTGAAAGATGTGAGCTCAGATACCTAAGCATTCTACCATCAAGAATGCATTTAGTGGTCATTACTATCCATTAGTAGGCATTCAATATTTGACTTTTCAACTCCAAAATTAATGGAGCATTGATTTTTCAAAACATACAGACCAAAAATTATTACACTTTCAACCTCCCACACACATCCTTGGCAAATTGCCACTGTGAAGAACTTGGCAAACAAGTATATTGCGACTCCCGCTGCTTCAACCGAGTAAACACAACTTTATATGATATAGCAATTTGAAGCATTTTATAAGTTGAGTTCCACTTAGTTGGACAATCTAAAACCAAAATCTTAGTGCATGGGATCCTTAATTGTTTCGCTATCTCAAATTTTTCCTTCCTTTTTGGTGTGGCTATCCAAAATGCTACACTATCCCTAATCTTCTCTATCCCATCTTTCACAATTTCCAACCCATCCTTTACAATCAAGTTCAATATGTGTGCACAACAATGCATATGAAGTAAAGTCTCATCCCTTAATAAGTTTCCTAAGTGCAACTTATCTTTAATTTTGTCAATTATTTTTTCATTTGTGCTACGATTATCCAGAGTGATAGTGGACAACTTTGTATCAATGTTCTAATCCATCAAACAGTCAACTAACACATTACAAAGCTTTTTACTTGAGTGAGGAACAGGAACATAAATGAACCTAAACTAATATATAAATAATTTAATCATAATCATACAAAAGTGCAAATAATATATAAATAGTTTAACAGTTTTATCATGCAACAATTCAACAATAATATAAAAATAATTCAAATTTTTTAACATACCTCAAAATTTGACTTTTTAAGTTCCAA
Organism: Glycine max; assembly: GCF_000004515.6. Taxonomy (NCBI): domain Eukaryota; kingdom Viridiplantae; phylum Streptophyta; class Magnoliopsida; order Fabales; family Fabaceae; genus Glycine; species Glycine max. The sequence continues at coordinate 2,699,064 of NC_038249.2, read as the reverse complement.
GAGGCATCTATATAATGAGCAGTGACGACCATATAACCCATTTTCTTATACAAAGTGCATGACATTTGTTTAAGAAAGAATGACATTTACATGTATATATAATTGGATTTACCTTGTGAAATTTAATTTACTATGAGTGTGACCATGTATTGCATTTGAGTGAATTATTATATGTATTCTTTTTATATTTATATTTTTATATAATCATAGATAGGTAGAATTCATTGTTCATACAAATAACTTATGCTTACAAGGACACAGTAAAATATTGATATATATGGCAAGAAATCAATAACTGTGATACATCCAAAGTGTTTGAAAAATTATTTGATAATTATTTAGAATGATAGTTGATAGTTATGTGTAGGTTGGACATTATTTTCTAGGAAGTGGTGACTATGTATTATATTATGAGAATTGAACATGAGATACCTCCATCTGGAATGAGGATGAGATTTATCATAGATACCTTCATCTAATATGGAGAAGAGATTTGGGATACCTCCATCTATGATGGGGAAGGCAGTGGGATGCCATTGCATGAAATATGACCTCATAGATCCTTTGAAGAATATGAGATCTACAATGGTTCCGGGAACAAAAGAATTGAGTCTTGTGATTTTGGGAATCACTAAGCTGTGTTTGTTATATTTAATTGGATGCGTTGAGGCGTTGCCATTTATTTAAATATTTTTTTATTCAAAATTTCATGAATTATGATTGTTTTTAATGTGATTTTTATTGGTGTGTAAATATATATACATATATAATCTTATTTTCAATTAACTGCGGATACCATGATTGATTTTCCAGATTACTGTGCCGGTTGAAACATTATTTGCGAACTCCTTTTTAGTTGTTTTATTCACTAAGACTATCATCTCATTATAAGTGTTATTTTTAGAGCATGAGAAAAAAGTTGTTAAGTTTTGAGCAGACTTAAAGACATAATTTTCTTAATTACATTTATTTTAGTTTAGTTGGTACTTCAGAATAAGACGTCGGATGCGACTACTTTCGTTATACTTTTAGTATTCATTTAGTTTAGATGCCCATGTTTGGAGGATAATGTTTTCTTTTTGTAAAGACTCATGTATTTGACTTATTTTAATATGCATAAGGCATTTTCAGACTATTATAATTTTGGAATTTCATATTCTTTTTGGTATATTTTACTACCGGTTGTTATTGTAACAAAAGGCATTACATGTAACATGTTTGGGGTAGAGCTTGAGTTAAGGATCCATAAGTGACAATGATAAATACTTGTAACTTGTTGAAGTTAGTGGAATTTGTTGGTTTTCCAATAATTGGACGCAGTCTCGGTGGTTAAGATGAACTAGTATAAATTTCTTGTGCCTTATTTTCTCTTCTATTATTTGAATTGACTTAAAGTTTGAATTTGATCTTTGCTTTCGAAAACTCTATTTGTTTTCTTAAGTTTATTTCATCAGACAATATATTTGTTGTATTCGAAAAAGTTTTTAAGTTGTAATAATCACAATTCAATCCATCTTCTTGTGATATTTGTCTTTACAAGTATCTTCCAACGTAATAATGACCTAAACTGACCGCAAGACATCCTTAACAAGAGAGTCAACTACTTTATTTTGACTTCTAAGAATATGCCTACACTACTAAAAAAAATGTTTTTTATGACAATTCTAAGGGGCTTTTTACGACGGTTTTCAACCGTCTTTGAAACCGCCATTGTGAAAAGTCAAGATTTTCCATGACAGTTCTCAAACCATATTCGAAGGTTCAATTTCTAAGACAATTTTGTCAAGAACCATCTTAGAAATTGTTTTCTTTTAAAAAAATGGATGTTTCTAAACGATTTCTAGGAAAAACCTTCCTAGAAAGTGAACCTTCTTAGACCGTGTTTCGTAGAAACCGTCTAAAAATGTCTTTTTTTAAAATAAAAAATTGAGGATTTTAAGATGATTTTTCAAAAAATTGTCTTAAAATGTTGACATTCTAAAATAATTTTTCAAAGAACCATCTTATAATTTTTTTAAAAATTAAAATAATGAATTATCAGTGGTGGCCTCACAGAAATTACAAAAAAAAATTGAAGTTGAGATTTGGAGATAAAGAGAAAAACGTAATGTATATAAAAGGAAAAAGAAATATAGAATATATGAAAACTTATACTTATCTTAAAATGGATAATGTTGACTTGAAAAAAAATAAAAGCAATTAATAATTTAATATTTTAATTTTTCTTTGATAAATACAAATAACTTTTAACAATAAAATTTACTTTTTATTAAACTTTAAGATGACCAGTATAGCACATGTAAGTGACCTGAAACACATCATAAGATAAATAACATAGAAATTATATATGTATACATAAATTAATCCAACTCTAACCTTGTCTCTTTTGAGAAATTCTTCAAAATGAAATATACATGCAATTTTAATGCTTCTTATTACATTGCGACGGAGCTTAACTGTGTCAAGCTGCAAGACATTCACATAATAAAAATCAAACTTTGATCTCAACCAAATATATTGTTAAGACTTAAAACAAGTGATAATACATTAGGTTATACTATAGATTTTTAAAACACAAAAATTGTGAAATTGAAGGCCCCATCATGGTCCTGCCAAGTGTGAAAGAGGAGAAAATATTATGTTCTAACATGATGTGTTTCAAATAGTAGAAACTTGCCTGAATTGTTCATGTCATACAATGAATCTACTGAAAAAAATTCTTACAAAACTTTATTTAAAGGAAAGATGATATTTGAATACAACATGTCAAATAGTTTTGAAAGTATCAAGTACCCCATTTCTGAGGTAATAAAGAAGTTCCTACAGCTACAAGTAACCAACGCATTCCTTTTCAATACAAGGAACATAAATAATATAAGCTAAATTCTTATAACTAAATAATTATTGCATAGTACAAAAATATAATATAGAAAGAAGAGACCTCATAGACAAACTGGTTCACAGATAAATTATTGGGTACAGAATCGCACCCCATGCATTGAATCTAGATCACAACAATGATATTCAAACATAAGGACAAGAAAGAGGTGTCATAGTTTTAAAGACAAAAATAGCATAGCGTTGAGTTTGTGAGTAAAATTTAGCTACTGCAAACTTAACATGCTCGAAGCACTCCTTTTTTAAATTTGACACAGGATATTATTGAGTGGTATTTGTCAAATCAATCACCACACCAAGCTGCAATCTGAGAGAAAAAAATGTAAAAAGCAATAAAGTTTATGCAAAAAGTCTTTTTGTATGAAACATAACATTTAAATTCTCTAAATTGTTCAGCTAAGGACAAGCAACATAAATTCTAACAGGTAAACAACCAAAAATACGGATCCTTTTTATTATTTTTCCTTGTTTGCTAAAAATCTAGAAATTCCTTTCATTTAGATTACTATTGTTCTTAAAATAAAATTTGAAGAAAATTCAATGATAAAGAAGAACAAAAAACAAAAACAAAAATTTAAATGGAGTATTACATTTTATGAATAAATTCTACTTACTTTTCTCCCTAAAACTCTTTGTTGATGTATCACTTGTTTAAATGAGTATCTTTTACCAGGAGGAATGCAGTCATTGAACGATTCACCAAGTGTAACCTTAGAAGGTATCATGCAAAAAATTTCCTGGCCATATGAAGGGCAATCCAACCACCCTACATGTACATGTACAACCATTGTAATTTGTGACACAAAATGTACTTCAATAATCTTATATATGACTGACACAAAATGCACTTCAATAATCTTGATTTTAACCTTGTCCAGTGTTTGGGTGGTAAGAACATAAAGTGGGGGAGCAACAAGTTAATTTTGACGGGGCAACCATCATTTCTCGTAATAAAGACCTTAATGTGAAAAACTCCATTAAATTGAAAACATTTCATTTTAATATTTGCCCTAATTTTCAAGGGTTGGGGTCATTTGTCTTCTAGTATTCTTCACAACATAATCCTTCACTTCTTCTGATACAGTTGGCACCACCTTAGTCACCTATAGGCAACAATAAAAAATATTTAGTCAAATTATTAGATATCAACTTAAAACCAATTGGTGTTAAGTAAAGTTGTCCAACAAATATATAAGTTGCACCCCAAGAACTGAGACAGGCGATGTGAGACTTCCTAACACCCCCCTCCACAGATGTCTGCCAATACAGGCGAGCCTACTAGAATAGGCAAGAACTGAGTTGGGCTATAGGCCCAGAGATATATACAAAATTAGGGGGGTGAGACTTCCTAACACCCCCATCTACATATATATACCACTCCTAGTCGTGGTCTCTTCTTTCCTGTAGATGAACCAATACAACTTCATGCCTATAGTGATGCTAATTAGGCTGGATCTCCCAACATAAGGAAGTCTACTACTGGTTGGTGTATGTTTTTAGGAGATGCCCCTATCTCCTGGAAATGCAAGAAACATGAATCGATCTCTAAATCCTCTACTGAAGCAGAATATTGATCCATGTATGCTGCATGCTTTGAGATTATTTGGTTACGAGACCTTTTTTCAGAACTTGGTTATTCAAAAGTAACAACAACTCCATTGTATGTTGATAATACAAGTGCCATACAAATTGCAACAAATCCTATATACCATGAAAGAACAAAGCACATAGAGGTCAATTGCCATTCAATTAGAGAAGCCTATGACTGCAGAATCATCACTCTGCCTCATGTCTCAACATTTGTTAAACTAGTCAACATCCTCACCAAATCTTTGACACGTCAACGACATAATTTCCTAGTCAGCAAATTGATGCTTGTAGATTCACCAACATCAATTTGAAGGGGATGTCAATAAGTTTGATAGGCAGATTATTTGTCATTATTTGTGTAGATTTATTGGCCCTTTAAACCAACATATCTTGTATGATTGCATAGCTGTAATTGTGTAATTATATCCATAATTACTTAGCCCAACTGTAGGTTACCATATATAGTTTTTTTTAAGCAAACTTCAAGGCTAGAAATTAGATTGTATCATATTATTTAAATGAGAATTCTCCAAAGGAGAGGACACAATTTTCATCCTAATTTCTCTAAGTTTAACATAAACAAGACTTGCAAGATGTGGTCAGTTTTACTCTGATAAAAATATTTAACTTTTGCCCATCTGGGCTAACTTCTTTAACTTCACGAGTGAGAGTACTTAAAATAGTATCAGGATGAGTCACAATTATTTTGAAAGCCTGCATGGAATGAAGTTTATTCAATAACTACAACAGTCAAAGAAGCAACAAAGAATAAAATATATCCTTACCTCAAAAGCATGACCATATTTGCGATACAATGGCCATCCAATGTGAATATAAAGTTCCTGCACAAAGCCATTTGAATTTAGTTCAATAGAAAAATTGAAATAGTAGTACTAGGAGAAGGAAAATATTTAATTATACAGGTTATACAAAAAAAAATTGATATCTTTTATACAGGAAAATAGACCCCATCACCCACCACCTTCTGGCATTCCATCTTCAGTAGAGTCAAATCCTTGTCATTCTTGCTCTGGTTTGCCAATTCGAACCTCCCTAGGCTTGGCATCCCCAAAGGGGTTCACCTTGGGCCTCGATTTCACCATAACAATGGTCCCCTACAACCCAGTGAAACCAGGACTCAATGAATGGAACGAACGACAATGGAACAACAATCTCAGTGGTGACAATGCTATCGATTTTTGGGTTATACGAACCACATGTTCACCTAAATTAGAAATTGAGATGAGAATAGAGAAAGTTGCAAGAGAAAGAGACAACCTCATCACCTCGACCCCTCTGCACCAAACAACCCTAACCCCTCTGCGCCATAACCTCAATCCAAACAACCCCATAGTGTCCCTTCACCCATCATAGCCATCTTGTAACCCCAACCCCATAATCCCTTTGTGCGATAACCACAACCCCACAACCTCCCTTCACCCTCAATTACGTAGCCTCAGATACGTCGTAACCCCATAACAATCGCTACTCTGTAACCTCACAACACTCAAAATAGATGAGAAAGAGACGTGAGAGATGAGAACGAGACCAAAAATAGATGAGAGGGAGACAAGAGAGAGAGCTTTAGGAATTTGTTTCTTTACTAACTTAAGGTTTCACTCAAAACACTGGGAGGGAAATGAAAAAAAAGACGTGGGTTATTTTTTTTGGGTAGGGAAAGGGCTAGTGCGTTGCTCGATAAGAGAGAGAAAGCAAGAATAATAAGTACCATTCAAAGGCGATTTTGTAAAGCTATCTTTATACAGGGTTCAATTATGACAGTTTTTCAAATAATCTTCCTTAAACTCACAATTCTAAGACAATTATTTGAAAAACGTCTTCATTATTAATGAACTTAATTACAATATTGCCACTGCATTGTCTTCAAAGATGGTTTCTGCCAACTGTCATTGTTTCACCGTCGTAGAAAACACTTTTTTTGTAGTGTTAATGGCGAAAGATATAGACAACCGAGCAAACCTTCTGATATCCAAGACAATTAAATGCATAAGTGTGATCCACCATACCAAAATTTGAGATTAATTGAACAACTTTAGCTGAATTTGATTTCATCATGATATGTGTCCAACCTCTATTCAAAGCTAGTTTCAAGCCATGGAAAATGGCCCAAAGCTCAATACAGAAAAAATTTCATTCCAAGACCAGTTTGAAAACCTATCAAGAACTTTCCATGGTGATCTCCAACAACACCACCACAAGCAGCCTCCATTCGTGCTCGTCGTATAACCCTATTGATGTTCACTTTGAACCAATCCATCTCAAGAGGCGCCCATGATAGAACAAGAGAAGTGAGTACATGGTCACTATAAAGGTTCCCATCCTCCGAGAACCTCACAACACCTTTCCAATACGTAACAAATGCTATCCATCTAAGCTTTCAAAGATAATTCATTTGTCCAAGCACCATTGAAGATGTAATTATTGTGTCTCCTCCAAATCTGGTCTACAATCACAACAAAGAAAATAGGCCACTCAGAATAAACATGGTGACCTTTCCACAAATTCCACATCATCCAAGAAATATGATCACCTGCAAAAAATAAAGTCCAAAATTTTGGGGGTAAGTAAAACTGTCACACAAAAACTGCACAGGAGTATGTTGGATCGAGTGGCCTCAGAATAATTAAAAAGGGGGGGTTGAATTAATTATCCCTAAAACTTTACCAATTAAAAATTACTCTTTTAAGGCTTTTACTTATGTTGTTAAGAGAATATGGAGTAGAAGAGAAACTTAACAGAAAGTAAAAACGGAAATTAAATGCACAGCGGAAAGTAAAAGAGTAGGGAAGAAGGAAACAAACACACAAGAGCTTTTATACTGGTTCGGCAACAACCCGTGCCTACCTCCAGTCCCCAAGCGACCTGCGGTCCTTGAGATTTCTTTCAACCTTGTAAAAAACCTTTTACAAGAAAAGATCCACAAGGGATGTACCCTCCCTTGTTCTCTTTGAACCTAGTGGATGTACCCTCCACTAGAACTGATTCACAAGAGATGTACCCTCTCTTGTTCTCAGTCAAACCCAAGTAGATGTACCATTTACTTGTGCCACAAAGGATGTACCCTCCAATGTGTTAAGACAAAGATCTCAGGCTGTTACACCTTTGATACTTTGTGAATGGGGATACAAAAGAATTCTCAGGCGGTTAAACGTTTGAACGCTTTTGTATTAGGGAATGGGAAGAATCAAAAGAATTCTCAGATTGTGTCATTTTGAATTCTTTGACAAGGGAGAAGGGAGACACAAAAGAATTCAGGCGGTTAGTCCCTTATTCTTTTGGAAAAGAGAGAAGAGAGACACAAAAAGAATTCAGGCGGTTAGTCCTTGGCGAATTCTTTTTGGCAAAGGGAGAAGAGAATGAAAAGATGAATAACACAAGTTTTCAAGGTTTGGAAAACCAGAAAACTTCAGAAAGCTTTTGGTACAAAGAAGAAGAAGAAATTCAAAGAGATTCAAGGCTTGTAAAGGATTGTAAGAGATTTTAATTAAAATGCAAAACAAAGCCTTGCTTTTATAGACTCTTCATGTCTGGTCAAGAAGGCCATTAAGAAGAGTTATAACTTTTAGAAAAACTTAAAACCCATTTGAAAAAGTCAAAACCTTTTTGAAGAGTTACATCTTTAGATTTTTCAGAAACAAACACTGGTAATCGATTACCAAATATGTTTAATCGATTACACAAAGCTTTTGAGTGAAACCATGTGACTCTTCACTTTTAAATTTGAATTTCAACATTCAAGGACACTGGTAATCGATTACCAAAACATTGTAATCGATCACAGCCTTTTGAAAATATTTGGAACGTTGTAAATTCAGTTTGAAAACTTTTTCAAACTCATTTTACTACTGGTAATCGATTACAACAATATGGTAATCGATTACCAGAGAGTAAAAACTCTTTGGTAAAGGTTTTGTCAAAAACTCATGTGCTATTCAAAGTTTTGAAAAACGTTTTAATACTTATCTTGATTGAGTCCTTTCTTTATTCTTGAATCTTGAGTCTTGAATCTTGATCTTGATTCTTGAGATCTTGAATCTTGAATCTTGAATCTTGATTGTAAGCTTTCTTCTTGAGTCTTGAATTCTTCTCAATTCTTGAACTCTTGACTTGTTCTTGATTCACTTGAGATGTTCTTTGATTCACTTGAGTTGTTCTTTGATCTTTTGAGCTTTTTGTTCATCACCTTTGTCATCATCTTTTGTTGTCATCATTGTTATCATCAAATCAATTTTGAATCATTGTTGATTCATCATGAAGCTTTGCTTCCACAGAGTAGTCCCTCCTGGCATGGATAATGGATTCCTCATGCAAATGGCACATAGGGCACCCACTATCTTCAGTTATTCTCATAGCAAATCTCATTTTATTTCTCATCAAACAATCCTTTCCCATTTTCCATAACAAGCCCTTCATCCTTTTTGGGCCTTTCCACCTCCAAATAAGAGCGAAAAAGGAGATTCTAACAAGAGTTGTATTGAAAGCAATAGAGGTATAGGCTAACCTCACTAAAAACTGACCATCTCCAAATTCTTTCCAAGCCACCAAATCACACCCTCCATCGTATGTTGGTGGCATCACTGTCAGGATTCTTTTACAAATATCCAATTCTTATTAAATAGAAAATGTTAGTCAAAAGGATCACAAAATGATAGTATTAAAGTTTATGCTTTCCCATTTAATAAATTTGATGATTATTGTAATAATTTTTTGGTCAAGGATTATAATATTTTTTAAAGATGTGAAAAATGATCAAAATATTGAATTTTAACCGTTATATTTAAGAAATTTAGTTATTCAATAATCATACAAGACTTTGTGAGAAGATATAAGTAGGGGAGTAGGTCAAATCGCTTGTCAGAGGCTTATGGTCTAATCCATTTAAGGCTTAACTTGACTTGTTTAATGAAATGACTAAGATCAAGCTTTTTAAAAAGCCTTTTTGGTTAAATAGGCCAAACCATAATCTTTAAAAGAAACCTATTAAGCCTAACAGACTAGCCTATTTAGGAATTATATTTTTTAATAAAAATATCATTATTAATATGATATATAATATTATAATTATTTTAATGAAATTATAAAATTATTTTAGTGGTTTGAAGACTTGAATCATTTTAATGTCGTGAATAAGTTAATTCCTATAAGCATAAATAGGTAGAAAGAATAAAGATTCTTTTCTTTGGGTGAGACTTAAAAGACTTTGTTAATTTATCACATGTAATATTTGTAGGCAACTTTTGATCGCATCTTGTAGTTTAAAATTGCTTCACCGTTTTTATTAAAAATATTTGGCTTTGTTAAAGAAAAAATAAATAAAAATAAAAATCACTTAATATTGGGTAACATAAGAATAATATGTGAGCCGATGTTTCACACTCTAATATTTTAATGCATAATAATTTTTTATCATTTAAGGAAAATTAAGAACAGAGCAAGCGACTAGGACCTACAAAACAAAATGCCTAATGTTGGAATTCCAAGGTACATTGCACAAACATCACAGACATAAATCAGTACTAAGAAAATATTTTTTATGAATAATCTTATCATTATTTTTATTTATATAAAATCTTTTAAAAATTTCTTTTAGGAATTTATACATGATTTTTTTAATTCCTTTCATAAATTTGTGATAATGTTATTTACGGATACAATATTTACTTGGGTATTTTAAATATAAATCAATGATAGCATTAAATATAAATTAAGGATATGATATTTACTTGTCGTAATTAATTTTTTATATTTTTGCTATCATGATTGAGTGTAAATTTAGCAGCAACATATTCTTTCCATTTATTTGTATGTCTAATATTTTTTTAATTAAATTGATTGACACGATATATTGTAAAACTAATCCCTATTATGAAAATTAATTTAATTAAAATTACATAGACATCCATATGAAATTATTTATGCAAATTGTATTCGGCCCAAAGAAATACACAATTTGGTCAAATAATATTTTGTACTTATGATAATAAATGTGTGATAATTATAAAGTATTTTCATGTGAATAATAGTCAGTACAAAGAAAAACTATTATTTGATAGAATTTGCTATCAATATTTAATCATTGCATTGAGAGTATCAACTACAAATTAATTTATCTAGGAATTAATGTTGTGCTAGGTATCTTGTGATGGGTCTATTCTGCAAAATATTTGCATTATCTGTTATATATATTTTTGTATAACTAAATTATATGTGAAAGTTGTGTTATTTTAAGACCTCTCATTTATTATATTAAATTGTCATGTGTTTTTTTGTTAAATTAATTGAAACAACATGTTGCCAAAGTAGCTTCTGTTGCGTAAGTTGATTTGATTGAATTTACATGGATGTTGCATGGAATTATTCATGCAAATTGTGCTCGGCCCAAAGGAAGACACAATTTGGTAGAATAATTGCATGCTTGCGATGGTAAACATGTGGTGATTATAAATAATGTGATTTTTCATGTGAATAATGAAATGTTCAAAGACAATCATTATTTGACCGGAGTAATCATCATATAAGTTTTCCATGTGAGCAATGAAGTGTCCAAAAACAACTTTTATTTGACAAGACTTATCACCAATGTTTGATCAATGCGTTGCGAGTACCACTTACAATTAGTCTTCTTCAATCCAAAGATTGAGAATTAATGGTGCACTAGGTATCTTATTTGGGTCTTCAAATTTATCATAAAGATTATTTGTGTATTGTATGTTTATTTTCTTTTCTTTAATTGTTATTGCTATTACTACGGTTTAAAATACTCATATTATTTGAATCTCAAAGGTGCATGTATTAGACTTTGAAAAGGGAGTCAGTTGAGAGTTAATGATATTGCCTAATTATTTATTTATTCTAGAAAAGAAATAAGAGAACAAGATAAGAAATTTCTTTTTTGCTTTTGTAGGATTAGGCATATAAAAAAAGGTCTCATTTACACTATTTAGTATGTGAAAATGGTAAACTTCTCATTTTTGTTTGTTTTAAAGTTAATTTAGTTTTGTACCGAAGGATGTTAGTGGGTAGATTTTGGTTCTACTACTCACAAAATCATGTCTATACAATGCTACCTATGGAGTCATCCGCCAAGTGATAATGAAAGATTCTTCTATGTGGACAATGACATAAAGTTATAGTTGGAGCTATGAGAACTTTTGTGTTGCTTTAAAAGACTCAATTTCATTTGAATTTGGTTGAAACATATATTGAGCTATTTATTAAACCAAATTTTATTTCTAATTTGGATATATTTATTTATTTTTGTTCAATTAGAAATAATAAAGTTAGTCTCTCGTGTGATTCAAGTGTTGCAAGTTATGAGTTCTTTTATGGATATTTGAGTGTTCCTATTGCAAACATTTTTTGTGGACAATGTTACCCTAAAATAAAAGGGCTGAAAAATCCTAATGAGTCCTCCGCCAAGTGATAATGAAAGATTCTTCTATGTGGACAATGACATAAAGTTATAGTTGGAGCTATGAGAACTTTTATGTTGCTTTAAAAGACTCAATTTCATTTGAATTTGGTTGAGACATATATTGAGCTATTTATTAAACCAAATTTTATTTCTAATTTGGACAAATTTAGTTATTTTTGTTCAATTAGAAATAATAAAGTTAGTCTCTCGTGTGATTCAAGTGTTGCAAGTTATGAGTTCTTTTATGGATATTTGAGTGTTCCTATTGCAAACATTTTTTGGGTGGTATAAAACTTAAAATTAAATGAGAATTTCATTACTTTATAACATAAACGCTTAAGTCATATCGCTAAATAGAGAATTAGGATGCTTGTGTTATAGGAAATTCTGGATCCTTTATATTGGTTGGAACTTATAGTCTATATTGAGTATATAAAGGGAAAATAAACAAACAAAATGGAATTTAGGTGTTGAAAGAAATAAGGATGTCTTAGAACTAATACATGCATATATTTGTGTTCTATTCCTTATGGATTCATGGAATGAACAAATGTATTTTATTATGTTCATAGATGATTTCTCTTTATTTAAATTATGAGAAGTTTTGGCCTTTAGACATTTAGTCTTTCAAAGATGAAGTTGAACTACTAAGAAAAAAAAAAGAAAATTAAGGTTGTCAAATGTGACTGTGGAGAATATTATGGTATATATGACATAAGGTACAACATTTGGAGTCCCCATGTGTTTTTCTTCAATAATTGTGAAATTGTTTTACAACATGTAATGTTAGGCAAACCTAGCATGGACAAAGTTGCAGAATGATGAAACTAGACTTGTACAAATATGGTAAGAAGTTTAATTCTTCTCTACCAAAGACGCTTTGGGGAAACACATTAAAGAATGAAATTTATATCCTTTTGATGCAATCCTACCCCCCAAGGGAATTCGATAGAAGATTCTAAGAAGATTGGGCCAGAGATGCAAGAGAAGGTCCTAGGGTTCTCATGAGCCTTAGGGTAGATTTCGGGCCCATGGGCTAAGTATGAGCCCAGTTATCTTTGTACATACTAGATTAAGGTATCATTATTTTTGGGCCTTGTATTTAGGGCTCCATAATATAGGTAGGGTACCCTAAAAATGTAGGATTTTTCAGCCCTTGTATTTTAGGGCACATAGACTAGTTTGTGTATTAGGGGTAATTTTGTAATTTCACATGCATTAAATGAATATTTGATGTGTGTGTAGGAAAATAAATTTAATTGAATTGGGAGAAGCCCAATCCAATTAAATTTTAGAGGGGGAGGTGAGCATTTGCTTGCTACACCCCATTGTCACATCATATAGTCACACTTTGTGTATGTTCTTCATGCTTTACATGTCTCATGCCACCTAAGCATACTTAGTGGAGAATCTTGGACTTGATCTTGGATTAGTGGGCTAAACCATAGCTAAAATTCACTAATCATAATTAGTGAAATTTTTGCTCCAAAATTTGGCTCCACAAATTCAATTTCAAATTCAAGTGAAATTTGAATAGAAATTCAAATTTCCCTCCAATTTTGTGTGACACTTAGGCTATAAATAGAAGCCTTGTGTGTGTATCTTTTCAACTTCTTTAGAGGCACTAAATTTCGTGCTCTTCTCTTCCTCTCCCTTCATTCATCTTCTTTTACCTTCAAGCTCTTATCCATGGCTTCCTATGATGATGAGCTTCTTCTAGACTCATTTTCTCCTTGAAGTGGCGTCTCCCCTCTCTCTTCCTTCTCCATTCCGCTATCATTCATCTTCCAAGAAGCAAAGGAATCCATTGATGAAGAAGATCCTAGGCCTACTAGCTCCAATGGAGCTTACATCACCTTTTAGGGTACCAATTAAAGTAGTCATTGCTCTATAGGTATGAGTCGGGAAAATTCCAACATTAGGCATATACACATTTAGGGATGTTCAGTCGAAGCAATGCTTTATAGGCTGCATGAAGGTAAGTTGGACTTAAAGATAATTAGTTATAATTTTTTTTGTTACATTTAAAGCCCTCACATTTATAAGTTTTACAATCCCACTTTAGGTTCATGTTTGAGACATGCAAGAATCCTTGAGGAAATTGAGTTTGGAGGGGAAGGAAACATAATGAGTGTTGTCTTTAAAGAATAATTTGTTATTGACAATAGATAAGCCTTTGTACTTACCATTGTTCAAGAAACGGATATAGTAATTAAATAATGATGTTACTCCCGACATTATTAAAAGACAAGACAACACTAAGATTCCCTTTCAAGCACCACCTAAAGTTCAAACTCAATAACCTCAAGAAGTGTCATCAAGAAGATTCACTAGAGAAAGGAAAAATGTAATTTGATATGATTAAGTTATATTTCTTTAAGAACATGAATATGACATTAGATTGACTGAGAAGTTCTAATTGACCATAGTCAAGTTATGTTGTGCTTTAACTCTCAAGTGGATTGATGTCATAAATGATGTAATAAAATCGATGGTTGAACATGACATTTGGGATATCATCAAATTGCTTGAAAGTGTGAAACCCATAAGTTGTAGATAAATATCTATAGTTGAAAGGGATTCAATGAGTAATTTTGAGATATATAAATATTGTCTTGTCGCCAAAAGTTTTACAAGAAAGAAGACATTGATCACAAAGAAACTTTCTCTCTGATTTCTTAGAAAGACTTTCTTAGGACTATAATGACACTGTATATCATTTTGATAATTGTTTTGCATAGATGGATGTAAAGATTATGTTTCTAAATGGAAATATTGATGAAACAATTTATACGGTGCAACTAGAAAACCTTATTTAAGATGATCTAAAGTCTATGGTATGCAAACTAAAGAAATCCATTTATGCTTTTAAACAAGTCTCTCGTCTATGGTATTACAAAATTCATCATGATTATTTTTTATGGTGTTGAGGTAAATTTGATTGATGATTGTGTGTGCTAAAAGTTCAATGGGAGTAAATTTATTATTTTGGTATTATATGCTGATGACATGCTACTATCATCATGCGACTTATTGTTGCAAAACAGTTATATTATAATTTTTTTTGTTGTCTTGAAATATTTTTTTGTGGGAATCCTAAGGTGATATATGAGTAATCTTGGTATGCAACACTAGAAAGTAGTAAAGCACATTATGTGTTAATTGAAGAGAAGAAGAAACTACATGTTTTCATATCGAAAGTCTAGAAGTTTAGAGATAATTGGGTATTCTGACTTTGATTTTTTCAGAATGTCTTAATAGCAATCACTCCACATAAGGATCCACATTTAACCATGTTGGTGGATTTAATATTTTGCTATGAAACATCATACTAAAATTTATGATTGCTAAATTATTATAACTGATTTACCTGTTGTCGTCAACATTAAGTAGTCATCGGGTGTTTATTGGGACAATATCTTAGCAGTATTATTAAGGATTCAACCAAGTAAAAGTTTGTTGACATAAAGTATTTGGTTGTTAAATAAAAACTTCAGAAAATACAGATTTGCATAGAACATATAGGAACTCATTGCATGCTAGCTGATCCACTTACTAAAGGTATGACACTTAAAGTTTTTCATGAGCACACTGCTCATATGGGTGTAATTCCTGATAGTACCTTAGTTTAGTGGGAGTCTTACTTATGTTCTATATCTTACGATTTACAAACATTTTGTTGTTTGGATTTTCTGAAAAAATAAAGTTAAAATTTATCATTTCATTATAAGCTTGTTTTGTTTGCAATATTTATGATATGTTTGGATTGATCTCTATAAAGAATAAATTTTGGACCAATTGGAGATAGGCATGATTGAGATCACATTGCATGTAATTTCCATGCTGCTTATCCATATTGACCTATGTCATTGAGTGTATTGATGTGGTGGTCATTGGGGTCTAGTTACATTTGTTATAGTGTCAAAAGACGCAGTGATTCCATTATTGATACATGAGATGGACCAGGTTGTTAAGGTGGAAGTCTAAAGGTAAATAGCATACAGATGCGCGATTAAAGATTATTGATATAATTGTTACAATATGTACCCCAAGTGGGAGATTGTTGGAATTTTTTATTCCAATAATTAATGTGGGCTAATATTATAAGACAATTATATTAGCTATTTATCATTAGTAGTTTTATTTTATGTGATCAAATTAAGTGAGTCAGTTAGACATATGGACTTAAATGAGTAGATGTCAGTGTTGGCCCATTAGGGGATATTGAGAACCCTATTAGGTTAACACACTGAAAGCTACGGTCCTCAATATACCGAGTCGTCACACATAGTTTCTTTTCTTTCCATCTGAAGAGTTATGAAGGTCCTATTAAGGAATAAAGAGGTTCCGATTGAGGAAGAATCATGAAGCCACCGGTTACGAATTCAGATTCCGCTACGTTTGTTTGATTAATCATTATGGATCCAGGTATTTATAAAAATTTTCTTGATAATTTAACGTAATTTGTTCATGATGGTTATTGATATTTTATAAGGATCCCTTAAAATTCCAACACCTAAAGCATATGCAACACAAGCAGAATGAATTTGAGAAGGATAAAAGTAAGCAAACTTAATGAGTGTGTAAATCCCTTAGTATCGTATTTGATTCTTACATGTAAAAAAAAAAAACAAGAGTTCCAAACAAGCAAAGAGTCACTTGAGAAGGCTCCAAATTAAACTTAGCTAACCAATTTGCACAATGATTAGCCTCTTTATAAGTTTTCTAGAAGATAATGCTCCAATCTCTTGCTGCCATATCCCGATTGCAGGAAATAAGGGATTGATAATGATGAAACTTCTGGGAATCTTTTTGAATTAGATCGAAGGAGTCTTGCGAGTCGGTTTCACAAATAACATTCTTGAAGTCCAAGTTCCAAGCTTAAGTTATACCATGACAAATAGTTGCAAGCTCAACATGGAAATTATTAGTGCACTTACAAGAACCAGAAAAGCCTTTAATCCACTTACAAAGATGATATCGAATGATAATGCCAAAGCCTGAAGCACTGGAGTTGCCTAGCAAGCTGCCATCAATGTTTATCTTCACGGCTCCAAAAGAAGGAGGATGTCACTGAAACTTGGATACTTGAACAAACGAAAGGAGGACTTAAGGTACCATATATTGTATACTCAAATATGTTTTTTATTCTTAATAAATACTCAATTTTTGTATGTGTTACCTAATAAATTTTTATTTTGTGTTCAGTCCCTACTAAAATAACACTTTTATTTTTTATCTTTGATATTTTGTTTTAGTTTCTGATAAATTAGAAAATTGTGGTTGCTTCCTAATAAATTAGCAAATTTTGTTGTTGTTTTTATTGATAACAAATGAGAAATATTTATCATAAAGTAAACACAAAATTTGTTAATTTATTAGAGGTTAAAAATAAGTGTCAATGACAAAAAATAAAATTGTTATTTTATTAAACAAAACAAAAATTTATTAAAAAATAAATACAAAATCAGATATTTATTAAAGATAAAAACATATTTAAGGATATATTATATATTATATATTATTATATAATAATTTTCTTATACTTCTTAATATAAAATAAATCTTTAAATATACTAATGGATCATATTAAACTTATAAAAATGTCAAATCCAAACCTAAAATATAAACTCTTAATAAATAACATATTTAGATTTAGATTATAAAAATATAAAATAAATAGGCTAGATTTAAATAGAACCCGACCTAATCCATTTCCACTTTATATATAAGATGCTCCAAACTACACTAATTAAAGTAGGCAGCAGGTAATACTCATAAACACATAATTATAGGCATATGGTTACTATATAAATTAAATAATAATTTGGCAAGTGATTGCTGTGGGGTACGAAACCAAGCAAGTACCAACAAATCCATGGATTCTTCGCCGCCGAACTCTGAGAAAAATAAAAAGAAATAGTGAAAAAGGTAACAAGTAAGAAGCAAAACACACTACCATTTGTCCACCTCAGCCCAGCATGTGATGCACTTTTTAGCCAAAGTTCAACCTTTCAATGACCACACATATATATATATATATATATATATATATATATATATTCATTAATTTATATATTTGTTATATAATTCTTTTTTGCAAATAATATGATTGTACAATCACAGGAACACGGATAGATTGAGAAAGTGCACGAAATAGAAATATTTTATAATATTTTCTCATGGGAAGGAGAGAAAAAGGGAATGCCCAACCTTTTCCTTTCACTATGAAAAGGACATGGCCCCACTTGCATTATATTTTTTTCTCCTTTTGTCTGCCCTTTTTATCGCCTTTGCTTATGTCACATTACCTATACACAAACACACACCCTATTTGCATTATTCTTCTTTTCTTTTCATATCTGATCTACATTTATCTATCTTCTCTTCTATCTCAACTTCTCAACACAACACAATACAACAGTCTTATTAGCAGAGCACAAGAGGAGGAGAGAGAAAACCAAAAAAGCAAGAGAGAGAAAGAGAAATCAAGGTGATGTCTGTTCTGCTGAAAAAGTTCAGCTGCTTCTACTTCTACTTATAGGGCTCTTTCTTTGCTTTGCTTTGCTTTCAAGTATTGCATAAACATAAATATAATTTTTTTATTCTGAAAAAGCAAAGCCCTTTTGCTTACCGATCTTGTTCTCTTTGTCTTCCTTGCCGTAAGGTAATTTTCTTGCCTCGTACTTTCTCATCTTTCGTGAAAACCCACGTTTTTGTTTTCTGTGTGTATTTTTTTTATATACAATTTCTGTATTAATTCAAAGTTAATGTTTTTCTGAGCATGGGACTTTTTATGGGGGATCAAGGCAAAGAAAAGTTGAGAATTTTAAGGAACTGTTAATTCTTCTAGTATGTTGTGATTGGATTAGATGTGTTATTCTTGCTGTCTTTGTTTTTTTTTTTTTTTTTTATGTGGGCATATGATTCTGTGTTAGTTAATGGTGTTTCTGAATTTTTGGTTATTTAGCCATAACTTTTTGGTCTTTGAATTTAGGTGTTGTTTTTGTTGATGTTGGAAATGCCCATGTTTGTAGATTAAATGAAATGGTAACTTTGATATGTAAATTTTGATTTAGTGTATGTAATAAATTTTAATTTCAAGTCTGAAGTCCCTCTGGTATTTCTTCTAGTAATTATTATTAGGTGATGTTGTCTCTACTATAATTTTATTATTATTTTGAAAGAATCACTTGCTATTGTATAATTTCGTTCTGATGTGGAAATATTTTTTCGAGTTTGTTAGCTTTTTTTTTCTTTTTCTCGGTCGAATTTACTTTCCCTTTCTATCACTTCAAATCCTGAATATACATCAGATATGGAGGCATACATCGATGCTTTCTTTGCTTTGAACTTTTTCTTAATTTGTTGGTGTTGACTGCAAGTTTTCATAATATTGGTCCCATAATTACTTGCCATAGTATCTATAGTCTATACCATTTATCAGAATTGGCAGCAGTATTCTCATTTTTGTTTGTTTCTTTCCCCTTTTGATGTCTTTATATCACTATGTATATGTTCTCATTAAAGTGTTTAATGTTTTGTTTCTTGGTAGCTGCTGAATTTACAGTATTAAAATCCTGCTTTCTTTGTCACATTGTCTGATGGCTTCTATGTTATATGACACAGAATTCGGCTTCTGCATCTTCAGATAGGGAGGGGGAACTTCTCTATTTTTCACGGCATATTGTGGTTTGTAAAGACTGTTACTAGGTGGAGATTCCTTAATTTACACTAAGGGGCAAGAGAAAAGTGAGTCTAAAGATGGGCTATATATGTGATTTCTGTGGAGACCAGAGATCCATGGTGTACTGCCGCTCTGATGCTGCATGCTTATGTTTGTCTTGTGATCGGAATGTTCATTCTGCTAATGCCCTTTCTAAGCGTCATTCACGCACCCTTTTATGTGAGAGATGCAATTCACAACCTGCCTTTGTAAGGTGTGTTGAAGAGAAAATTTCACTTTGTCAGAATTGTGATTGGTTGGGTCATGGCACCTCTACATCTTCTTCAACACACAAGAGACAGGCAATCAATTGCTACTCTGGCTGCCCTTCAGCGGCTGAACTGTCTTCAATATGGTCATTTGTGTTAGATATCGCTGCCATAAGTGAATCTACATGTGAGCAAGAACTAGGCTTAATGAGTATTAATGAGAACAAGAGTGTTGGGGTTCCTCCAGAGGGCCAGAATGTGTCTGGTTCAGATGAAGTTACTGATCAACCTGCTTTGGACAAGTCTTTGGTTGGTACATCTTCAATGCCTGAATCAAGCTCCAAACCTCGTATTCTGGACCAGCCAGCTAGACCTGCCAATGAATGTCTTTCAAAGGTATGTTTGGTGTCATAGTCTGTGTTTGGATGGGTGTTGGTAAAATTGATTTTGAATGGAATTGATTTTGAAGTGATGTGCTTTATGTTTGGATGTTTTATTATAAAATTAAGTTAGGAGTAAAATTCAGTACAAAATTTTGGATCCAACGTAGAAGCGACTCAAAGTTGCTTCAACCCAGAATCAATTCTGGACCAAACACACACATAATCATTGTCATCATTAATCACACCACCAATGCTAGGTGTAATGGACTTTCTAACAACAGCTCAGGGAATGAAATTGCAAGTTTGCAAGGGATGGCAACTTTGTCTTAATTTGTTTGATGGCTTTAAAATTTTGTTTCCATAGAGAATACTCAAGAGTAATGACAAAATTATTCAATGAATTATGATTCCTTTGGTTCAATTTTAAACTTCTGTGGTTGTTTCATTTTCTATACAACTATTGCTGTATTTAAAGATACTTGCTTTGGTTACTTTATTGTTTCTTGGTTTAAGGTATGTTTTGGTTTTGCAAAAATAATGGTTTTCCTTATTTATTGGTGGCTTGAACTGAAAACAAAAGTGGGCGTATTTCTATCACCACTAGATTAGCTTAGTTAAAAGGAGATCATATATGAATTTTCCGATTTATGTCTTGTTTACTGAAACGAGTTAACAAAATTCTAATGTTCTACATTAAAATTCTCATAATTTCATCATATTATTCACATTGCTAATATCTCATTTTCAATCTGCAGTTATACTGTCCTGCTACAAAATTCCCCGCATTATGTGAAAATGATAATCTGTATGATGATTTCAACATGGATGAAGTGGATCTAAATCTTGAGAACTATGAAGAACTTTTTGGTATGGCCCTCAGTCATTCTGAAGAGCTATTTGAAAATGGTGGAATTGATAGCTTGTTTGGGACAAAAGACATGTCTGCTGGAGATTTCAGTTGTGAGGATGCTATTGCTGCTGAGGTGATAAACTCTAGCCATCTTTTGTCTGTGATAGTCATGGCTTTTTCACCATTGGAGCATCACATGTTATGTTCTGATACTTCATATGATGTTCTTGTCTATTCACAAATGTGCATTTGTTTTCTCCTTGATCATCTGGTTTTCTGAACATTTTAATTATTAACATAAATATTTAGAATTAGGGCCTATGTTCAGCTTCAGTCTCAACTGGGATTTTTAGGCAAGTTGCATTATAAGTGTGCTCCGTTGTGATTTTAATTACCTCTGCCCTATTATTTGATCAAGAATTTATGTATGTGTTTGATTTTATTTTTGTTTTTCAAAACTATTTTGCAAAATAGCTTTTGAAACTATTTTTAAGAATAATAGAAAAAAAATTGTTTGATCAGGTGATTTCAAAAACAGAATTAAAAGGATAAGGAGAAGTTGTTATGGCTTATTTGCACATTTGCCACTGTGAAAACAAAAGTGCAATTTTGAAAACATCTTATGTTCTGATTTTCTTGATTCTTTTTTGTTTTAAACAAAATTGGAGTGCAAAGGCATCACAAATTCCAACTATGTTGGCACCTCAGCCTCAGTGTGCTGATTTTCTTGATTTCAAAACTGGCTTTAATAAACTGTTTTTATAATAAAAAACCCAAACAAACCTTATTAAATCAGTTTTTTTTTTTTTTTTCTGTTTTGAAAAATAGAAAACTGTTTTTAAAAATGACAATCAAACAGCCCTTAGGTCACTTCTTGTCCTCTGTCTCTCTCCATCTCTGCCTTTTCATAGTATACTTTCTTTATAAATATTTTAATAAAATATTTAGCTCAGTTAGTATGCGTGCCTTTCTTGTCTATTTTATTTCAACTTAGGCTGTTTGCATTGGAATGTGATTCGTGGTCTACACTGCTGTAATATGAATGCATTGCGTTATACATATACATCTTTGCAAGTTGAAGTTGCTGGACAGTGTTGAGCTGCACCACCTTCTGTCTCTTATTGCAAGCCATTATGGTGAATTAAGAGAACAATAAAATGAAGTTACTCAAAGTCTTTGACAACTTCATTGTAGCTGATTTACTCCCTTCGATAAATTTTAAGTGGAGTGATGATGGTAATAATGGAGTGAGATGAATGGTAAAATGAAGGAAAAAAGAAATCTCTTCTGCCTTTGCATGTGACTATCTTTTGTGTATTTGAGTAATATTGATGCTATGCTTATACTTGATGTACGAATCTGGTTCTTTGGTCTTCTGAAAATGATGAAAGATTGACAATTATTGTGGTTATATGCCATGTTTAACTAAGGTCTTTAAAACACTTTTTTCTCCCCTAATCTTTCTGGGACCGGATTTTTTTCTTGGTAAGCTTCATATATGTGGTAATTAAGCAGTGTAATAGCTAATAGTTTAATGCTAAAGGAAGAATATTGGAAGGTAGGGTCAGATTAATGGCTTCATTCTAGCGAAATTAGCATCTGTTACAATATTAGCACTTGATCAACTGTAATTATGTTGATCAGATAATGATTAGACTATAGAATAGCAACTAATTACCCCTTTGATGTCATTTGTTAGCTTCTAATTACCCCTTCGGTACTCCATTCATTGATTATAATCAAGCTATAAATCCAGTATGCAGCCCACTGCCTTTATACAAAATTTCTCTTAACAATTCTTTTTGAACACATGCAATATTCTTAACTTAATAATTCTTCTGAAAATTGATCAAACTGATATTGCAATAGCAAACTGTTAGACATTCATCAGTCTCCAGTATTAGCTTAGGCTTTTGGGAGAGTTGACCCCTGACATGGCATGAAAGCCTTTATGAGTCTATGACCAAGTGGTCAAGAGTTCAAATAATGCTGTTCCCGTTCTTCAAAATAAAAGTGGAACTTCAACACATGGTTCAAAGCTCACAAAGGGCTCCTAGGTGAGGGACGTGTTTGATGTAAAAACCATTCTTGAGCCTCCACCTGATGGATTAAGCTTTTAGTAGGGTTGGTCGTCGACAAAAACAATCAAAGTGCAAATACTGATGTTAAATACTGATTGTATGGAATTTGCATAATGTTAAAAGAAATAACACAATATATCAGTTTATATTCATTCCTTAAATCTTAATTTTTATTTGAAGTGGAACATATATTTTGTTCATCTACATATGGTGCATACATTCAAGTGTTAAGAATGAGATGTTCACTGTACAGTGTGATGCATGCTTACAATGTGTTAGTTGCACTGGACATAGCATTTTAATTTCTTTTGTGGGGAATTGTGTTGGTTAACATTTCTTTCATGCCATACTTATTTTCAGATCTAACTTTATGTCCAGGGGTCGTCGGTTGGACAGGTCAATGTAATGCAACCAGCTTGCAGCAATGCAGCATCTGCAGATTCCATTTTGAGTACTAAAACTGAACCAATTCTTTGTTTTACGGGAAGGCAAGCTCAATCAAACCTTTCTTTTTCTGGCGTTACCGGAGACAGTAGTGCTGGAGACTATCAAGACTGTGGGGCTTCTTCAATGCTTCTCATGGGAGAACCTCCTTGGTTTGCTCCTTGTCCTGAGAATTCCCTACAATCAGCCAACCGTAGTAATGCTGTCATGCGGTACAAGGAAAAGAAGAAGACACGGATGTAAGTGATTGCAATAATACTTTTTAAATTAAATCATGTTTGCTCTAAGTTGACTGAACATCCATTATTGTTATCTTATTAGGTTTGACAAAAAAGTGAGGTATGCCTCTCGCAAGGCAAGGGCTGATGTCAGAAGGCGCGTGAAAGGCCGGTTTGTCAAAGCTGGTGACGTCTACGATTATGATCCTTTGAGCACAACCAGAAGCTTCTGAATGTACAGCTTTTAACCATGTTTTATAAAAGGAAACAGTCATATAGTTGCAAAAGAAAAACAGTTTCCTTAAAAAAATGGATGAAAATTTGATGCATTCTTTGTTCCTCCAATGACAAGCTATCTGATTTTTATCACAGGAGGGGCCTTGATTGATGTTCTTCAAGGAGGAAAAGGGCTGTGTTTAACAGTGTAAGCTCGGGATCCGGAGCCGACTCTTTGTCCTTCACTGTGAAGGATGTCCAACTTGTGATGATGATGTTATCACAAAGTGCCCCCTTCAGGAAAATGGTGTTTGGATTGCCTTTCTGTTAAAGCTTGGCAATTTCTGCTGCATAATTCTTTTCCAAGAATTTAAAAAGCCTTCTAAGTTCTTTGACCTTAACCATACTTCCATGTCTGTGATGTGGTCATGTAAACTCCCCCTCTGCTATATAGTCACATGTACAAATGCCTGAGATGGCATGATAAGTGGCTTACTTTTAACAGTTCCAGATAAACTACAAAGGTTGTAAATTGTAATATTTGGCTTTGACATGTATAGCACACAGTCTACATATATAATTTTACCCAACTCTTTTATGTAATCAGACAAAAATTGTAAATTCAATCTCTCATGTATAGAATAGGATACTATGCATGTTGATGGTAGTCTATATATATATTGGACATGGACCGATACAAGTTTTGTCTGTGACTTGGTATTTTATTTGGGTGCATTGATGCACTTAGATTATGTTATTTCAATTGACCAAAAATATTGTAATTTTCTAATTTATTTTAATGCTTTAATTTCCTTATAGTTTTTAAATTTGTCTCTTTTAGTCCCTATAGTTAATAAGTGAATTTTTTAGTTTTTGAAGATTACATTTTAATTTTCAAAAGATCCTCATCATTAAACTTTTTTTTAATTCCGTTAGTTAAAATTTTTTAATGGTAAAGACCTTTTGAGAATTAAAATGTAAATTTTAAAGACTAAAAAATTCAATTATTAACTATAAAAACTAAAAAGGATAAATTTAAAAATTATAGGAATTAAATGGATAATTAAACATATTTTAATTTATACACAACCTTGTACAAGCAAGACTCTATGCCAAGGAAATCACAGGATCAATGATTATTGGCTTTTGGTTAAAATAACGAGGGAGAAAAATAAGATGGAAATATTAATTTTACTGTTTGTTTGAGAGAAAAAATGAAGAAATTTTAGATTTACCAAAATACTTTCTCTTCGAAGTAGGATGAAATAAGAGGGAAATTATTTTTATCTTTCCAAATACAATTTTTTTCTACTCTCTCTTTCATTCCTACTCTCTCTTAATTCTTTTCACTATATTTCACTTCCAATCCAAATAAAGCATCAATTCTGTAGAACTAGACTAATTTATTAAAATTAATAAAACAATTTTTATACGTTTTCGAATAATAGTAATAATAATAATATTGTTGACACATTGCAAGAATAAGTAGCAGAAGTTTTCTGTCAAGAATTTAATTGCTTAATGGATTTAAAATATCCCCATATTCGACACAAGGTGAAATGAGAGATAATAAAACTTGCTGCACTCCTATTATTATTTCATGCACTACTTATTGCATTATAAAAAGTCCATTCTAAAAATGTAATTTTCATTCTAGAATAGGCTTTCGATAATACAATGGGAAGTGTGGGAAGAAAGTGGGATTGCAGCAATAGCCGTTTGGTATAGGAAAAACTGAAAAAGTGAGGCAATTGCTTCCTATATCTCCGGATTTGCTTCTTGCACCTTTTTAATCTTATGGAAAGTTTAATCCAAAATATAATTTTACATTATGGATTAGCTTTTTTAGAATGTAATCCAGAATGTAAATTTTTACATTTCAGAATGATTAGTCTAGAATGTAAATTACATTCCGGAGTAGGGGGCAGGAAGCAATTCCCAAAGAGTGAAATGAATGAGCCTTTTGTAATGAAAGCTGTTATTTTCAATCTTATGAAAATGCTCAGCTCCTAATTTATAGCCATTTCATTTTCAACTATAAATATTGCAACGATGACGTGGTAACTGTCTAATTGGGAAGAAGAGAGAAGAAGAACATGTTAAAACAAGTAGAGTTATCACTTATCAATATTCCAACTCCAATTCAAAAGGGCAACGCCAACCCATTTTCAATTTTTTCAAATAAACAATTTTACTTTGAATTATATATGAATGGTTTTGGCTATGTTTTTTTTTTCTTTGACAAAAACCTGCTCATCTCATTTCATTCATAATAAAATAGTGAATACAATTAGGAATGATATCAAAATAATGAGGACTAACATCAAATCTAGATGTCTTTGTTAAACAATAAGCAACTGGATTTGTTTGTCGACGTACAAACTGTATAAAAGAATTTTCAATAGCTATAACGGAATCATCATAGGTTTTCTTGGTAGTTCAAGAGTAATTCACTACCTAGACACAATTGTTGCCTTACTTCACTATGTATCAATTCAATCATTATGATATTGTAGCCTCAACGTCGATACCTTTTTAATAGCAATGAGAAGAGCTTGAGCTTGAGCCTCCTGTGGCTTTAAGGATGTTGGACAATGGCAAACTGAAGCCACAATTGTTTCACTGTGATGTCCCACAACGGAAATATAATATTCCTTTTCTTTATTCCCAAATTTACTAACTGATTTTAATCAGTTTTGATTGTTATTCTTTTAACAAATATTTCCTTTTTTTAATGCTCTTGATTAGCTATAAACCAAATAGCATAACCTCCACTTTATTAGCAATTCTCTAACGGTCAATTTGTTAAATGTGTAGCTAATAATAATGATTTGTGGACAGGAAAAGAAAAAGACGTTTTTCATTGTTTTGCTATTAAAAGAGGACTGTCATAGTCTTGCAAGGGCAGAAAATAATTTTCAATTCTTTTCTTATTATCTACTTCTAAAATTCTGGGCAATTGTTCTGTGATTTCCATAGCCTAAGGCCACGAGTGCACGTGTTCATAGGCTCGTTGTGTTAACCTTGGGGAGCAGTCGGCAAACTAGATTGCATCAAGGTCTAGCCGAATTTTGCTTTCAAGGCAGTGATTTTTCACGGCACAACAAACCTTCAATCTGTGTTATATTTTTTTTGTTTTGTACTTCTGACTTCTAGTTTTTTCCAACAACGGAAACAACCATTGTGATCCCTGATACATGCAACAACTTCATTAAAAAGTCATATGTTGCGGCTTTTCCCATGCAAGAGCATGTTGGCTCGAATTATCATGAAGAACTGGGGCATTTGTGGACTGTGCTGACCTCCAATCATGTAGGAATTGAGTAGCCAAATGAATCAAAAGACTCACAGGTTTGTGAACATTATCCCATAGCTTTTTTTTTTCCCGTAAAGAATGTAAAGTATATTAAACTCAAAAGATTATAGTGTAAATGGGACATACCCCGCAGCAAGCAAAACAATAGGCACCCTAACACGCGAATGTTTATAAACAAGGAATTTGATCTTGTTAATTATATTAATTACAGAAAAAGGTGAATTCTCAAAAAGTAAAAGGTTCCTAGATATCCAGGTGCAGTAAACTGCAATTGCCAAAGCCAAGCACCGAAATTTGCCCCAAGTACCAGAGGTGGCTCTACCACAAATACGGGAATTGATAGTGCACTGTAATGAAATTGTTTGCCTGTGGAGAGGAATCCAATCACGGATATTGGCCCAGACTTGGAGGGAGATTCTGCAGGAAAAGAACAAATGAGCATGGGATTTTGCTTTAGTTCTGCACAAAGGACAGAGTAGACCCTTGTTCAAGAAAGCAGCTCGGTCTAAAGTGAGCAGATGGTTCTTGGTAGCAAGCCATAAGATAAAAGACATCTTGGAAGGAATGGCAGGATTCCAAACAACAGAATTCCAATTGACAGCAGGCTTGACCCCTCTAATGTAGTCATAAGCCTTCCCAGCAAGCAACTGCTCATTGCTATTCCAAGAGTTGAGAGTTTGCTTGGCAGCCTCCACATTATCTTCTTTGATGGTAATAATGTCCCTAATGTGTATGATCTTCTTAATCAAAACTGAATCTGAAGCTGAACTAATGAAGTCCCAAACATTGCCTCCTTTAAAATAATTATGGTGGACCTATTGGACCCAAAGAGAGTCCTTTTTTGAATGAAAGTCTCAAAGAATACGGGAAAAGAGAGCAAGGTTCCAGTTTTTTAGGTTGAAGAGTCCCAATCCCCCCTCTTTCTTGGGGGAACAAATATTAGACCAAGCTACTAAGGGCTTGTTTTTACCCACCTCAGCTTTGCCCCAAAGAAAGTTGCGGTAGGAAACATTGATACGGTCTAGAACGAATTGAGGTAAAGGAAAGATATCCGTCCAAAAGTTGGCAATTCCCTGAATGACAGCTCTAATTAGCTCCACCTTCCCTGCATAGGAGAGAGTTTTGCTGCTCCAACCCTGGATAAGGCTTGTAATCTAAGAAAGCAGGGGAGCATAGTGACAGACATTGAGTCTGGAAGATAAAAGAGGAACATCCAAGTATCTAAAAGGGAAATAGCTCAAACTAAATCCAGTGAGCTGCTGGATATTTGAAAGAACATCTTGGTCCACTCCCACTGAGTAAATGGATGACTTGTTGGTGTTGATAGATAGCCCCAAAACATTACAAAAGTGCTGGAGCTTGGCAAATATAGTTGAAACTGAAGGCAAGTCTCCTCTGGACAGGAGCATAATGTCATCTGCGAAGGCCAAGTGTGAAAGTTGAACAACATCACAAGTTGGGTGAAACTTAAAGTTGATGTTATCCTTGAGGCTTTGAAGATCACAGGAAAAATATTCCAGACAGAGAACAAAGAGGTAAGGGAAAAGAGGATCCCCTTGCCTTAATCCATGTTGACCTTTGAAATGACCATAGATAGATCCATTGACCACCACACTAAAAGAAGTGGTAGTGATACATTCCATAATCCAGGAACAAAACTGAGTTGGGAAACCCATAGACTTAAGCATCCAATCCAGGAACTCCCAAGAAATGGAATTGTATGCCTTATGTAAATCAATCTTCAAGAGGCATCTAGGAGAAATTCTCTTGCGAGCATATTTGCGAAGGAGCTCTTGAATAAGGAAAATGTTGTTCATCATTTTCCAATTCTTTAGAAACGCAGATTGGGATGCACCAATAATATGCTCCAACACTGGGGCTATTCAGTTGGCCAAAATCTTAGAAATAATCTTGTACAACAAATTGCAACAAGAGATCGGTCTAAAATGGTTCACT
Organism: Glycine max; assembly: GCF_000004515.6. Taxonomy (NCBI): domain Eukaryota; kingdom Viridiplantae; phylum Streptophyta; class Magnoliopsida; order Fabales; family Fabaceae; genus Glycine; species Glycine max. The sequence goes on along the minus strand of NC_038249.2, from coordinate 2,669,742 downwards.
TGGGATGCTTGGTCAGACTTTGGAATGAGAGCAATAAGAGCATGATTGATTTGTTTTAGTAGTTTTGCTAACATAAAGAACTCATTGACAGCAACAAAAATGTCATCCCCTATGATGTTCCAAGCCTTCTTAAAGAATAAGGCATTGTAGCCATCAGGACCCGACGCTTTATTGTTGCCCATCCCTAAAATAACATTCCAGACATCTTGCTTGGTGATGGGGCTAAGTAAAGAGGCAAAGCAATCAATGGGAACTTTAGGACCCGAGTTGCAGACTACTAAAGAGGTTCTCCTGAGCACTAAATAAAGCCTTGGAATAATTGACAAAGGCATTAGCAATTTCGGATTGAGAGGATGTGTTTTGACTGTTATCCAACTTTATTGCAGCAATAAAAAGATTGTGCATGTTATGCTTAATTAAAGCGTGGAAAAACTTGGAACACTTGTTTGCTTGCAAAAGGTACTTGTTTTTTATGAGCTAAGCTACATTCCTTGACTCTGCTTTCCTGAGCAGGATAACCTAACCTCTTGTACGGTTAACCTGCATGAGAAGGGATGAATCAAGAGGATTCTACTGGAGGGAATTGAGCAGTCTATTATATTCGGCTTCAGCTTGTTCCACCTGGTAAGCAATGTGACTGAATTCTTGTTTAAAGATAAGCTTCAAAGGAGCTTTAAGAGTTTTCAGTCTCTTGCAAACTTTAAACATGCAACATCCAGAAACTTGATGACTCCAGCCATCTGAAACAATGCTTAGAAAATTTGGGTGATCCATAATTGCATTATTAAATTTAAAGGGGGAATTACCTCTGGGCATCAACACCTCTGTGGTCACCACTAAAGGAGTGTGGTCAAATTGATTCAAAACCCACCACTTCACAAGAAGACTTTTCAAAGGATTTGAGTCAGAGCTTATTGCAGAGGGCCCGGTCTAGTTTGCTCCAAACTCTACCATTAGTCCAGGTATACATGGACCCATGACTGTTAAGGTTCCCCAGCCCAGGCTCAGAACAACAGGCAGCAAAATCCTGCATCTCATAAGCACTGATGTCAATGCTATTGAAACAGTCATTGGGAGAGAGGATACTGTTGAATCTCCTATAAGGAGCCAGGGGCAATTCAGAGAAGCACTAATGCTGCTCAGGTTAATCCACAAGGACCTTCTAGCCATCACTGAGTGGAGACCGTATATGAAGGAAACTTGGAACTGCTTGCTTGTTACTTTACAGACAATGGAGCAGTGAATCAACAAAGCAGAGGATTGCAAGACCTAAAGAGTAACTTTATCAAATTTCCAAAGGATGAGAATCCGACCAACATTGTGAGAAGCAAAGTTAAGAGAGAAATTCCAATCTCCAAACTTTCTTTTCAAGGTGTTCTCCTCTGATATAGTATTCAACTTTGTTTCCAGAATAGCCATCACATTAACTCCCTTGTTATGAAGGAATTTTTGCATCGCATGATGCTTCAGAGGCAAATTAAAGCCTCTGATGTTCCAAGAAGCGATGATCATTGGTTTGGACGAGAAGGAACCTCCCCGACACGATTTCTTATTTTGTGAGACGCTCCTTTCTCTAACTCTAACTGAATCTGCTTACTAAGAGATCCATGTTGTATTTGCACTTTCTTCCCTATTTTTCAAGATTTGGTTTTTACCCGAGCAAACCCATCACCAGGATCTTTAGTTGAGTCCTGATGCAAAGAACTTTTGGAAGTCTCAACTCCAGAAATATCAAAAGGAGTTTGGAGAGCAAGAATATTATCATATGCTTGTGGCTGCTGCATGCAAGGTTGAGTGGATAGTCCAATCTGGTCTTCTTTGGGTTTTCCAAAGGGATTAGTAGGATTGGTCTTTGTAAAAGCTACCACCTCAGCATCTTGAGATTGAACAGAGGGTGAACCTGTTGTAGGCCCTTCTGATGTGGTTGTTTTGTTATCTTGCTTAACTATAGAAACAACTTTGCACTTTGCTAATCGATGCCCAATCATTTTGCAGCGAGTACAAAAGGATGGCCTATTCTTGTATTCAATCTTCTGGATGAAGGTCTGACCGATGGGAAGTTTGAAGCAGACCTCTTCGATAAGATCTAAGGAGGCATCAACTTCCACCAGTGCTCTAGAAAAGGAAATAGATCCCTTAGAGGCAGTGAGGTAGTCTGTACGTATGGGGGAATCTTGGACAGAATTTTTCCTAGAGCTTGGGGATTCCATAACTCTAAGGGAAGGTTCCGGAGTTTAACCCAGACTGGTATTTTGCTCAGTTCCTCATTACCAAAATCGAAGAAAGATGGCATGACTTTCAGCAAAAGGGGCCTTTGGAAGATGAAGTTGGGGCCTACAGATAGCACATGATTCATATCATCTCCTGAATCGAATTTGAATGCAAGCCAATCGCTTTCATGGGTAGAATATGAGAACTTTACGCCCCATTTCTGACAGCATTCCAACAGGGCTTTTTTTCCTGGGAAACGGCCTGCTACATAGCCTATAAGGCTGTGTCCCCACGCCTTTTCCAGGGGCTAAAAATCATCTTCATCAAGCAACACTACATCTTCAGGAGATAGAGGGGAAAATTTCAGGCCAAATCCCTTGGAAGGCTTTCTGCTGTCCTTGAACAGATTAATCCAAGGCGTGGAAGCCTCTCCATTGCCAACTTGAGGATTAGAATCAGAGCCACTAGAAGGAGAGGTGTCTTCTTCCGTGGACGAGTCGTCTTCTCCGAGACTACAGGAGTCATTTGGGGATGTTTCAGTATCTGCGGGACAGCCAGGCATTTCAACAAACACTTGGTGTACTGGAACTCTGGTTGATGCAGAAAATGACCCAGGCTTTTTATCGAACACCTAGGGTGCAGTATTTTCCTGTGAAGCCAGACAAGCAGATGGAGCGTCTTGTCCTCCAGCAATGCCCCAGACAAACCAGTAGAGTGAGACACCTGAGTTTCACCTGACCTAGAAGTCGTACCCATTAATGATGACTTGGTAACTTTTTTCGTTTTCTGGCCTTTGGCTTTTCCCATCAGGTGCCTAACAAGGTTTGCAGGCTATCATCTACTGGAAATAGGCTAAAAATCCAAGGCCCCAAGAAGAGTGGAAGGAGTGTAGAAGGAGAATCTCTGCCTAGGCACAGGCTACGGCATGAGTGTCCTGGTTAGATCAAGAACGACGAGAATAATTCCTAGTCAACAATTGTGGCTGGAGAGAAAGATTATCAGAACCACCAGTGTCACGTGAAGCCTGAACGCAATAAACACCAAAACAAAGCAGCTATTGTTGATTTTGACTATGTTTAGCATCTCATTTTAGCTAATCTTTAACTTTTTTTCTTACTAACTGATTTTTTTTAACTTTATTAATAGTATTTGATAAAAAAAAAGTAGTAACTTAGTGTTTTTTGAGACGATACTTCAACTCATGTTTTCTTAAAATTTTAACTTTTAGTTTTTTTTTATTTCCTTTTATCCTTAAAATAATTATGAGATTATTTTTTTTATTTTTTCTCTCAAGATAAGATTTTAATATATATTTTCTTTTTCTCTTATTCCACTCCTAAGGTAGGATTTTGTTATTTTTATCATCTTTTACATAAGACAAGGTTCTCTTATTTTTTTCCTTTTATTGGATAATAAGTTTTTTTTAATCATTTTAAGATATTTTTGTGTATTGCACTATTTATTTTAATCATTATACTATTTACAATTACAATATTTTATTTTTTTTATTTCAAGATTATACTTTAAGATATCCATATTGGTAGCTAGGTTTTTTTTCTTATATTGCACTATTTATTTTAACTTTTGCACCAATTAACATAATGAAATATGATGTCTACTTCAAAGTTTTCTATTTTTTCTTTATTTTAAAATCATTTTAAAATTGATTGAAAATATTTTAAAATATAATATAAGATAAATAGTAGAATACACAATACAAAAAATATAATAATTAAAATTATTGATCTACAAATAAAAAATAGAAGAGTTTAAAATTAATTAAAACTAAAATTATAAAAACACTAAAGTATATTGTTACGAATAACACAAAATTTACATAAAATACCATATAATTAAACATGCCTGTTTCTATTATTTTATGTTTATTGAATATTTTAATACTTATAATTTTATCAAATACTTTAATTTAATAAATTAGTTAAATAATTTTTAGCTAATAATTAACTTTCTAACTTTTGAATTACTTTTGTTAAACATAGTCTCAAATTATTTACATAATGCACATAACTGTTTCTCACTTGTAATTTCCTAGTTTTTTTTTTTGCACAAATGACAAATATGCACTCTTACCTGTAGAGCATTTTAAGGATATGTACCAGCCAAATTAATTTATTAGAAATTGTATTATTTAAAAGTTAAGCAAAAAGTAGGAGAAATGATCCTCTTATGAGAATTTCACTTTTATTTTTTGTGAAAATCTACACCATCAAATTTTCATGTTTTTTAATATTTAATTTTCTCTTTCTTATTTTTAATTAAAGGCTAAATTTTATGATAAAAATATCACATGAGGAGACCCAAACTCACAAAAGTAATATGTTAAAGAGGTAGTTTCACTAAATCAAAATAAAAGACGCAAGATAAAAACTTTGGATGGACCTAATACTGATAGTAGTAATGCAGGAATTTTCCATTTATTGTTAAGATACTATATAATATAAAAACTCCAAATTGAAAGGCAGAGGCTTACATCAAAAGTTAGAATAATATTATTAGCAATGCTAGATATTCGAATTTACATTGATATCAAGTAACAAAAGTTTGCTTTTTCTCAAAAAAAGGAAAAAACAAAAGATTACGGGTAAGGTAGCAGTCTTAAGAATTACCCAAAAAAATTAACAGTAAATTAGCAATCATTATACAATTTATTAGAGGTTTTTATTCATTTAAATTGTTTAATCATATATATGCCACTCATCAGACCATATTTTTTAGCCAAATTCAGGACTTGCTTAAAATGCCTGACTATTTAACAAAGAGACCGAAAGTTTCCCTAAAAAAAAAAAAAAGCAAAGAGAACGAACGTAAGGGACACTATTAATTATCAGTTCACAATCGGTTATCCAAAATCAACTACCGCATCACATTATTTTAGAAAGATGTTATGATAAGATCGCCTAATTGATAAGTAAATACTCTCTATGTGATCGATGTAAACCAAAATCTAAAAGAGTATATTTTAAGTTAAATATAGACTATCCTTGAGTTGATTTATCAAATTTAGTACTAAAGAATAATCAATAGTACAAAATACCATAAATTTGAAAAACCTCATGTTCTCAATGCAATAAAATGATAAATAAATGATCAATCCTGAAATTATGGTTCGTTAATATTTTAGTCTCCTAGAGTTAACAAAATTTAAAAAATATTTCAAAAATTACAACTTATTATTAGGGATGAGAACAGGGCCGGTCTACAGGGGCTTACGACCTGACTTACATAAAGTCTGACCTGAACTCACCTATTTAATTAAAAGGTTAGACTCAAACTTTTTAAAAAGTCTATTAAATTAAATAGACCAGGCTTAGGCTTACAAAAAAGTCGTATTATATATATATATATATATATATATATATATATATATATATATATATATATATATATATATATATATATATATATATATATACTTATATTATTTTTTGGGTACCAATATATACTTATATTAATTTTTGGGTACAATTAATTTTTTTTAAATTATCATACTTTGATTACACATTACTGCTCCATAACTTCTATTCCTATAATTAAGTAAGACTTTAATTAAATTTTAGGTGTGAGTCATGTGCCCTTTATATTTCTCATTATTTTTATTGACTTTTCTTTTCCTTTAATGTGAATAAGACTTTTAAAAAGACTATCAGACATTTAATGTGAAGAAGACTTTTAAAAAGATTATCATGTTAGGCTAGACTTTTAAAAGGTCAGGAACCAAAATAAAAGTCTTTGATAGGCTATAGGCCAGAAAGACCACCAGACCTTTAATGTGAAGAAGACTTTTAAAAAGATTATCATGTCAGGCTAGACTTTTAAAAAGGTCAGGCTGAACCAAAATAAAAAAACCTTTGATAGGCTATAGGCCAGACTCAGGTCTCAAAAATTCTTCGTAAACTAGGCTCAGACCATTCAAAGTCTGATCTGACCTGGCCTATTCCCATCCTTACTTATTACTCACTTTAGTTTAAAGTTTATTTTATAATGTGTGACTTGATAATATTAAAATATATACAAGGTTAAAAGGAAAATAAATGCTTAAATTTGAAAACTTAAATAAAATAAATTATAGTTTCAGATTTTTTTTAATGTTTTAAATAAAAAAAAAAAGTTAAAGTGCGTACAAGCGAGTGATAATTTCAAAGATTATATTTATCATTTACTTTAAAATAATTGAGTACATAGACATGGAAGGAGGGTGTAAGCATACGAGGATGCTTTGCATATGTCATATATGAAATAACATAATTAATGAAGCATCTCTAATAAGTGAATTTTTAATTATTCGAGCTTACATTTTAATTCCCAAAAATTCTTTATCATTAAATTTTTTTTAACTTGTTGGATAAAGAATTTTAAATATAAACTTTAAGGGATAAAAAATTTATTTATCAAAAAAGATAAGTTTAAAAATTATAAATATAGTAATTAAACCTAAAAATCAATAAATTAATAATTAATATGTGTATATATAAAAAAAAAAGCAGACTTACACCAACACCAATACGCAGAAGATGAAATTAATGTCAAGTGGTTTTACATCGTTATTAACAATGAGTCTCATGTTTAATTTTTTTTCTTTTTTTCTTTTCCATGAGATGATTTGATGACCTGTGCACTCAACGCTTACTAGTGGTATTCATTCATTGAACCTTGACCTTTCAACGGTCTTTTTTGTTCTATTTCCTTGCTTGTTGCTACTCCTCCCATTTGCTTCTTATCTCTTCCATTTTGTCCTTTGCTTCTGCATTATCTGTTAGGAAATTAATATTAAGAAAGTAAAGCTTAGATTTTCCACTTCACAATATGAATTATGAAGCAGCTATCAGATTCCACACACACACACACACAAAAAAAAAAGCAACCAGATTTTGGAAATAATCTGAATTTTTTACACCCGGATTAATTTATATTAGTTAATCGAAACCGCGTCATTGCTGCAATTATGACTTATTCATCACAATAATTTAGAAGCTTTATCACATTTGTTATTTTATTTTTCTCTCCTTATTTTATTTTTCCTATCAAGTGTGCATGCAGCCATGATGGCTGCAAAATTATACATTTTATTTTGAAAATAGGGTGAATACAGAGAAATTTTTAACTACATACTTTTTAAATATTTATTTGAATTTATGAGTTTAATAATCATAAAACGACATGGTAAAATAATTTTATCTTACTAATCAATCAAAAATTTTTATTTTTATTAATAAAAATTATTGTTATTATAAATTTTAATATAATTATTGTAAAAGTTAATAAACTTATTATATATAAAAAAAATTGAATGAATGATGATTTTTTCACTAGTGCATCAAGTATTTTATTTATTTATTTATTAGACAAGCAAAACTCTAATATTATTAAAGGAATATAAGGGTAACCCTTATGTATCATGTGATCCTAATAACAATGATACCTTACAAGTTAAATACGTTGAAAAGGACTAAAACACTAATTAGAAAGTGAGATACACTTCTAGTTTTGAAGAAAATCATGGCCATGATTTGATTTTGGTGTATCCTAATGGTATTTGTTATTCTAAGACTAATTATATATATATATATATATATATATATATATATATATATATATATATATATTATTTTCCTTATTTACATATCAACGTCTAAGACTTCTAAGACTTTCAAGAGGACTAGTAGAGACATAGGGCTTGTGTAGATGACTTTGGGCCTCATAGGCTTGTTGCAATGTACTAAATTTGTTGATTTTTTCGCTTTGTGCATCTGATAATAGCCTTGTGTTTGTTATACATGTATTTCTCTAATCAAACAAACCATATAGTGAAAAAATCATGTTGTTTCATCCTAACCCTTTTAATTAATCTTCTTCCCTGTTAGTGAACCTCGAGGATATACAAAAAATGTACTCCAGCATCCTTAAGCAATACTACATTGAATTGTAACCAATATTATGGGTAGGGGTGTACGGGTTGGTTTTGATGAAATTCAGAATTCAATCTAATTAAATTTGATTGATTTGATTTTCACAATTTTTTTTAAATCCAACCTAACCTAATTCGTTTTTGAACGGTTTGATTTGATTCGAACTAACGAGTTATCCATTTAAATTTAATATTTTCTTAGAACTACTACTTTATGTCATGATTCATCCAAATATTCAATACAATTAACATAATATTATCAAATGTTTGATAATATTATACTTGATTTTGATCGGTTCGTTTTAATTGGACCTGTAAATCTAAACATATGACTTAATCTGTATATGAATGGTTTTGATTGATTTAGTTTAATTTTGATCCAAATACATAAATGATCAAATCCAAATTGTTCGGATCGGGTTGAGTCAATTCGAATTCAAGGTGATTCGTATTCATGAATATCCCTAAAAAAACAACATTCACGCATCTCTAGTCATTTTAAATTTTAATTTATTTTTATGAGTCCTGAGTGTTATATAAGATTTAAGAATTTTCATCTTTTTTTATTCTAACGAAGAAATTCAATATGAGTGATTCTTAACTTATGTTTAGTAGGTCACACGATAGACTCCAAATTTTATATTTTATTTAAATTGATTTTTAATCTAAACTGCAATAATTATTCATATAAATTTTAATTAGAAACAACAAATACATAAAGAAATAAAATATTAACAAGTTAATTTATTTATATTTATCAATAAAATTTAAAAAGTTGTTTTTTTATTTTCTTTTGCTAACGACGAATAATACAAAGCAACAAAACAACTAAGAGACGGACAGAAAGTCACAACTTAGAAGCTCTAAAATAGAAAAAGGTGAGTGATCCCACTGTAAATCCGCATCTTGTCCCGTAGAACCCCAACTAGCAAGTGTATCAGCAATGCCGTTGCACTCCATAAACACAACAACCAGACTAACTCGCCAATTCTTCAACACAACAATCTGATTCACACTACAAAATCTGTGCCCTCTCTCTAAAACCACCAAAACTGTCCTCTTATCTGTTGGTGAAAATTTCTCCAATATGAATGAATTATATAAGTAATTATATAAATAAATTCAACATCAACACTTTAATTTAAAATTTTAAAATTTATATTTATAAATTTTATGATATTTAATCTTCACATTCTTATTCAATATGTAATTTTACCTCACTCTTATATTTGAATGAATCACACTCTTATTTATTGATTTTTTTGTCCGTCATGCTAATTATACGATAATTATAATAAGATGAAAGATTTAGTAGATTATCTCTCTAATTATGTCTAACTAAATTTTAATATCTCATAAATCAATTAAACAAAACTCATACATCAAGGTGAAACTTAAATAATGTCAGTGATATTTAAAGTAATTCAAACGAAATCCTCATGATTTTAAAAATAAGTATATTAAGCATACACATATAAGGAGCTCTACAATGATGATTTACTTGTCTAAATGAGGAAGTTGTTAAAGAAACTAAGAATCGTTTATTGGTTAAGAAACAAGCCACGTTGTTTATGTGATATTCATGACTCATTGATTCATGAATTATCTGTAGAGCAATGTTGAAAATAGAAGTCAAACCTTTATTTTACTGCATATAAATCAAATCTTATTAACTGAACTTCATGTCTTTTGATAATGCAAGGACAATTAATTTAAGTTTCTTTCGTAAAATCATACACCTGAAATTAAGAAAAAAATGTTATTGTGTGCAGCTTTATCTTGTTATACGAAATGGACAAGAATCTTGCAGATATGCAACAAAAGTGGTTCGTCCATATATTTAATATGAAGGGGACATGACTTGACGTTTGGTTCATGATTCCCAACTATGCAATTGTAATAGTCCTAGTTTAGAAACAAGTGTCACCCATGTGCCACTTGTACAAGAGTGTCACTGATTAAAATTGCTGAATAAGGCCCCTACAATCATACATTTTGCCAAAGAATCATTTAGAAAAAGACACGTATGCAATGGCATTTATGGGGTGTTGTCTTATAATAATTTAGGTTTGGGGTCCCCCACCCCTCCATCTCCTTTGCTTTTATGTGACATTGTTCTCTAAATTATGCAATCGATCACGTGAGCAAGTGCCTTGAGTTCATAGGGCACCTCATGGGATAATTTTCTCAAAGATGGTCAATGACATAAATGAAAAAAAAAAAGTCGAACAAGTAATGACTAGCTAATAGATTTAATTTTATGTAATAAATTTAAGTTTAAGTGGCCAGCCTATTTAGACTTAAAAAGATTTTTTAAATATCCTAAAGCTTGAACTTTTTAACCAAATAAAATTTTATAAAAGTCTATTCTAATCTTAACATAATGAAGATTAGACTATAGGTTTGTATTGAGTGGCCTAATCCGCTCTTTCTATTCCTAAATATCTTTAAAAAAAATTATATTATTATATTAAAAATTATGTTTGAAATAATTTATAATGAATGATTATCAGTTACATTAACATTGCAGTAAATAAACTCTTATATTATTATTTCTGTAAAAAATAATATTTATTTTTTAAAAAAATGTTTTTCTCTCTTTAAAGATTTATCTTTCCTATTTTTTTAATATTTATCATTGTTAGTTACTCCCTCTTTAAAACTTTTCAAGAGACAAAATGCATTTTGGTTTGACATTTCACCATTCAAATTGAGGTTCACTTCTCATCCAAAGTTGTCCTTGTATGTTTAACAAATAATCTTTTACAATTGAGTTGAAGGTGATTTTCATTCAAATTAAGTTCAAAACTACTAATTTCACAAAGAAGCATACTTGACTGATTTCAACTATTAATTTAGGGTTATTGTATTGGTATATTAATTTTTCTTTCATTTTATCTTCATTCATTTTTTTATCCCTTTCTTTCTTTTTCATCATATAATTTATTATAATTATTACTTGTTTTCTAGGCTTAATTGTGATTTTGGTGTATCCTAATCATAGGACTCTTGTTTGCATTATAACACCCCTTGTTATCATTACAAATCATCTTACTATTTTTTGATTTAAGGAATAAATTGATTTTAATTTATAAAGCATCCTTTCCAAAATAAGGGTAAATTTGTCTTTCCATTACAACGCCATTAATTGAAACTCAAAACGAAGCTCATCCTTATTAATACATCATTCATTTAATGAAACGACTTAATTTATAAAACAACAAATACACATTAAACAATTAAAACACAGTAGAACTTTGTTTAAAACATCCTCAAATTCATCATTTTGTAATTCTAATACACAAGACATAAATGCACATTTACATCATTGAAATTGAATACATTATAAGTTCGAGTCACATACAAGAAAATGCTACAACATAATATTAAAACTTAGTTTATCCCTTTTATATACAAGAAAACAACTAAAACTCAACATTTATTGACTCAATGAAAATTCGAAATACCAAATGAAACCTATGAAACTTCCTGATAAGAATCTTCTACTTTCTCTTGGAACATTCGTTCACATCAAACAACGCTTGTCATAACCTTTCAATCCCATCTTCGTCATTCACACAGAGGGCCATTATCTTCCTATGAAAAATAAATTGTATGGAGTGAGGCTTTCGCCTCTCTAAAACCACACACAAAATAGACCTTACGGTCTCACAACATCCTACTAACCACTACGTTAACGTTGTGGTTGTTGATGCATTGCATTTTACTTGATTGTTAGGTATCGTTTTAGTTTGAATTAGTTGTATAATTTGTTGTTTAGGTCTTAGTTTTACATTATTTCTATTTGTTCTCAACTTTTTGTCAAACATGTTAAGCGTTTTGTGTTTCTTTTGTGCATGGTTGTTTTTACTTGTTTTTAAGGTGCAGAAAGAGTCATTCTAATGCATATCGGTCTTTAGGGACCTAGTCGTGGCTTTTAAGAGGCATTTTAGACTGAAGAAGGAAGTTTTCTCTTGGCCAAAATCCGCACGGACATTTTATTCTTTCAAATTTCAGGTGCTTTTTTGTTTTGGTCCAACAATTAAAAATTTATTAATTTTTAGTCCATATTTTTAATTCCTTAAATTCGCTAAATTTTATTTTTAGTCCATCAATTTTATGTTAGAATACTAGAAGTCTTTCAATTTAGTCCTCAAGTTGACTCGGAGGGATTAATTAAAAGTATCATTCTACAGAGACTAAAAATAATAAATTTTAAATTGGAGACCAAACTCAAAAGTGTTTTAAATTTAAAGGAAAAAAATATATTTAAGTTATAAAAAAATAGAGAAAATAAATAATAAATATGATATGTGGTAAGGAAAAAAAGAAGAGAAAATGAAAATATGTTTATAATAACTCCCATCCTTTACTTTGAATAGTTAAAAGTTTAAAAATTAATTAAATTTGATGTAAAGTACTGAAATAAATTATTATTTAAAATAAATTATTATTTTAAACTTATAAATAAACTATTAAATTATTATTTTATGAATATCTCAATAAGTTGAGCATCTTCTACTTGTGAGAAGAAAAAACCAACTGACTATTAAGTTATCTAATAGTAGCACATAAATATTTTTATGTGCGTTCCCTTCACACATTGCTACTGTTATGTACCAGAGTGATCACGCCCCTTCACAACCCATCATAATTAATTAGGCACTAAATTTTTTCATACACACAAACATGTCTATCACCTGTCACCTATCACCCATTCCACACACAACCCGCAAAATATAATATCCCCACTTGTGGTCCTCTGCATGGATAACTAATTCCAAAAACAACATGAATCTTGCAATTAGGAAATACTCTATCACTTAATTATATTATATGATTATGAGTTTGTTTTCTGACTTATACATATAAAAAAAAATATTAAAAGAGATTAATCTTTTAAACAGATTTCAATATCTGGAAAAATTAGTCACATTCAACATTACATACCAACTCACAAACATATAAAATGTATTTTACATGAGAAAACAATTCATGCAAATATCCTTGTCATCACCGAGACACCATCCTTGCTTGCATTTCTATAAAAAACCTTTTGTCCTTTCTATCGCTGCATAACTCAAGCCAATTAATTATGCTACATGCCTACATCTACATTCTTTTTCCTTGAGCCTATCAATATATGCTTGTCATTATACCCTTCTTTGCCTTTTTACCACCATACTCCATTTTCTCCCTTACATTGTTCCCCACACGCTTTTGGATTTATTATCCAGCATCCACTCCATATAGTATATATTATTATTAATATATTAAATAACAAAAAATAACTTTATATTTAATTTGGAATTATTTAAATTAATTGTGAAATATTTATGTAGGACTTATTCACTGTACAACATAATGATGAATATAAATTTTTTCATATAATTTAAATATTGAGTATAACAAAATTGTAAATAATAAAAAATTTAGATGACTTTCTTGTTACTATTACTTTATTAAAATGATTAAGTATATTATATTGAATTCAATATTACACCTACATTTAAATGTTACTATAATTTTGATATATTAATTAAATTATTCTAAAATGATATTTTAAAAAAATATTATTTTCTAATACTTTAACATTTAAGAATTAAAAGCTCTGAGATTTAATTTGACTATATAATTTTTTGAATAATTTAAAACACAAATTATTAAATTAGATGTAAATTATTGAAATCAAGTATGACTTTAAATAAATTATTATTTTAATCTTTAATAGACCATCTACATTTCATTAACACTTTGGGAAGATGTGTAGGTAGTTTAATGTTATCTTGCACTTATTTAATATTATTATTTATTCATAAATTATTTTTTGAATGATATTTTGTATGAGTTTTTGTATCATTTTGTATGTATTTTTTTTTACCGAACTCATGTTTGAACACTAGTATTATATTATAAAAATACAATCACTCAATTGAGTGAAAGAGTTAGAAATTGTATGATTTTAGAATGATTCTAAGACTTTGCATTTGATCACGACCGTATTAAACAACACGATCACAATAAGATGATAATAGTCCTCCCCACTAAAGTCAACAATCCGACAACGACTATGGTAAATTCATCACGTATGTGGTCAACCATGAGGGTTGTAGTTGATCCACAATGTCTCGGAGCTTCAGCATCACTTTCGATCATGGTCGTAGTAGATTTTAGCACGATCCAATGCATCTTTTCTGATATTAGGAAGCTATATATAGGTCTCTAGACTTTGTAAAATATATTACTTATATAATTTTGTAAAATGTTTGTTTTATTTTGTTTTTGATTTTTAATGTAACAAGATTTTTTTTTTGTTAAGCTTAATGGTTAGTTCCAACAATATTTGATTTGTTGAGAGATTCTTTTTTTGCAAGTTCCACTCACACATTGGGAGGGAGTATATTTGTTGGTTTAGTATTCAAGTTGCTGTAGTCTTTTCTTAACGGGCTTAACAAGATTGTTGGGTTGTGTCTATATGTATCTCTCTCCTCCTTTAGCCAAAAAGACACAAGCAGACAAACAATTTGTTTTTTTTTTTTGCTAAATTTCTTCTCTTCCTTTTCTTATAAGAAATTATTTTTTGAGAGCAAGAGCATTGGTGTTCAGAAGGTTTGGGAATTCTTTCGTTGTACACGATAAGAACCAATGGGTTGTCATATCTTGTGAGAGGAGTGCAATCAGATTTTTCTACTAGTACAGTGGGACATTTTCTCTCTAAGGATAACATTTGTGCACTTCAACCCAAACTATTTAAAATTTATCCCTTAAAATTATTTTTCTTTGTGCTTATTGTATATTATATTACGTTATTAATCCATGTTATGTCATATTCTGGAGTTACTTTACTACTGTTGTTCTCTTATTTAGTTTAAGGCTTAACATCTTCTTCTCATTTATTTATTTTATTTTTTATAACAGTCTTCGAGAGAAAAATCTACTTTCTTCTTGCATAGTCTTTTTTGCATTAGCATTATGTTTTATCAAAATATTTGTCATGGATATGATTAAGTCCCTTTCTAGTAAGCCTGAAAATTTATGGATGAAAACACAATGTATTATGCTCCATTAAAAATATTTTTATTATATTATTTTATTTCTTTAAATTTTAAATTAGTGGGAGATTGTTGGAAAATATTTTCTTATAATTTAAAATTTAAAATTAAAAAATATTTATTTATAAACTATGTTTTTAAAGATAAAATGCTTTTAGAATTAGTTTTTGTGAAAAACTAAAAGTATCCCACTACTTCTATTCCTATATGTTAGGAAGTCATCTTTTACTTGGTCAATTTCCTTTATGAACGTTACAAGTCTTTAGCATTAGGAAGTTTGTTGTTCGATTTTTATTGTTTGTTTCTTGATGTTATTGCTGAAGTATTTTGTTGCTGCATTGGTGATTGGTTGTCTCTATATATGTAGCTCCTTCCTAAAAAAAAATAAACACATGAAAATATAACACACAAAGCAATAAAATGAACACAACTCAAACAGTAAATATTTTACCTATCTCTTTACAAAATTCTACTATTATTTAAAATATGTTTTGGGAGTATAACACATGCGTTAGGAGAAGGTCAAGTGAAGCTAGAACTATCTTGAAGGTCAAGTGAAGCTAGAGCTATCTTTATGGAATTTTCTTGTTTTGGGTGGAGTCGATCACATTTCTGATATTAGGAAAAAATTTAATAAGTATTTTCTTGTTAGTTCAACAAGGATACAAGATTGTTTTTGAGTCCAATAGAGTTGTTATTACTAGACATGTTTTTATTGGTAAATGCTACATTTATGATGGTCTGTTTAAGTTAAGTCTTATGCCTCTTTCTATTAATAGAATATCTTGCATTTCTTCTTTTGTTGCAAATGTTCAATGTTCTATATAATATGTGACATGTTAGGCTTGAACATGTGAATTTGAATTCTATCAAAAGAATGATGTCTCTTAATCTTATTCCTAAATCTTCCATTGATTTAAAACAAAAATGTGAAACATGTATTCAAGCAAAGCAACCTAGAAAGGGTTTTACTACATGTATTGAAAGAGAAACTAACTTTCTTGAATTGATTCATAGTGATGTACGTGATAGTAATGATGTGTTAGCACGTGATGATAAGAGATACTTTATTACTTTCATTGATGATTTCTTCAAATATTGTTATGTGTATTTAGTTAATCACAAAAGTGAGTTATTTGATAAGTTCAAAGTAGAAAATTAATTAGAAAGAAAAATTAAAATTCTACGTTCTGATAGAGATGAAGAATACACATCTTTAGACATTAGTAATTTTTTTTGAAATGCATGGTATTATTCATGAAGTGGCACCTCCGTATGCTCCTCAATCTAATGGTAAGAATCGTACCTTGCTTGATATGGTGAATGCTATGCTTGTAAGTTATGGTTTGCCAAAAAATATGTGCGGTGAAGCTTTATATTTTGCATGTCAAATTCTCAATAGGGTACCTTATAAAATTTTTGAAAAAACCCCTTATGAGCTATGGAGAAAAAGAGAATCAAATCTGAAATATTTTAAAGTGTGAGGTGTCTAGCAAAGGTTAATACCCCTATAAATAAGAAAAGGAAAATTGGACTAAAAACTGTTGATTGTGTTTTTTTTATATTCTTTGCATAATACTACTTATAGATTTTTGGTTGTTAATTCAGAAGTGTCCCAAATTTCTAATGATACTATTATGGAATCTAGGGATGTCACTTTCTTTGAAAAAAAAAATTCCTTTGAAAATAAATTGTCTAAATCTGTTTGTAATACTTCTTGTTCTAATTTATCATCTTGTAGTAATGCTAATAAGGACATTGTTTTTGAACCTAGGAGGAGTAAAATATCTAAAAAAGTTAAGGATTTTGGTTCTGAATTTTGCTCTTTTCTACTTGAAGATGATCCTAAAACTTATGGTGAGGCCATGAGGTCTATTGATGCAACTTTTTGGAAAGAAGTTATTAATGATTAAATGAGTTCTCTTTAAACTAAGAAAGTTTGGTTTCTTATTGATCTTCCCCTAGTTGTAAAAGTATAGGTTGTAAGTGGGTTTTCCGAAAGAAACTAAGAACAAATGGATCTATAGAAAAATTTAAGGCAAGACTTGTTGTGATTGGTTATAAACAAAAAGAAGGTGTAGATTTCTTTGATACATATTCTCTTGTTTATAAAGTTACTACTATTACCTTGTGTTTGGATGAAGGATTTAAATAAGACAATTCATTTTTTAAGTGAATTTGAAATACTCCTATTATAATTCAGTTGTTTGGATACGGAATTTTAAAGAATTTAAATTTACATCAATTTTTAAAAGAATTTTAATAGAGTAAAATAGTAGGAATTGAAATTCCACCTAATTGGTAAGAATTTCAAATTCTCTCCTCTCACACACAGTAACCCTTCGTTCTCTCTTTCACACCCTATCTTACACCTTATCTTTGATTACGAAAACCATGAGCAGTGCCATTAGAAACACTTCCGCGTCGGAGGTAATTGCTGAACGAGGATCCGAATCCAAGGCGGTGAAGTGAATGTTGTGGTGGCAAGAACTTGTGGCACTAGTGCGAAGGCCGTGAGGATGACGTAGACGAAGATGGCAGTGACGGTGGGGCGCTTCCAATTGTTGTCGCTGCGGAGGGCTACAAAAATGTCGGCGGTGTAGTAGACGAGGACAAAGATCTTGCTACTGAATGCCCATGCGATGCCGAGAAGGCCAACGCCGTTGCATGGTCCGATCTGATTTTTATGGTCAATGACGGTGGAGATGGTGACGTAGAGGAAGAGAAGTGTGGCGATAAACTCAGCAATGAGGGCTCTGTAGAAGGACTAGAGCTTAATCTCGACCAAGTCGATGAGGGGGGCTGGTGGAGGGTCTACGTAGTCTTCCCTCTGCTGGCTCATTTCCTTCGATATTCTCTCTCTCTTGTAGGAACAACAAATGGAATGAGAGTGGATGAGGTGGGAGAGAAGGGTTGATGCTTTTTTATGCGAAAGGAAAAGAAATAGTAATAAGTTGAGTGTGGTTGGGATTAGACAAGAGCAACTTTGAAATGAAAAATAAAGAGTTGGAAAGGACAAGGTTGAACAACATGACCATGTGAGCACTAATCATCTAATGGGTAGCCACCACAGAGGTAGGCTACCCTTCATCTAGTCATGTTAGCTTGCCAACCCCAACCCCTATTACAATGCTCATTTCACTTTCTCTCTCATTTATTACTATTATTATTTTTCCTTCTAAAAAAAGACTATATAATGAAAAGGTTTCTAATATCTGAAAGCAGAGATAGAGAAAACCATAGAAATATCTCACCATAAACAATACCTCTAAATACCAAGTCAAATCAAATCAAATTTCAAAGTTTCTGTTGAGTAAAAGGATGATCCGGTCCTTCCTGGTCAATGGTCTCTCACCTCAACCAAATGTTTCCATTGTGGTCCCTATCCAGCCAAACACATACATGTCATAACTCATAACGTGCAACTATTTCTTTGAAACAAAAAGAAAAAGCAATGCTATCATTCATGCCCCAATGCACATTCATCCCTTTTCAGTAAAATTATTCTAAATATTTAAATGTTTAAAAATGACTAATATTTATTTTTATTTAATATTAAAATTTTAATTTTAAATAAATATTTTGAAATGAAATTTTGAATTTCATTGAAATTGAATTAATTTATCCAAACTAGGAAATTAAAATACAAAAAATAGAATTGCTTCATCCAAACAAAATATTTACAAAATGAAAACATTTTCAATCAAGGCAATTAAAATGTTGTGTATTTGAATTTTCTAGAAATTTTCAAATCCTTCATCCAAACACAAGGTTAGAGTTTTTAATTGCACTTGCTTGTGTTTTTAATTTGGAAATTCATCAAATGGATATAAAAACTTATTTTTTAAATGGTGAATTAGAAGAAGAAATTTATATGAGCCAACCTGAAGGCTTTGTAGAATTGGGTAAAGAAAATAAAGTTTGCAAACTTGTTAAATCTTTATATGGTTTGAAACAAGCTCCAAAGCAATGGTACGAAATATTTGATCAAGTTGTTCTTTCATATGGTTTTGAAATCAATAATAGTGATAAATGTGTGTATGTGAAACAATTTGATGATAGTGGATGTGTCATTTTATGTTTGTATGTGGATGACATATTGATATTTGGTAGTAATATGCATTTCATAAATGATGTGAAGTCTTTATTGTCTAGTAATTTTGATATGAAGGACCTTGGTCTTGTAGATATGATTTTGGGTATTAAGCTTATAAAGAAAAATGATGACATGGTTTTAACCCAATCAAATTATGTTGAAAAGCTATTGAAGAAGTTTAATTATTTTGATATGAAACTTGTTTCTACTCCTTATGACTCATCCATTAAGTTAAATAAAAATTTGAGTAAAGGAATTTATTCTCATAAATATTCTCAAATTATTGGTTCTTTGTTGTATTTGACAAACTTCTCTAGGCCTGACATTGCATATGTAGTTGGTAGATTAGGAAGGTATACTAATAATCTTGATTATCCTCATTGGATTGCATTAGAAAGGGTTTTTAGATATTTAAAAGGAACCATTATTATACATGTTTTCCTACAGTAATTGAGGGGTTTAGTCATGCAAATTGGATTTCTGATTCTGATGAAACAGAATCGACAAGTGGTTATATCTTTACTTTAGTTGGTGGTGCAGTATCATGAAAATCTTCTAAACAAACTATTATTTCACGTTTTACCATGGAAGTAGAAATTATTGTTTTAGATACTGCTACTAGTGAGGATGAGTTTCTTAAAAATTTGTTATGTGATTTGCCATTATTGAATAAGCCTATACCTCCTATTTCAATGCATTGTGATAATCAAGTTGTTATATCTAAAGTTACTAGCAAAAACTTTAATGAAAAAAGAAGACTATTAAGAGTGAGACATAAGTCTATCAGAAATTTGATTTCTCATGGTGTTATTTCTCTTGACTTTGGCCGGTTAGAAAACAATATTGCGGATCCGCTTAGAAAAGGGTTGGTGCGCCAACAAGTATTTGAATCGTTAAGGGGAATGAGACTAAAGCTCATTATTTAGTTACAACAATGGACACCCGTCTCCGTGTGATTGATGATCCCATGAATGGAGTTTAACGGGTAACAACTAAATTATTTGTTGACTAAAGTATACCAAAATAAAATTTTGCAAAATTGTTCCGTTTCTTATTCCTATGACGATGTGTATTATAAATTCAGGCAATATTAAGGTTGCGGTATTTACATATGTGTATTTTTTTTTTTGTATAAAAAATTACCTCTTAATGAATCCAATGACAATTATTGTAGGGGTGTGGGTCACAAACCACTCTTTGAGGATTCACCTAGTGAGTGTGGTTGTGGGGTCTCTAAGTGACACTCATGAACAAGATACATGCTCAAGGCCATGTAACGTGCAACCACTGATTAGAACCTAAATGAACACCAATATTATAGGGGTTGTGTACTAAAGTTCGGTTAAAGGTGTAATTCAAAACAATTAAGTATATACATTTTTCTCAGGTGAAAGATCATAAACACCAGGTATAATAAGGCTCAAACCCAGAAGGTTCCTTATACTGAACATACTATTTCTTTTATGTTTTTATACAAATTGTGTTTTAAAATATTTTAAAATTTTAAATTATGTGGGGGAATGCTAGTAAATATTTATTTTATTCTATTTTGACCAAAAAGACACAAGCAGAAAAATAATTTGCTTTTCTATATAATTTTCTTCTATTCATTTTCTTATAAAAAAATATTTTTTTGAGCGCAAGAGCATTGATGTTGAGGGGATCCTTTCGCTGCACACGATTGAAACCAATGGGTTGTTGTATCTTGGGAGAGGAGTGCAATATGATTTTTCTACCAGTGCAGTGAGGGTGTTCTCTATCTAAGGATAACATTTACGTATTTCAACTCAGGCTATTTAAAATTTCTCCCTTTAAATTATTTTTCTTTGTACTCATTGTATATTATATTGCATTATTAATTCATATTTTGTCATATTCTAAAATTACCTTGCTATTGTTGTTTTCTTATTTAGTTTAAGGCTTTGCATCTTCGTTTCATTTATTCCTTTCATTTTATTTTTTCTAACAGATTTTACCTTGATCTAGTGCGTCTTTTCGGATTGATATCTTTAGGAAGCTATATATAGGTATCTAGACTTTGTAAAAACAATCTTTTTATTCACCTTTATCATTTTATGAATTTCAAAGAACCTTGAGGGCTTTTGAGAGCTGGGAAGCGTGGAAAACATCATGAGGACGAATCGTGATCATCATTTCTACCTTATTGGTATGTCTATGTTTATTTTGTATAGGATTACTAGTTTTACTTTGATCATAAACGACTAGTCCCCTAATCTGAGGTTATGATGTAACTGTCTAATTGTGCTCTTCTCCCTTTCTTAATGGAATTCCTCATTGTTTTATGTTAAGTAATTATTTTCTTTATCTTTATTATGTATTTGGAAACTATCATTATAATACTTAATCGATTGCATAATAGTGATCATCTGCATGTAATTGGTAGATTTTGGTAGAGAATATTTTACACAAATTGCATATCAAATTGTTTGGGTAATCTCCGATAGATTAGTTAATCTTTAATTGATAATCCCTAAAATTGATATCCTTTGACTTGAATTGATAGACCCATGATCATTGGGTATTGATTTAAGGCAAAGAACATGCTCTGAACTTGATGATAGACTTTGGTTGATTTTGGGGATCGGTAATTAATTGGGGAAGAAATTTCATTCGGATTGAGATTGGGAGAAAATTGGTACTAGTGAATCGTAACCCTTGGTCACTTTTATCATCCCTCAATCTCTCTTTGCATTAGTTTATTTATTTTCTTCTCAAAACCAAAAACCATAAAAATTTAAATCCTTTTTTAATCACCTCAATTTTTAGTTTAATAAATTTATTAATTGAGAATACAACTGGTCCTTTGGATTCGATATCCGAACTTTCGAATTCATTGGGTAAAGTACACTTGCTCTATCTATCTATCTAATATAGGAATCTTAGAAAGATAATTAGTCTATTCATAAGAGGAGATGAGATCATATGAAAAATATAACCGATTCTTTCCTTAGCTTGGGCTAGTGACCATCCATGGAAAGTTTCAAGTTTAATATCGATGTTTTAACACCAAATGCAATAAATCTTAGTGTAATGTTTGGTGTATTGGTTTTATTTGAAAAGGAAGTGTGTGCGAGTTGTTTATTTCAAAGAATAGATTGGATCCAACCAAATTGCACTTTTTAGTTATAACTAATAAAATGTGCATAATTCTATAAATTACTTCTAAAATAATTTAACCTTTTCAATAATTTAAGAAAAAATATTTAAGAATTACAACATATCGCAATTTATTGGTAATTCATTTTGATTCTCAATTAACCAATAATTTTGAGTCTTACATATTTTACGCATCACTTATTTTTTTTAGTGTAGGTATTTTTTTCTTCCTAACATAATCATGCAAGTGAATCATACAAAAGTATATTATTAGTTGTGATAAATAAGAGTGATATTTTTTTATGTATTTCATAACTTTGCTATGGAATATTTTTAATGATATTAGTTGATAGTATATGTCATAAGTGTATTAAAATTAACATAACATAAAATAAAATGTAAAAAAATACATTTTAATTTGTAGTAAAATTATATATTTTAAAGGAAATAATAATTTTATATAAGATGTATATTATTTTCATTTAAAAAAATTCTGTAAAATAAATTGTTTCATTTATTTCAATTATTAAAATTTTGTATTTTTTTATGTAGTAAAAATTATACACCTTAGTTTTATATTAATTGTGTATGATATAAATATTCATGAATTTGTAAATTAATTTACCTTTTTAATATCATGTAAAATTAAAACCACTTAGTATATATCATTGTTAATATATTTATTAACAAAAATAGCTTTATATTCAATGATAATTTATTTAAATTAATTATAAAATATTTTGACACCCACAATCCACCATTGTTCAAAATTCAAATAAAGAAAATGAATATAATATAATTTTCAAATTAATTATGATGAAGCAACAATGCTTGTTTCATAACTAGAATGAACAAGTAATCCCCAACTTTATAAGTGAATTAAGAAGAGCAAAACTTTACTCTTCCAAATTATGCCTTGCCATGACCAAATTTTTCATGAACAATAAATAGTTCTCACGCTCAGGCAATTGAATAACACCATGGATTAAAAGATCGGCGATGAGATGCGGTGATAAGATGCAAAGTATTGTTCGAAAGCATGGATGAATAGCTTCTAGAGCCAACTAGAAAATAAGAAGCATATATTACTGTGCTGAATAAATTAAATGCCATGGAAAAGACGGTGAATACGGGGATGAGATTTATTTTATAATGTTCCAACTTACACTATGAGCATGGATGCTTAATTTTTTTAACCTAGTATATAGATGGTAATTTCGTTTAAAACAATTTTTTGCATTTCAACATGTTTCCCATTATTGTGCAAACAAAATTGTTTGATGGGAGATGTGTTTTGTTTTGTTTCGACAACAAAGTGAACTTTCATACATCATTGACTTCTATCAAAATTTTGAAGAAAAAAAAAACATGTAATGTAATCTTAACTTGATGCCAAAAGTCATAAAATTCAAAAAATGATAAGAAAGGGTTTGTGTCAAGGTATAACCCTAAAAACATTATGTCTAGAAATAATTTTACCATAAATATTTTAGATTAGCATTTGTAATTTCAAAAAAATAAATTTTAATTAATTTTTTTCTTAAAAGTGGAAGAAAGAATAGAGAAATACAATTATTGTAGACAGTAACTTTTCTGTCAAGTCTGCCTACTTTCATTTAATGGAGCATGTTATTATTAATGGACCTTTCCACGAGCAAGGAGATTGATGAAAATATGGGACCTGAAAATTCCACAATATTTCTCAAATATCTTGTCTTGGGTGCAACAACCAGCGTATAATATTGAGAGCATCAAAGATTTTATTTTTCATATGGTATCCATGTTAAGCAAGGAAGATCAAGAGAAGTTGGTGCTGGAGTTGAACAATTTGGACAAGGAGAAACGAAAACGAAAAAGTTTGAGATAACATCTATAAACCAATCAAGCTCTTCTATGGTTTAGGTTGACAATCTCTTCGTGAATGGCATGACATTAAATTCCTGAAAAACCTATCAAAATGTAACCTTGATGCTGCTTTGGTCAAGGACATCTCATGTAACATTCTTGATTTTTTACTTTTTAGCCGCTCTCACACTCCGTAGGTTTGAGACCTCGAAAATCAGCTTTGATTGCTTCCGGATCAATGATTGATCCCACAAATTAACACGAGACTTTTCAGCATGTTTTATCCTCACCCACATGTTTTCTAGGAAACTTTCTAAAAGGTCATCCATCACATAACTACTCCAAGCCAAACACGTTTAACTGTGAAGTTCTTATGTGATAGATTATCGAAAAATAGATACATCTTGTTTGTATAGGTAATACCAATTAATTCCTTTAACCTATCCTCAGTTGTACAATTTCATACCTGTAAAGCCTCTAGATCCCTCTCATTCTAGTATCATTTGATCGGGGTGTTACAAGTCCGCCAACTTCCGTCTGGTTCGTCCTCAAACAACATCGTACTGGGAGAGAGGTTTGCTCTATAAAATTTAAAAATTATATTAGTCTAAAAATACCTCATGTACAATAGATAAAGTCAATTAAATAAGTCTTGACATAAGTACAAATATTATCCTCAAAATATGGACATCTAAACTAAATGAACACAAAAGATACAACAAACGTGATCACATCAAATGTCTTATTCTGAAGTACTAACTAAGCTAAAATAAATGTAACTAAGAAAACTATGTCTTTAAGTCTCCTCAAACTCAGCAACTTCTTCTTTGTGCTTTGAAAACAACACTTATTGCGATGATAATCTTGGTGAAAAAAACAAGAGGAGTTCGTAAATAGTATTATTCTCTGTCGATGCGGTAATCCAAAAGATCAACCATGGTATCCGTAATGAATTTAAAATAAGATTATATATGTATATATCTACAAACCAATAAAAATCATATCAAAACAATCACAATTCATGAAAATTTTGAATAATAAAATATTTAAATAAATGACAACACCTCAATGCATACAAATAAATATAACAGACACGACCTAGTGATTCCCAGAATCATAAGACTCAATTCTTTGATTACCGGAACCAATGTAGATCTCATATTCCTCAAAGGGTCTATAAGTTCATATTTCATGCAATGACGTCCCACTGTCTTCCCCGTCATAGATGGAGGTATCCAAAATCTCTTCCCCATCCTAGATGGAAATATCTAATATAAATTTCATCTCCAATACAAATAAAGGTACCTCATATATATCAATAGTCAATGAATATATAAACGAATATGTATTCAATCATCCAAATGCGAGGCACAAACACATTGAAAAAGATTCACAAATTAAACTAATGAATTTACATCAATGTATGCCATTTGAATGTTCCATTCATTCTTTAATGACTACCATTTAAAATTCCCGTAATTTAACTCATGAATATAATATAATATATTATAAAGCAAGTGCATATAGGCATATATTATATACATCATCACATGAATTTAAGAAAGAAAGAACTATATTGCATATAAATTTAGTGTACAAGAAGAAACAAAAAGTGTCGTAACCGTAATTTTCTATATACCGAGAATTTATTGATTTCAAATTCTTTGCATCAAATCATGAAATACGTGCTTTGAGAATCATACTATGGAAGTTTCTAAAAATGGTAAGTGTTTTACTCACCTCTTGAAACAAGAAATTCATGCTCTTCGTTATTTTTTTTCTCTACCAATTGCGTCGAAAGAATTTCTCTGTTTTATTTCTTTTTCTCAATCATTGAGCAACTCACTAATACCAAGAGAGATCCTTTATGTGTGTGTTTCTAAGAGAAAGAACTGTCTACCCTTATATAAGAATTGTGTGTAATTTGAAATTTGTTTAATTGATCTTTCTTTATCTATTATTTCTATTATCTTTAATTTATCTTTAACCAATCTAATATATTATTATACTAACCTCTTTTCAAAATAAAAATAATAATATAATATATTAAAATAATTTAATCTATCTTTTCCTTTACTAAAAAATATATTTAAATATCTTTATCTAAATAATTATTAGATTATTTTTGGGATGTTACACCTCAAAGTTTAGGCACGCTACATGTATTCGAGACCATGAAGTTTATTTTCTATATTCTAGAATAGACTGGTCTAGTGGCACTTGGTCTTACGAGTGGAAGCTAAAGCTTTAGCTCTTCATGCTACAATTGAATAGATCATCAGGCTCCAAATAACACTCATTATCTTTGAAACTAATTACAAATATCTTATGGATGTTGTTAACAACAAAAACTTTGCAAATAATGAAGTTGTGTCCATCTTGAAAAAATTCAAACAACGGTCATCACAATTTTAACACTTTTCTGTGAACTTTATCCATAGGCAAGCTAATCAAGTGGCTTATGCCTTAGTCAGAGTTAATGCTAGCCCACATGTTTCTAAATTTATTCCAAGTTGTATTCACTCCCTTATTATGAATGCAATGATATGATTTGATGGTTGTAAAACAAACTTTTATCTTTTGTTATGGAAAAGAGAAGTAGGATAAATATGAATATTTTACCTTCTTAAAAATCAATAATACCTTAAAATATTTTTTGCCCAAAATTTATATCTAATATAGATGTGGTATTCTAAAACTGACTTTCCAAATTTTCTTTTATACTTTAAATTAAAAAAATGATTGAAATGAAAATAGATACAAATATGATAGAGAAGAGATCCAAATCAAGAAGGATTCCTAGGCTTGGAGCTAGATCGCGAGAGCAATCCTGGTGGCGGCGCACAATGGTGAAGAAGTCTCCGTATAATAGTGTTGGGGTGCCTACATAAACTTTGATGCTCAAGTCAATGAGAGCTTAAGATTAAGCAACCGAATAAGAGTTAGTTAGTGTTCATACTAGTGATCACCTTTTTTATACCGTAGTTTGAGTGAGAAAATGAGTCATACAACTATCATCACGTGGGTGACGTGTCCTGCATGTGCACCTTCTTGGTCCCCATGGATTCTTCCTACCAAAGCCCATGTTAGGAAACTTCCTCAAGTGTTTCGTACTAGTAGAATTGAGAACTTCGATCTTCATAGACTTGGTACAATAGTGTCTCAGTTCTATAGTACCAAGATACCACATAGAACAGTTGCCCCCAAGTCGACGACTTCTTTGTAGAAGTGGTCTGTTGAATCCACATCCTTGGTTTTAATTATGACAAACCATTAACAATGCAAACTGTAAGGATGGTGGTTTTATGTGATTACTAATATTTTGGTTAAGTGTTTCAATGATAAACTTATTAAGAAGCAAATATGTACATGCATTCTGAGGTGCTTAGAATGATGCTCAGAAAGGTTGTCCAAGACTAACTATCAAGAGTAAAGACTCAGAAGATCCCTTGAAGCCCATTTGCATGATGAAGAATGATTCCCTCTGAGTACTTGTTTCTGGCAAATTACAAGACATCAAGGCCTAACATAGAAGATACATTAAAGGCTACAAATAGAGCATCCAACATCAGAATGAAGTTGCATCAAAGTCTACCTTAGAATGATGAAGAACTTGACTCTGAAGGCTGGACTTCATAATGACTCAGAATGCATCTCAAGAATAGCATCATGTTTTCCATATGTGCTACACATATAGAAGGCGCATTAGAAAACTAAGGTTGATAACATCTCACTTTCCATATGCTACCACACACATTGAGGGCACAATAGAAAGTGAATGCTAATTGCATTGGAAGATGCAACCAAGTTGAAAGTTGAATCTATCCACGAGAATATCTAATGAGAAACATCATAATGAAAGACTGGAGATACTATGTAGTCTAACCTAGAATAGAACACTAACATACCAACAACCGTACCTTCACTTTATTTTTATGAAGCAATCTACTTCAGAATGCTTTGTACCTTGAAGATGTGTTAATATTGATGAAACTATGCTACTTTAGGAAGACATATAAGTTGAACTTCATAAAAAAGATCTACTGCCAGTATGGAGCCTTTCTTAGCTAACATCATAATCTCCATTTTGATGTAACTTTGGAATGCTCATAAAAAAGATTCCTCAAAATGGGAACCTCGAAATGATCTTGCTAGTTGTCATGACACGATAGTTGTCATTTGTGTCTACTTCGTCCAAAAGTCTGTCAGTTGTGTAAGCTCCACTTTAATAGTCTTCTTTGGAGCTTTAAGAGGTCATCAAGTTAATTTGAAGGTCTTCTAAGTGAGAAAAACTCTGTAAGAGGTCATCATGTTAGGATATTGGTCATCTTGGTGTTTTAGCCTAATGCAGTTGAGAGCTAATGTTTGGTAACTCCAGGACTCGGTTTTTGTGGATCGAGTATTGTAATACCTATTTGTATGGCACCAAGATATCACTTCTAAAACAATTCTAGCCTTTTCATTTTTTACCAAAAAAAAAAAAGGCAACAGCACAAAATAGCAAGGAAACCAAGGGAGATGCAAAACAGGTCACGTGAGACAAGTCACTTCATTCATGCCTTTAGTGTGAAAATGTTTTCATATTATTAAACATTTCTATGTTTACACTATTATCCAATTTGAACTTATCATTTATTATAAATTTGTTGACTCTTATAATAATTATCTTAAAAGTCATACAAATGATGATTTATCATTTAATGGGGACAATAAAAAATTACTTTACACTATCTATACATGACCGTTAAATTTATAAAATAAAGGTTACATTATTTTTTCTCCTTAATTTATCTAGAAGGTTCAATTTGATCTTTTTGAAACTTTTAGCAAATAAAGGAATTAAATTAAATCTTATAAATAAATGAAGAGAAAAAAATAACTTAACCTAAAATAAAACAATGTTAGTTTTGTAAAAAAAAATATTTAATTTAATTTAAAGTAGAAGTGCAAAGCGAAGCTTGTTCAGTTTGCAAGGAAAAAGAATAAAAAATATATATTCTTATATCGTTATAAGCATTAATAAAAAAATAATAAAATATTAGAATAATTTAATCAATTGAATCTTTTTTTTAATGTATTCATGACATTATTCTAAAACTTTTATTAATAACTAATGTTCAAAGTATAAAATGTGTGACGATCACTTTTAGTGTTTTTTTTAATTATTTTTTTTTTCATATGTAAGATTTTAATTCCGAATCATATTTAAAAAGATAGAATAAGTATTGTATGGACTAACCACCTTATTGGTAATCGATCTTATAAAAATTTCATTAAGAGTGTGTTTGGATGGAGGAATTTAAAATTTTAAGGAATTTTAAATTTTAAGAATTTTAAATATTTAAATTGAAATTCTTTTATTTTCAAAATTTTGTGTTTGGATAAAAAAAATTAAAGTTATGAGTGTGAAAAAAAAATAAATGAAAAAAAGAGAAGATATGATTGGTGTGCTAATTATACGTGTTCATCTACGTTCACACTCGATTGATGTTGCACGAGCTCAGACGGTATTTCTTGAAAAAGAATGTAAGAAGAGAATTTCAATTTCTCACTTTTTAGAAGGAAATTGAAATTCTAGATTTTTAGTTGTTTAAAATTCTATTTTAAAATTCTAAAATTTTAAATTTTTTACAAAAAAAACATCCAAACAATGAATTCTAGATTACAGAAATTCAAATTCTCTGATAAATTACTTTCAGTTAAAATTCTTTATCCAAACACACTAAAATTTGTTCATCATTTCAATTTTCTATTCCTATGCATCGTCTATTCGTCCAATAACAACTTTCAAATTATCTTCAACTAATTACGAATGCATAAATAGGAATAATGTAAGATGTTACGCAAGTGAAAAGGCAAAGACAGATACAGGTGGCTTGGTGATGTCAACTAAATGCCAACTAAGGTTAAATTCCTTTCCCGGAAAACAAGGAACTCTTAACCATGGTTAAGAGAAAGAGGTTGCATTAGATACTCAACTTGTGTGTACTGTGTATGTATGGTTCATCCCTCTATAAAGCAAAGGGGTTGCATCAACTCCAGTATGAGTCATGAGATACACTTTTCAGTTCATGAAACACAACAGTAATCCTCAAATTCTCTCTCTGTAAGTTCCAAAACAACATTCTTTTTCTTTTATTTTCTTCAGTGTGTTTAATGTTTTTCTCCTGTCTCAACATCCAACATGACGATTCCATGAAATGGTAGATTCTAAATTAGCATCATGCTCTGTGGATATGTCTTTTTTTATGATTCTTTTTTATTTTCATTTTACCTTGATCAGAAGTATTATGGACCATTTTCTTATGTTCATAAAGTTTTGTTTTTGGCAGTTCTTGTTCATGAAATCCAATGCTTCTAATTTAATCCAGATTGCTCAATTTGCAAAATGGACCCTTTGGCTTCAAATTTAAACAGTCTTCTTTGATCCTGTTTTCGATGTTCTTTCTATTAGTTAATTTGATTATGGGGACGCAGACTTTCTTTCAATTTTTCTTTCTTTGTAGCTGTTTTTCTCCCCTAGTAAAATATGACTACTTTTTAGTCTGAACCATCAAATTCAATGGTCCCTTTTGTGTTTAATAAGATTGTAATCCTATTTCCTTATCCAAACAGAAATTTAAACTACTAAATGAAGAATCTAAAGAAAACCAGTTGTTTAGTCTGGATTGAAGCCTACCCTATTTGTACAATCAATTCCCTTGTCTTGTTTCAATTTTGGTAAGAGTACCCTTTGATGTTTCTGCAGGTAAATAAGAGTTTCCATTGATGAAGTTGACATAGCAATTTGTTCATTCTGCTGGTTTCAGATTCAAAGAGAAAAAATCATCATCCACTTGCAACCAACACAATTTGGTATCAAAATGGGCCTGTCAAGTCTCCCAGCACCATCTGAAGGAGTGTTATGTGTGCTTCTTGTAAACACTGCCTTGTCTATATCCATATTCAAAGGCATTGTTAGGACAATTCTACAAATTGTCGGTATCCGCGTTTCGTCGTTGTCTCCTTCACCAGACATCTCCCGAAACCCACCTGAGCCATTAGAATTCAACCTCAGCCCCTCGGAGGGTTTCATTGAAGAGTTCAGAAGCAGGACACCAACACTTAGGTTTGGCAGCATGTGTGGCAGTAAACAACCTCAACATGAATGTTGTTGTGTGTGTCTCACAAAGTTTGAACCAGAATCTGAGATAAACTGTTTATCATGTGGCCATATTTTTCACAAAGTGTGCATGGAGAAGTGGTTGGACTATTGGAACATTACATGCCCACTTTGCAGGACTTCCTTGATGCCTGAAGATGATGCATCTTGCTTTTGGTAAAAAAACATGTACATATAAAAGAAAAGAGATATATTCATGTACAGTATATATTGTATGTACATAGTTGTGGCAGTGTTGATGTTCCCTTGGTCTTGGCTCTAACTTTTTTAACCCTTTACTTTTTTATGATTGTTAAAGTGTGTGGAGGGTCTTGTTTTCCTTTGTTTCTCTGTATCTGGTGTTGCCACATATGAGTCGAGGGATCTACTTTTTTGGGATAATTGTGTTTGTCCATAATATCCTCTTGATATGTAAACAGACATCATATACAGACCCTTTTGCTTTTGCCACATGTACATGGATAATGTAGTCGGTAGATTACCTTTTAGTCCTTAAAGTGTTGTCACGAGTCCTCTTTCTAATCAAATTAAGGAAGTTCAAAAAACTGGCATTTGCCAATCCGATAATGTTTGTGCAACTTTTTTAATAATAATAATAATAATATATTTTTAGGAGTCAAAATAATAATAAATAATTAAATTTAGAGACTTAAATAAAGTATTGACAATTTTGAAGTTTTATTTTGATTTTTCTTAGTTTCACTGGCAATTGACACCATACCATAAAACTATACTACCGTATGGTTGTTTCAAGTGACAGTGAACTTGGATTCTTAAGGGTTCGGAGCAAATTTTATTAATGAAAAAAAAATGTAATTCAAAAGAGAGATTTTACTATAAATAACTAATTTTTTTACTGAAAATAAATTATCCACAAAGTTGTTAAATACACTAGTATCATTCATAAAAAAAACAATTTACCCTAAAGTAGGATTTGACTTTTTTTTAGTTAATATTGTTTGGCCCTCCTATTGTTTAGAGCTTTATTTCCTGATATGGTATGGAAGCAGACATTGTAGAAAGCCTTTTCTTTTTGCCAGCACTTCATTTTCCATGTGCGAGTTTGGCATTAACTATAGGCTATTACAATATCTTGCAGATCACTGTATGCTATGGCATATGGTATATACTGAACATATTCTCAAAATCGTATACTAGACAAACATTCAGCCACGTGATTGATAGACAGATAACTTTTTCTCACAATTAATCTAATAAACTGATATATTTATTTCTTTTAAATTACATGATTTTTTTTAAAAAATTATGCTTGAATTATATTTGAGTTAGATAAAATTATTATAAATAATAATTTTTTTCTTACAAATATTTAATATGACCGGATATTTAAGACTCCAATCTAAAATTTCTATCTAACTTAAAAAAATTTGATGTCAGTGTTAACTTAAAAAAATTATTATAAATAATAAATTTGATACTTTATCACTGGAGCTATCATAGTCACACCTGCTAGCCTGCACAAATGTTGACCTTGTGGTGAAATTAACAATCCATTTTCAACATAAAAAGGGAGAATTTTGACCAGTTTGGCTTGAGAATATGTTATTTTCACAAATAGTTACAGAAAATGACTTTGTGCTTTTTATTTTTACTTTCTTTCTGAAACCAAACATTGTTTAGAAATGTAATATCGTTTTCATAATTATTTGTGAAAATAAAAAATGAAAATTGACATTTTCTGAAACCAAACATATGTTTAGAAATGTATATTTTGAGGCTTGTAATTTGCCTGTTGGGTGTGTAGTTGAAACAACTCCAGGTAGCATATGATCCCATTGAGACACCGATCAAATAAAATTTGACCCTATCTGTAACAGATCAGCAAGCTCTTCAATGTCAAGTGCTTCACTTTTCAGTGAGCGTTTGGGGTTTGGATCACTCTCTCCATACCCAGCTCGATCATATTGCAGAATATATATACCCAATTCATCTATTAGTTCCTGTAGAATCAATGTCAATGTTACCTTAGTGGGAAAAAAAAAAGAAAAACAAAAAGGTTTAAATATTAATAAACATTAAACACCTCTTCTTTGTATCCAAGTATCTAATCAGAACTACAACGTCTAATGGTTTCTGCATAATTTTTTTTTTCAATCAAACATGTCTAATTAGATCTAATTTTACTAATCCAATATAACATGTCTACTATTTTCAAATCAACAGAAGCAAGTTTTGTAAAGAGATATTGAGATAAGTATATATATACCTGGGGTGCCAGAAAATTCATATCTTTGGAGCTTCCAAAGCCATGTACAATGATGATGCTGTGTTTTGCTTGGTCCTTGGGGACACCCTTTTCTCTATAAGCCAAGTACCTCCCATCTCTGAGTCTGACTCTTGGTGGTGAAACTGGAACACCATCATCTGATGAATCACTGTTGTTTGAAGGGGGGAGTTGAGTGCCCTGGTAAAACATTCCCACAAGACCTATGAGTAACACTATTGCTGCTCTTGAAACCATCCATGAATGAAGGAATAGAGGGTAGATCTAGGATACATGCTTTTAGTACCACAATGATCACATAGATGTGCTGGAACAAAGGAAAAAAGGTGAGAATATATATGCTTACCTGTCACAAACAGCAGATGTTCTCTGTAAGAAGTTGGGGGATTTTCAATCAATGGTTCATAGATAGGTGTTTGTGTAACTGTGTTAGTTTTTCCTCTGCTTTTGACTTATAGATCTTGGGGAGCCTTCATGATGCAGCATTGGGGAGATGAATGAATTTGACTGCTTAAAATGAAATTTTGTGCATTTTGACTTTCTTTAACCTCTGTTGAATGTGGAAACTTAAGATTTTAAGAATTTGAAATATCAGAAAATATATTGTTGTATGTATTTTATTTTATTTTTCTCATTTAAATATATCATAAAAAAATAGATTGCACAATTTTTAATGAATAAATTATGTACATACTGAAAATTTACATAATTTTCAGTGCCTTCCTGCTAGAAGCCTCTTCTTTTGCTCTTGATATCTGTTCATCCATGCTCAGGAGGAGATCAGAATGATCAATCTTCCCTGTTGTAGATGTAAGTCAATTTCTAGGAGGAGACCATAGCACTTCATGGGTATGTCAGTATCATAATACAGACATTGTTGCTGGATTGGAAACTATTCAGATCCATTCTGCCATATATTACAGTATTCAGAGTTGACTGTGTAGGGGGATTTTATTTTATATTTTAAAATAACCAGCATTTTAGGCATGAAGACTAATATTTAATTTTATTTAATATTGAAATTTTAATTTTTAAATAAATATTTAAAAATGAAAATTTGAATTTTATTGAAATTGAATTACTTTATCCAAATAAGGAATTTAAAATACAAAAAATTGAATTGCTTCAGCCAAACAAAATGTTTATAAAATGAAAGAAATTTAAATCAAGACAATTAAAATGTTGTGTATTTGAATTTTTTTAGAAATTTTTAAATCCTCCATCCAAACACAAGGTTAGGAATTTTTTTTCTTCTCTTTCATTATTTTCTATTTCCTTTATTCATCCCTTGTCCTCCATCAGTTTCTATACCCCTTTTCAAATATAAGACTTCTTATGACTATGAGAGGCTAAACCCTTAGTTAGGGTCTAGCTAGCTTAGAAAGCCAAAAGATGTATGGTATGTTTAATATCTATCAATACAAACAAGTATTTTCTTTCCTATTATCCTTTCTTATTTTAATTTCATGTATCATTCACCCTTTCATCCTCTTTAGGGGGTTAAATGCTCTGCAAAGGGTAATCCTTAATAGAAGTCTTACATACATCAATTTTAGGGATTAGTCGCTTGAAAGAGAATAATTCCTAATAGAACTAGAAGGAAGATATATCTTAATAAAAATATTGTTAAACATAAAGTGATTGCATTATGCCCATGCATCAAAACAAACATCTAGAATTAGAACTTCATGCATTTTATCTATTGAATCTTTGCAAAGACATTTGAGAGATAAATAAGTAAAATATATTTGTCACTGTGAGACATCAGGGGAAAAGTATTTTAATAGACGTGGGTATGAAAAATTCACTTAATTGGTAGAGAAAAACATAAAATAACACATCTTAGAGCATGTTAGGTCATAACATTCTCATCTCATTGAATTCCCTATTATATCTTTTATTTCTTATTAATATCTATTATTTTAGTTATTGTTTCTTTTAGCTCATCTTTTACCTTATCTCATCTTAGAAATTGGAAATTATTCAACACAAGTACAAAACAAAGTCTCTATGGAAAATCGACACTCGGACTTCCAAGTCTTTACTACTTGGATATTTTGGTACACTTGTCAAACAATTAACAATCCCTTAATTGAAAAAAAATCTTAGTTCCATTATTAAATTTTGACTCTAAAGAACTTAATAAATGAAATAGAATGACTCATAATAACTAAATGAACTAAGCATCATTCCTAGACACAAAGTTCATTGAGTATTTTGCTTTAGTTAAGACTATGAAAACTTTTTTCCAACAATAATCAAGTCCTAAAAATATGCCATAATTTACCATTTCACAACAAGCATGAAGGAACAAATGCTAAGATCAATACACTGAATATATATATATATATATATATATATATATATATATATAATCAAAATATACAAAAGAGTATCATTTAAGTTACATTTATAGTAAATTATCATATTTATAATTTTAAATTATATTTATATTTAAATATTTTATATATTAATTATATTTTAATTCTTTTTTAAAATAAAATAAATATTTTCATTTAATATATACTTTACTTGTGTATAACACGGCCAATCATGCTAGTAAAACTAAATTGGAGAAGTTTTTTTTTAAATATAAAAAGATAATATAGAAATATTTTATAATCCCTCTCTTTTCTTCTCATTATATACTTTATCTCCAAAATTTAAATACACTCAATATTATACTTTTCTCACTCTATTGATTTTCAATATTTTTAATTCTAACTTAAATTTAAAAATTTATTTTAAATTCCAATAAATAAAGATAATATTATATCTCAATGTAAATTATTTATCATAAAAATTTATATTTATAAGTTTAAATTACCTATTTATTACATAATTTATATTTTTAAAAGTATTTATTTATTATAAATTTTAGTTGTATATAACAAATATTTATTTTTTCCAATGCGCCTGATAAAGTACTAAACTTGTGGGATACATTAAAATCCCATCAAAGAATCAAGAATCTTAATGACGGAAGTTAAAAAATATCAATTTTAATTTATTTAGATCAGTAATAAACAATTAAGTTTTTTTTTTTTGGCATGATTCCTCAATCAAGTTAAGATATGATGTTTACTTTCCGAAAAAAGTTAAGATATGATCCTTGTCATTATAAAATCAAAGGTAAAATAAGATTGGAATCCTAATAAATATTTGGATTTTGTGTTTCTTCCTTTATATAATTTTTTTTTGAATTGAGTCCTTAATAAAACATCAATTTTGTTTTTGTTCTTTTACACTTTTTTTAAGTTGTTGATTAATTGACAAATATATTTTTATGTTTATTCTCTGATTAAAAAAATTCGTTTGTTTTTAGTCTTTTCCAAAGGAATAGTAATAAATGAAAAAAAACATTAGAAAGAAAACAAAAAATTATTAATTTATTAGGGACTAAAAAAAGGAACAATGAACCAATAATAAAATAGTTATTTTATCCAAGAGCAAAAATAATATATATATATATATATATATATATATATATATTAAAAAAACTCAAATATTTATTAGGAATCACCCACATATTTTAACTTAAAATCTCATATCCTTATGCTCATTCACACTTTCAAGCCAAAGCCAACTCATCCTCGTTATTGTCTGGGTTCCTAAGTATCAAAATAAATATATTATATTATTAAACGTATTCTATTATTAAATTTAATAAATTAATTGTCCCTTCAAATCATAATAATCATTGAGTAAGAAAAAAAATATAAAAATAAATTTTATTTTATTTTTTCAACGTAAAATTGGTGATTTTTTTTACTTATATCTCTTATAATATTAATAATGAATAAAAAATAAAAATAAATTAATAAGATAAGATTTATGTTTAGCTTGATTCTTAATAAAATTTACTTTGGTCTTTTAAAAAAAAAGTATAAGATTAATTTTTAAAATTTTTTATTCTTTTTCATCCATTTATTAATATTTTGTTGTATTCATAGAAGGACAATTATAATGGAATGAAGGGAGTATATATTTAAAAACATTGAAAATTTTATTTTTATTATTATTGTTAAGGGAATTAGTGATAAAACATATTTAATGCTGGTTAAAATATAAAATTTTAAATATATATTAATAAACTAATAAATATATAAATGTATATCCTTAATAATTGACTACATAATATATTTAATGCTATTGGAAAGTCAATTGTACTTACAATGAATTAATTATAATATTTCTTAAATATAATGTATTTATTAAATTTAATAAATGTCTCATATGAGTCAATTTTAGCTATAAACACTAATTATAATATTTTATTAGAATGTCGACTAACCAAACAAAGTAAGTAACTAGTATTTCCCCAACATATCAAATCCAAAAATTAAATGGCATTATCTTGCCACGTGGCATTTCCTTGTATTGCTACAAGAACCAAAAGGATCGTTATATATAAATGCATACATAGGTGACATTATGCATCATATCATCACTTGGGGAAAAAAAAGGCAAAAGTAAAGGATGGCACCTTACATTTCTAGAGATAGAGCCTCTATTTTTGTTTTACTTGCCTCACTAGTCCTTCCCTTGATTCTCCTAGACTATTCTTCTTCTGTGTTGTTTGCAAGTGCAAAATTCCCAAAATCCAAAGATGCTGATCTGTTAGAATTTGCTCTCAATTTGGAATACTTAGAGGCTGAGTTTTTCTTGTTTGGGGCTTTGGGGCATGGATTAGATGTAGCTGCTCCAAACCTAACTGGGGGAGGACCCCCTCCCATTGGTGCCAAAAAGGTTGAACTTGACAGTCTTACCAATGATGTCATCTTGCAGTTTGCTTTTCAGGAAGTTGGACACTTAAGGTTTTGTTTTGTCTCTGCTCTTTGCATTTACAATTACTCTTAGGAGGAAAAAAAAAATAGAGAACATTAATATCTCAATGGTTGTGTCCTAACTAATTGCAGGGCCATAAAGAGCAAAGTGAGAGGGTTCCCTAGGCCATTGCTGGATCTAAGCTCAAAATCTTTTGCCAAACTAATGGACAATGCATTTGGGAAACCTTTGGTTCCTCCCTTTGATCCCTATGCTAATTCACTCAACTTTATAATTGCATCTTATGTGATTCCCTATGTTGGCCTCACTGGTTATGTTGGTGCCAATCGACTGCTGCAAAGTGCTACTTCTAGGGAGGTAAAACCCCAAAATCAACTCATCTAATATATTCATGTATATAAACTTGGTTCATTATCTGGGGATAAAAATCTAGACGCATCACTTTCTTGTCACCCACATATTTTAATCATTTTAAAAATATACAGTTTCGTGATAAAATATTTCAATTAAAAAAAATATGATATCTTTTTTGAATAATAGTATTTGTCCCCTAAATTTTATTATTTTGCAAATACACACATGATATATTGATTCCATGTATCCTAATTCATCGTTAAACTTTACTCTCTTTACTAACCCGTCTTTGTATATGTGGAATACACTTAATGTCGAAAGTATATTATAATAATTATTTATTTAAACTATAGGATTAATTTATATTTCTTGCTGACATTTTTAAAGTAACTTTGTAATTAAATATCATTGAGTAAAGTTAAGAAAATAATACTTTGAATATTTCATTTTCCTATAAATACGTAATTATTTAAATTGACTATTTTTAATTGGGCAAAATATATATTTATTTATAATAGTTTAAAAAATATAATTCCTTAATGGAATGGATTTTATAATATATATATATATATATATATATATATATAATAATTTTTTTCTCTTATACATGTTAGTTCAAAATCAATTTCAATTGATTTTATAAAAAAATTATACTCCTATCATATAATTAGTGAATGCATAATAATCAAAGTGAATGCATGAAATAAAAAATTATACTCCTATCATATAATTAATGAATGCATAATTTCAATTGATTACTCACTAATTAATGTAATTTGTTAAATGAATGAAAAATAAAAGAACTAAAAATAAATTGTCTGAAATGTTCTTATTTCGATATCAGAAAAAAGTGTGATCGAATAATGACAATGTGTGTATATATACATGAACAGCTTGTTGCGGGGCTTCTAGGAGTAGAGTCTGGACAAGATGCAGTTTTAAGAGAATTGTTGTATGAACGTAAAGAACAGTTGGTGCCACCATATGGCGTGGCCGTGGAAGAGTTCACAAACCGCATTTCTATACTTAGGAGCAAGTTAGGAAATAGAGGTTTGAAAGATGAAGGCATTGTTGTGCCTACAGGGCTGGGTGCCGAGGGCAAAGTTAGAGGTAACATTCTTGCTGGTGACGTAAACTCATTGGCATATTCAAGGACTCCAGAAGAAATATTGAGGATAGTATATGGAAGTGGTGATGAACATGTTCGTGGTGGCTTCTATCCTAAAGGAGCAAGTGGTCACATAGCTCAATCTTACTTAAAGTAAACTACATTTATTTTGGACTTTTATAGATTATATCACTTGTCTTTAATCCATTGCTAATTTCCTTGTTGGTAATTAAATATTGTTGATGGGTGAAGACCTTGAAAAAACTTTTGATAATATGCAAATAATATATAAAGTGAGAAATTTGGGGTTTGAATATGATTTATTGAGATTTAACTCTGAGTAATTTAGCCTTTAGTTAGTTATCCCTGATATAAATGCGAAAGTCGAATTTTTGTTGGGATTTAGGTCTGGATAATTACTAATTAGCTACTAGTGAAGTCAAGAAAAATGATACTAATTTTATATTTTTCTTCGATAACCTACCGAGGGTCAAGCCCTCAATAATATATATATATATATATATATATATATATATATATATATATATATATATATATGATTTGTGATAAATATTTTTTCATAAATAAATAATATAATTTATTTTAGCCAAAATATAATTGGAAACATAATTGTTAAAAAAAAATGGAGGAGTAATTAATGAATTTGGAAAAAAAAAAACATGGATTACATTGAACCCTACATTTTTCCAAACACACCCGTGTGCTACCCTTCAAATAAAACCAAGTAATCGTTCCTTATAATTAATGAATGTAACTAAAAACCAATGTCATTGCATTATTACCCCTCATTAACATAATAAGTTTGATGCCTTACATAATTGATTAATTTTTCAACCCCTTCCATAATAATTTTTTTTTTATCAAGCGTGCGTCATATAACAGTATAACATAATAAAGGGTTGTTTAATATATAAACAATATAAATAAATTTTTAATAACCTTTAGGACACAATAATTAGCTATAAAATATTTGACTATAAAACTTATGCAAGCAAGCAAAAAAAAATTGATAAACTTCAATAAAAAAGAATTTAAAAGAGTCAAAAGCTATTTAAATAATCCGCCAAAAAACATTATACTATAAGCTATTTAAAAGATTCATTGAATCTATACTATACCTATTTGATGCACAAATTAATACCTTAATACATAATATAATATTGATCGGCAATGATCAAAGTTGTCAATAAACTATTACGTACATTCCTTTTAGAAATATATATTATCAAAGACTCGACCAGATATGATCGTTGGAAACTAACTTACAGGTGTCAAAACAAACGTAACAAATTATTCACTCATTAAAACAAAATCTTAAAAAGATAGAAAATCTAATTTTACGTAACAGATTCTAAAATAAATATTTTATTTTATAAAATTGAATTAATATAAGTAATATATATTTATAAATTTTAAATTATAAAACAAATATTTACTAACTTTCTCCCACATAATTTAAAATTTTAAAATATATTTTTTAAAAGATAATTTGTATAAAAACGTAAGAAAAAGAGCATGTGATATTGTATTTCGGTAAAAGGAACCTTCTAGGTTTGAGCCTTATATCTAGTGTTTATGAACTTCCACCCGAGAAAAATATAGTGACTTAATTATCATGAACTACATATTCTTTAACCGGACTTTAGTACACAACCCCTACAATATTGACGTTCAATTAGGTTCTAATCAGTGGTAGTGCGTTACATGGCCTTGCGCATGTATCTTATTTCGTGAGTGTCACTTAGATATTAGCTCATATCTCAAAGTGACGGCCCCACCACCACACTCACTAGGTGAATCCTCAAAGAGTGGTTTGTGACCCCCACCCCTACAATAATTGTCATCGGATTCATTAAGAGATATTTTTTTATACCAAAAATACACATATATAAATACATCAACCTTAATGTTGTCACAATTTATAATACACTTCGTCATAGAAATGAGAAATGGAACAGCTCCGCCAAATTTTATTTTTGTGTACTTTAGTCAATAAACAATTTCATTGTTACCCGTTGAACTCCATTCATGGGATCACCAATCACATGGAGACGGGTGTTGTTGGTTCTTGTTCCCCACTTTTGCTGTAGAACCTGCTCAAGATTAAAGAAAAGAAAATACAGCAAAGCAACAAGCAAGAATCTACACCATGAGTTTACGTGGTTCAACAATGTGCCTACATCCACGGGAAATACAACTCATCATCATCACATTGATCATGAAACATTACAAGTTCAATACAAGCATCAACTAGCTTTGATCTCTCTTGGTTTCTCTTATCCAAAACCTCCCTCAATCTCCTAGCTCTCTTTCTCTATTGAACTCTCTATTTTTCTACAAGAAAACTTTATTTTTCAGCCTCTTTATTCAATGAATAACATGATCAAACATATATACACTCTAGATGCTAGTCCTAGGAACAAAGGCTATACTTTGGTGCTAAAACTAATTCAATTATGACAATTGAATTCAGTTATGACAACATCACTTAAAACCTTCCCACTTGTGCCTTTTGTGATTTTGAGTCACACACCCCAAATCTCCACCTTGACTCCAAATCAGCGAGTGTGTATCTTGTGATTCAGGACTGCACTTCTACCAATCTGCTTTAGGCATCTTCAAAATTGATCAAGTCCAGGCAGTGCTTGAACTTGACACTAGAGAGGGACTTTGTGAACATATCAGCCGAGTTTTCTTCTGTTGAAACCTTTTCCACTTTCACCTTCTCAGATTCAATCACATCTCTGATGAAGTATAGTTTCACATCTATGTGTTTTGTCCTCTCATGGTACATTTGGTGATTTGCTAAGAGAATGACACTTTGACTGTCATAGTGAATTGTGACACAAGCTTGTGCTATTCCAAGTTCATTTACCATACCTTTGAGTCAGATTGCTTCCTTCACTCCTTCAGCTAGGGCCATGTACTCTGCTTCAGTTGTTGAAAGAGCAACAAGTGATTGTTGATTTGCTTTCCAACTGATTGTTATACCAAACAAAGTAAACACATATCATGTTAAGGATTTCCTTGTGTCTACATTTCCTGCAAAATCCACATCTACATAGCCTATGATTGCTGCCTCATGTAGTGTCTTCTTGTACCTTAATCCAGCTTTCAAAGATCCATTTAGATACCTTAATGTCCACTTCATAGCTTCCCAGTAAGCACTGCCAGGATCTTCCATGAACCTGCTTATTATGCTTACTGCATGAGCCAAGTCAGGTCTGCTGCAAACCATTCCATACATTATGCTTCCAACACCACTGACATAGGGTGTTTGATTCATTTTAGACCTTTCTTTAGCTGTTTCTGGTGCTTGAATAACAGATAGCTTTGTATGATTGCCAAGTGGTGTGCTAATAGGTTTGCTTTGATGCATCCTAAACCTTTCCACCACTTTCTTGAGGTAATTGCTTTGGGACAAGAATAATTCACCCTTTGCTCTATCCCTATGAATATCAATCCCGAGTATCCTTCTAGCTGACCCTAGATCTTTTATCTCAAATTATGTGTTCAAGCTTTCTTTGAGTTTTCTAATCTCTTCCTTATTAGCACTTGCTATGAGGATGTCATCCACATACAAGAGAAGGTAGAGAACACACATTTTTCCCTCTTTCAGGATATATACATAGTTGTCATATCTGTTTCTAATGAAGCCATATCTGATCAAGAACTCATCAAATTTCAGATACCACATTCGAGGGCTTTGCTTCAGTCCATACAAAGATTTTTTCAGCAAACACACCTTGTTCTCCCCTTCTTCAAAACCTTCAGGCTGATTCATGTAAATGGTTTCCTTCAGATTTCCATGGAGAAAAGTTGTTTTAACAACTAGCTGTTCAAGTTCCAAATCATACCGATTTACCAGACCAAGTATGATTCTTATTAAACAATGCTTCACAACTAGTGAAAAAATCTCATTGTAATCAATTCCTTTAACCTGTGTAAAGTCTTTTGCTACCAATATTGCCTTGAATCTAGGCCTTTCTACTCCTGGAATGCCTTCTTTCTTCTTGAAAATCTACTTACATCCAACAACCTTCTGCTTCTTGGGTTGATCCATAAGTATCCAGGTCTTGTTCTTTCTTAAGGATTCCATTTCTTCATTCATTGCCTGAAGCCACAGCTGACCGTCTTCACTTTCAATTGCTTCCCTCCAGGTCCTTGGTTCTGAATTTTGAGTTTCCTCAGCAACATTCAGGGCATAACAGATAATGTCAGCATGACCATACCTCTTTGTAGGCTTTATCACCCTTTTTGCTTTATCTCTAGTCAATTGATAATTGGACAAGTCATGCTGAGTACCCAACTCTTCATTATCTCCAACTTCCCCTTGATCAGTGTGATCAATAGTATCTCCACTGCCATGATCTGAAATCACAGAATGCTCCACCTCAAAATTGGTATTCTCATTACTTGAGTTGTTATCCTTCTGCTTCTTGCTTAGCATTGCCATTCTGCTCTCATCAAAGGTTACATCCCTGCTAATGATGCATCTTGTCTCACCAGGTTCCAATTTCCACAGCTTGTACCCTTTAACTCCTTCAGGATAGCCAATGAACACACACTTTACAGCCCTTGCATCCAGCTTTCCTTGTTTAACATAAGCAAAGGCCAGTGATCCAAACACCTTTAATCCTAAGTAATTAGGTGGTTCACCACTCCAAGCTTCCATTGGTGTCTTGAAGTCTAAAGTTGATGATGAACATCTGTTAATCACATAGGCTATCGTGTTTGCAGCTTCACCCCAAAAGGTCTTTGGCAGTCCTGCACTTAATAGCATGCACCTCATTCTTTCCAAAATGGTCCTATTCATTCTTTC
Source organism: Glycine max (assembly GCF_000004515.6). Taxonomy (NCBI): domain Eukaryota; kingdom Viridiplantae; phylum Streptophyta; class Magnoliopsida; order Fabales; family Fabaceae; genus Glycine; species Glycine max. The sequence goes on along the minus strand of NC_038249.2, from coordinate 2,624,995 downwards.
TGCCAAACCATTCTGTTGTGGTGTGTGAGGGATTGTTTTGTGCCTTTTGATGCCTACTTTCCTACAAAACTCATTGAATTTCTCTGAAACAAACTCCAGGCCATTGTCAGTCCTTAAAACTTTTTATTTTTTACCAAGTTGATTTCCAATTAGAGTATGCCATTCTCTGAATTTTTGAAAAGCTTCTGACTTATTTTTCAAAACATACAGCCATACTCTTCTTGAGAAATCATCTATGATGGTGAGAAAGTATGAGCTTCCACCATGAGTTTTCACTCTAGATGGTCCCCATAAATCAGAATGCACATACTCAAAAGGCCTAGATGAAACATGAATACCAGTGCCAAAGCTTATTCTATGTGATTTACCAAGCACACAATGATCACAAAATTCAAGTTTATCTAGTTTATCACCACCTAACAGATTTTGTTTCTCAAGTTCATGTAATCCTCTTTCACTAACATGACCTAATCTCAAATGCCAAAGTTTTGTTTTATCAATCAATGTATTACTAGCTACTGATGCATGTCCAATAATAGTGGAACCTTTAAGAATAAACAAGCCATTACTTTTATTCTTGTTACCCTTGGCAATGACTAAAGATCCATTTGAAATCTTAAGAACGCCATTTAAAGTTCTAGTTGAATATCCTAGATCATCAAACATGTTTATGGAAATAAGATTTCTTTTGAGTTCTGGAATGTACCTTACATTTTTCAGTAGGTACTCTCTGTTATCAAACATCTTCAGTCTCACCATTCTAATGCCTTGTACCTTACAGGGATAGTTGTCTCCTAGCAGTACAACTCCTTCTGGTTTCAGTTCTAAGGTTTCAAAATAATCCTTTCTCGGGCTGCTGTGATATGAGTATCCAAAATCCATAATCCATTCTATTTGTGTTTTGGTTTTTGAGGCTACTAAAACACCTGCACTCTCATAACCTTCAGAGGCTTCAATTATGTCAGCAGAGTCCAAAGATCCTTTCTTGATCTTGTCTGGGCAGTCTTTCTTGAAATGACCAGTCTTGTGACAATTAAAGCATTTGAATTTTGTTTTCTGGCCATTCTTTGAATCCCTTGACCTTGGTCTGGACTTCTTTCCTCTTGTTCCCTTCAAGCATAGCTGATTTGCAAGGGACTTTGTCATATACAATGACTCCAGTTTCAACCACATTGAGGCTGATGTCTTTTCTCTTGCAACTTCTCTTAAAGCTTTACCTCCAAGGCATAGAATGATTGCACTTTTGGCTCTATTAATCATTTCTGATTTCTCCTTTGAGTTTAGAGATTCCGACATCCTTTCTTCTCCTTTAAGAGTTTCTGCACAACCATGTTGAATCAAGATTGCTTCCATCTTGATCCTCCATAACCCACAGTCATTTTCCCTTGAAAATTTCTCAATATCGTACTTTGTTGTTCCCATCTTTCTTGATCTTGATCTTGTTCCCACAGACGGTGCCACTTGTTGGTTCTTGTTCCCTACTTTTGCTATGAACCTGCATAAGATCAAAGAAAAGAAAATATAGCAAAGCAACAAGCAAGAATCTACACCATGAGTTTACGTGGTTCGGCAATGTGCCTACATCCACGGGAAATGCAGCTCATCATCATCACATTGATCATGAAACATTACAAGTTCAATACAAGTAGCAACTAGCTTTGATCTCTCTTGGTTTCTCTTATCCAAAACCTCCCTTAATCTCCTAGCTCTCTTTCTCTATTGAACTCTCTATTTATCTGCAAGAAAACTCTAATTTTCAGTCTCTTTATTCAATGAATAACATGATCAAGCATATATACACTCTAGATGCTAGTCCTAGGAACAAAGACTATACTTTGGTGCCAAAACTAATTCAGTTATGACAAAGAACCAATAATTTGAGAATATTTATGTGAAGAAATTCCTTTACTCAAATTTTTCTTTAACTTAATGGATGAGTCATAAGGAGTAGAAACAAGTTTCACATCAAAATAATTAAACTTCTTCAATAGCTTTTCAACATAGTGTGATTGGGTTAAAATCATGCCATCATTTTTCTTTATAAGCTTAATACCCAAAATCATATCTACAGGACCAAGGTTCTTCATATCAAAATTTCTAGACAAGAAAGACTTCACATCATTTATGAATTGCATATTACTATCAAATATCAATATGTCATCCACATACAAACATAAAATGACACATCCATTATCATCAAATTGTTTCACATACACACATTTATCACTATTGTTGATTTGAAAACCATACGAAAGAACAACTTGATCAAACTTTTCGTGTCATTGCTTTGGAGCTTGTTTCAAACCATATAAAGATTTAACAAGTTTTCAAACTTTCTTTTCCTTCCCCGGTTCTACAAAGCCTTCAGGTTGGCTCATATAAATTTCTTCTTCTAATTCACCATTTAAAAAGGTGTGGAAGCAATGCCTTCCAAGATTATTTTGATGATGCCAAAGAATCTAGAGTCAAATAAGTTTCAAGAATCAAGATCAAGATTCAAGATTCAAGTAAAGATTCAAGACTCAAGATTCAAGAATCAAGAGAAGACTCAATCAAGATAAGTATTAAAAGAGTTTTTCAAAACATTGAATAGCACAAGAATTTTTTCAAAAAGAAAAATCTTTTACCAAAGAGTTTTACTCTCTGGTAATTGATTACCAGAAGGCAGTAATCGATTACCAGTAGCCAGCATTCTTTTCAAAACTGATTTACAAAGCTGTAATCGATTACCATAATCATGTAATCGATTACCAATATTTTAAAACGTTAGATTTCAAATTTCAAGAGTTAGAACTTGTGATAAAACTTTTTCAAATCATTTCAAACTTGTGTAATCGATTACACAATACTTGTAATTGATTACCAGTCTTGCTAAACGTTTTGATTTTCAAATTTAAACATGAAAAGTCACATCTGTTGATGTGTAATTGATTACACTATGATGGTAATCGATTACCAGTGACTGATTTCGAAAAATAAATTACCTAAAGTCACAATTCTTAAAGTGACTTGTTTCTGAAGAGTTTATCAAAAGAGTCACAACTTTTAAAGTAACTAGTTTTCAAAAGAGTCATAACTTTTAAAAAGTGACCAGTTTTAAAAAAATTGCCAAGAGTCACAAACTTTAACTTGACTCATCAAATGATCATAAATATGTGACCATGACACAAATTTAAAAAGATTGATTCCTTTCATGCATAACAGATTTCTTTCATTCATTTCTCTTCATCTTTCTAAAAGTTTTTGTTCAATACTTTCTCTTTCAAGAAAAGTTCATTGACCAAAAACTTGTGCTATTCTTTTTCTTCATTCCTTCTCTCTTGTCAAAAGATTCAAAGGACTAACCGCCGGAGAATTCTTTTGTTTCTTCCCTTCTCCCTCTTGACATAAGATTTCAAAGGACTAACTACCTGAGATATCTTTTTCCCTTTCCCTTTAAACAAAAGATTTCAAAGGACTAACCGCCTGAGATTTCTTTTGTTTCCCCTTACAAAGATTCAAGGGACTAACCACCTAAGAATTCTTTGTCTTAACACATTGGAGCGTACATCCTTTGTGGTACAAGTAGAGCGTACATCTACTTGGATTGTTATACTGAGAACAAGAGAGGGTACATCTCTTGTGGATCAGTTCAAGTGGAGCGTACATCCACTTGGTTGTTCAAAGAGAACAAGGGAGGGTACATCCCTTGTTGATCTTTGCTTGTAAAGGATTTTACAAGGTTATTGGAAATCTCAAGAACTGGTGGCTGCTTGGGGACTGGACGTAGGCACGGGTTGTGGCCGAACCAGTATAAATCTTGTGTTTGTCTTCTTCTTCCCTACACTTTTTACTTTTCCGCTGTGTACTTTTATTTCCGCTTTACTTTTGTCTATGTTATTGTTTTTTGTTCTTTACTTCCTCATAACTTAGTAGTAAAGCCTAATTGAATCTAGTAATATTAAGAAGGATAATTTTTAATTAGTCAAAACACATTAATAATTAATTTAACCTCCCCTTCTTAATTATTCCGAGGCCACTTGATTCAATAAAAGACAGTTTTTACATCCATTTGATGAATTTCTAGATTAAAAACACAAGCAAGTGCAATTAAAAACCTAATGGTAGTAACTTTAGAAATGGGAGAATATGTATCAAAGAAATCTTCACCTTCTATTTGTTTACACCCAATCACAACAAGTCTTGCCTTAAATTTTTCTATAGATCCATCAGTTCTTAATTTCTTTCGGAAAACCCACTTACAACCTATACTTTTACAACCTGGGGGAAGATTAGTAAGAAACAAAGTTTTCTTAATTTTAAGAGAACTCATTTCATTGTTAATAGCTTCTTTCCAAAAAGGTGCATCAATAGACCTCATGGCCTCACCATAAGTTTTAGTATCATCTTCAAGCAAAAAAGAACAAAATTCAGAACCAAAATCCTTAACTTTTTTAGATCTTTTACTCCTCCTAGGTTCAAACACAATGTCCTTATTAGTGTTACTACAAGATGACAAATTAGAACAAGAAGTATCACAAATAGATTTAGACAATTTATTTTTCAAAGGAAAAATATTTTCATAGAAAGTGGCATCTCTAGATTCCATAATAGTACCATTAGAAATTTCAAACACTTCTGAATTAACTACCAAAAATCTATAAGTAGTACTATGCAAATAATATCCAACAAAAACACAATCAACAGTTTTTGGTCCAATTTTCCTTTTCTTATTAATGGGGATGTTAACCTTTGCTAGACACCCCCACACTTTAAGATATTTTAGATTTGGTTCTCTTTTTCTCCATAGCTCATAAGGGGTTTTTTCAAAATTTTTATAAGGCACTCTATTAAGAATATGACATGCATAATACAAAGCTTCACCCCACATATTACTTGGTAAACCAGAACTTACAAGCATAACATTCATCATATCAAGCAAGGTACAATTCTTTCTTTCCGCAATACCATTAGATTGAGGAGCATACGCAGGTGTCACTTCATGAATAATACCATGCATTTCACAAAAATTACTCATGTCTAAATATGATTATTCTCCACCTCTATCGGAATGTAAAAGTATAATTTTTCTTTCTAATTAATTTTGTACTTCTGTTTTATATACTCTGAATTTATCAAACAATTTACTTTTGTTATTAACTAAATACACATAGTAATATTTGGAGAAATCATCAATGAAAGTAATAAAATATCTCTTACCACCACGTGTTAACACATCATTACTATCACATACATCACTATGAACCAATTCAAGCAAGTTAGTTTCTCTTTCAATACATGTAGTAAAACTCTTTCTAGGTTGCTTTTCTTGAATACATATTTCACATTTTTGTTTTAAATCAATGGAATCCTTAGGAATAAGATTAAGAGACATCATTCTTTTGATAGAATTCAAATTCACATGTCCAAGCCTAGCATGCCACATATTAGAACATTCAACATTTGCAACAAAAGAAGAAATATTGGATATTTTATTAATAGAATGAGACATAAGACTTAACATAAACAAACCATCACAAATGTAGCCTTTACCAATAAAAACACCACGTCTCGTAATGACAACTCTATTGGACTCAAAAACAACCTTGTACCCTTGTTGGACTAACAAAGAAGTACTTATTAAATTTTTCCTAATATCAGAAATATGATAGACGCCATCTAAAATAATAAAATTCCTTGAAGATAACTCTAGCTTCACTTGACCTTCTCCTAACACATGTGCCATACTCCGATTCCCCATGCTCACAGTATGTGTGCTTGATTCCTGATATCAAGAAAATATTTTTTTATCAGCACACACATGAGCATTAGCCCCAGAGTCTATAAACCAATCATTTGAGTTAAAAACACAATTTAATTCAGGGCTAGTGACATGGTACCTGTCAGATGGGGAATCAGAGGCAGCACCGGTGGTAACAACATTAGCCTAAGGTTTAGGGAAAGACGTAGGCTGGCAGTGACGTTGAAAACAATTTTTGGCCAAATGATTAGCTTGCCCACAAACAAAGCAAAAAATTTCATTCCCCGAAATTTTATTCTTAGGCTTATTGTTGTTATTAAAAGCATTGTTCTTATTTTTAGAAAAAGAAGGCTTTCTACTAAATTTATTTTTGTTAAACCCATGCTTTTTGAAGGACTTAGAGAAAGGTTTACTAGAGCTCTCAACAAGATAGGCCTTAGAGTGAGAATAAGATTTTTGCAAGTGATTTTGAGATGAATGATGTTTATCCTAAATGCGGAGATAGACAAGCAAATCATCAAAGGTGAAACCTTCATGTTTATGTTTTAGGCTTCGAGCAAAATCAGTCCATGAAGGAGGCAATTTTGAAATCATGAAAGCCACAAATATAATGTCAGGCCAAACAATTCCTTTCAATTTCATGTCATAAACAATGTTTTCAAATTCATGAATCTGATATGAAATAGATTTTCCATCAATCATTTGAAACTCAATCATTTTTTTCACAAGAGTATCGACTTAAACCTTTTTCAGCAGATCCATATTTCAATTCAAGTGCTTCCCATAACTCAATAGAAGTTTTTGTATGGCAAAATTTTTTATATATGTTACCAGCCAAAGCATTTAAAATGCGTCCATGACATAAAATATCTTTATCAGAAACATCATGCTTAGTGGTAGAAGATTTGGTTGCATCAATTTGAACTATATCAGTAGAGGAAATTGAAATTTTTATTTCTCTTTTAGCAATCACAGAGTATAAATCCAATTCAGTAAGCCAGAATTTCATTTGTTGTTGCCAACAGAAAAAAAAAAATTCACCCGTAAATTTTTCAGGATTACTGGAAAAGGACTTAATCATATCCATGACAGACATTTTGATAAAATAAAATGCTATTGCAAAAAAGACTATTCAAGAAGCAAGTGAAAATTTTTCTCTCTAAGATGTTTAGAAAATAAAATAAAATGAAAGAAATAAATAAGAAGAAAAATGCAAATCCTTCAATTAAATGACAAAATAACAGTAACAAAATAATTTTAATTGACACCACATGAATCAACAATGCACTATATCATACAATAAATACAAGGAAAAAATAAATTAGGGAAAGAAATAATTAGCCTGGGTTGAAGTGTACAAACACTATCCTTAGAGAGAAAACGCCCCCACTACACTAGTAGGAAAATTTGATTTCGCTCCAATAATGTGCAACAAAAGGATCCCTGAACCTTATGAACACCAATACTCTTGCTCTCAACAATGTAGAAAGAAGAAAAAATTTTAGGGAGAAAGAAATCAAATATGACCGTTAGAAACTAACTTACAGGTGTCAAAACAAACGTAACAAATTGTTGACTCATTAAAACAAAATCTTAAAAAGTTAGAAAATCTAATTTTATGTAATAGATTCTAAAATAAATATTTTATTTTATAAAATAGAATTAATATATATATATATATATATATATATATATATTTATATATATATTTATAAATTTTAAATTATAACACAAATATTTTTTGGTTGGCCAACTTAACCCGGAAGGTGATGTTTTCTTCTTTCCATGGAGCCATTTGTCCAGGCTCTGATTTTCCAAGTATTCATAAAGAAGGAAGTTTGGAGTCCTCACTAGCATGACAACACAAAAGCTTCACTATATGTGAGTGCTGAATATTACCCAGGATCTCAACCTCAGCCAAAAACTCTTTCTCCAACTTGTCATAGAAAATAAATAAGTAACCTTCAACACAGCACACAATGCACGTATTCCTACTTGTACAACACTTGACAGCAACAATACCAGATTGATAGATAGATTCTTATGACTGATTGCATAACAGTATTGTGGAAATTACAGAGTTTAGGTAAAGGAAGAGAAAAATGAGAGAATAGTTACAAAAATTATAGGGTATTAATTTGCTTATAATCCATTATCATAGGTGTCATCTTCACCACAACACCTCTGCTTATAAGCCACCACATCTTTCTAGAAATTTTTAAATCCTTCGTCCAAACACAAGGTCAGGGAAGGAAGGCCATTGATACTTTATCACTGGAGCTATCATAGTCACACCTGCTAGCCTGCACAAGTGTTGACCTTGTGGTGAAATTAACAATCCATTTTCAACATAAAAAGGGAGAATTTTGACCAGTTTGGCTTGAGAAAATGTTATTTTCACAAATAGTTACTGAAAATGTTATTTTCACAAATAGTTATAGAAAATGACTTTGTGCTTTTATTTTTACTTTCTTTCTGAAACCAAACATTGTTTAGAAATGTAATGTCGTTTTCATAATTATTTGTGAAAATAAAAAATGAAAATTGACATTTTCTGAAACCAAACATATGTTTAGAAATGTATATTTTGAGGCTTGTAATTTGCCTGTTGGGTATGTAGTTGAAACAACTCCAGGTAGCATATGATCCCATTGAGACAACAATCAAATAAAATTTTGACCCTATCTGTAACAGATCAGCAAGATCTTCAATGTCAAGTGCTTCACTTTTCAGTGAGCGTTAAGATATGATCTTTGCCATTATAAAATCAAGGATAAAATACTAATCCTAATAAATATCTGAATTTTGTGATTGTTCCTTTATTTTAAAAAAAATATCTTTGCATTGAGTCCTTAATAAAACATCAATTTTATTTTTGATCCTTTACACTTTTTTTTTTAGTTTTTGATTAATTAACAAATTTTATGTTTATTCCCTGATAAAAATAAAATAGTTATTTTATTCAATAGCAAAAATGAAAATAAAATATATTAAAAAAACTCAAATATTTATTAGAAATCACCGACATATTTTAGCTTAAAATCACATATCCTTATGCTCGTTCACACTTTCAAGCCAAAGCGAACTCATCCTCTGAAGATGATCTTATTACAAATGACCCAGCTTGTAGAGCCTTTGCCTCAGCTTCACAAATTCTACTATTTCGTTCCCCATGCATGCTCAAATACATACTAAAGGATTTTGATTCTAATAAAAGTTTTAATTTGACTTTCAAGCACCATGAGTTCCATAAAAATAGATTCGGATGGATAAAACTTAGTCAAACAAACCAATTTTTTCTTATCAAATGCAAAGATTGAATCTCTTAAATTTAAGCTTCTTATACAAAATATCAACTTAGTGTTCACCTCCATAAATCTATTATTTAGCTCTTGAAGTTGTCTATTAATTACTTGATAAAATAATTCAAGTTGAAAATGATGGACATTTGAAACTTTTTGAACTTTAGGCTTTGATCATCTTATTCTTATGCATCATCCATATGGAATGTCAATATCTGGCTTTACACAAAACAATGAGCATGCAATTTTTATTTTATTGAATGCCATGTTTTTTGGGTTTTGGCAATTGGCCGTAGTTGTTGCTTCAGGGAAAGGGGGACATCAAATTTTGAATAGGGACAAAATATTCTTTTTCCATATATTAACAAGTAAAAAAAATATCTTATGGGGGGAGTTGCCCCCACAAGACATAGAGTGCATCGGTCATTGGTGCCAATAACGAGTGTCTGGGTTCCTAAGTATCAAAATAAATATATTATATTATTAAATGTATTCTATTATTAAATTTAATAAATTAATTGTCCCTTCAAATCATAATAATCATTGAGTAAGAAAAAAAAATATAAAAATAAATGCTATTTTATATTTTGAACGTAAAATTAGTGATTTTTTTTTTACTTATATCTCTTATAATATTAAAAATGAATAAAAAATAAAAATAAATTAATAATATAAGATTAATGTTTAGCTTGATTCTTGATAAAATTTACTTTGGTCTTTTAAAAAAAATTATAAGATTAATTTTTTTAAAAAAATTATAAGATTAATTTTTTAAAAAATTTATTCTTTTTCATCCATTTATTAATATTTTGTTGTATTCATAGAAGAATAATTATAATGGAATGAAAGGAGTACATATTTAAAAACATTGAAAATTTTATTTTTATTATTATGGTTAAGAGAATTAGTGATAAAACATATTTAATGCGGGATAAAATATAAAATTTTAAATATATATTAATAAAATAATAAATATATAAATGTATATCCTTAATAATTGACTAGATAATATATTTAATGCTATTGGAAATTCAATTGTACTTACAATGAATTAATTATAATATTTCTTAAATATAATGTATTTATTAAATTTAAGAAATGTCTCATATGAATTTTAGCTATAAACACTAATTATAATATTTTATTAGAATGTCGACTAACCAAACAAAGTAAGTAACTAGTATTTCCTCAACATATCAAATCCAAAATTAAATGGCATTATCTTGCCACGTGCATTTCCTTGTATTGCTGCAAGAACCAAAAGGATCGCTATATATAAATGCATACATAGGTGACATTATGCATCATATCATCACTTGGGGGAAAAAAGGCAAAAGTAAAAGATGGCACCTTACATTTCTAGAGATAGAGCCTCTATTTTTGTTTTACTTGCCTCACTAGTCCTTCCCTTGATTCTCCTAGACTATTTTTCTTCTGCGTTGTTTGCAAGTGCAAAATTCCCAAAATCAAAAGATGCTGATCTGTTAGAATTTGCTCTCAATTTGGAATACTTAGAGGCTGAGTTTTTCTTGTTTGGGGCTTTGGGGCATGGATTAGATGTAGCTGCGCCAAACCTAACTGGGGGAGGACCCCCTCCCATTGGTGCCAAAAAGGTTGAACTTGATAGTCTTACCAATGATGTCATCTTGCAGTTTGCTTTTCAGGAAGTTGGACACTTAAGGTTTTGTTTTGTCTCTGCTCTTTGCATTTACAATTACTCTTAGGAGGAAAAAAAAATAGAGAACATTAATATCTCAATGGTTGTGTCCTAACTAATTGCCGAGCCATAAAGAGCAAAGTGAGAGGGTTCCCTAGGCCATTGCTGGATCTAAGCTCAAAATCTTTTGCCAAACTAATGGACAATGCATTTGGGAAACCTCTGGTTCCTCCCTTTGATCCCTATGCTAATTCACTCAACTTTATAATTGCATCTTATGTGATTCCCTATGTTGGCCTCACTGGTTATGTTGGTGCCAATCGACTGCTAAGTGCTACTTCTAGGGAGGTAAAACCCCAAAATCAACTCATCTAATATATTCATGTATATAAACTTGGCTCGGATAAAATTCTAGACACATCACTTTCTTGTCACCCACATATTTTAATCATTTTTAAAATGTCCAGTTTTGTGACAAAATATTTCAATTTAAAAAAATTATGATATCTTTTTTGAATAATAGTATTTGTTCCCTAAATTTTATTATTTTGCTAATACACACCTGATATATTGGTTCCATATATCCTAATTCATCGTTAAACTTTACTCTCTTTACTAACCAGTCTTTGTATATGTGGGATACACTTAATCTTTATATTGAAAGTATATTATAATAATTATTTATTTAAACTATAGGATTAATTTATATTTCTTGCTGACATTTTTAAAGTAACTTTGTAATTAAATATCATTGAGTAAAGTTAAGAAAATAATACTTTGAATATTTCATTTTCCTATAAATACGTAATTATTTAAATTGACTATTTTTAATTAGGTAAAATATATATTTATTTCTAATCGTTTAAAAAATATAATTCCTTTATGGAATGGATTTTATAATATATATATATATATATATATAATAATAATAATAATAATAATTTTTTTCTCTTATACATGTTAGTCCAAAATCAATTCAATTGATTATATAAACAAATTATACTCCTATCATATAATTAGTGAATGCATAATAATCAAACTGAATGCATGAAATAAAAAATTATACTCCTATCATATAATTAATGAATGCATAATTTCAATTGATTACTCACTAATTAATGTAATTTGTTAAATGAATGAAAAATAAAAAAACTAAAAATAAATTGTCTGAAATGTTCTTATTTCGATATCAGAAAAAAGTGTGATCGAATAATGACAATGTGTGTATATATACATGAACAGCTTGTTACGGGGCTTCTAGGAGTAGAGTCTGGACAAGATGCAGTTTTAAGATAATTGTTGTATGAACGTAAAGAACAGTTGGTGCCACCATACGGAGTGGCCGTGGAAGAGTTCACAAACCGCATTTCTATACTTAGGAGCAAGTTAGGAATCAGAGGTTTGAAAGATGAAGGCATTATTGTGCCTACAGGGCTGGGTGCCGAGGGCAGAGTTAAAGGTAACATTCTTGCTGGTGACGTAAACTCACTGGCATATTCAAGGACTCCTGAAGAAAGATTGAGGATAATATATGGAAGTGGTGATGAACATGTTCGTGGTGGCTTCTATCCTAAAGGAGAAAGTGGTCACATAGCTCAATCTTACTTAAAGTAAACTACATTTGTTTTGGACTTTTATAGATTATATAACTTGTCTTTAATCCATTGCTAATTTCCTTGTTGGTAATTAAATATTGTTGATGGGTGAAGACCTTGAAAAAACTTTTGATAATATGCAAATAATATATAAAGTGAGAAATTTGGGGTTTGAATGTGATTTATTGAGATTTAACTCTCAGTAATTTAGCCTTTAGTTAGTTATCCGTGATATAAATGCAAAAGTCGAATTTTTGTTGGGATTTAGGCCTGGATAATTACTAATTAGCTACTAGTGAAGTCAAGAAAAATGATACTAATTTTTTTTTCCGATAACCTACCGAGGGTCAAGCCCTCAATAATATATATATAAAATATGGTTTGTGATAAATATTTTTTCATAAATAATTAATATAATTTATTTTAGTTATCTTAGCCAAAATATAATTGAAAACATAATTGTTAAAAAAAATGGAGGAGTAATTAATGAATTTGGAAAAAAACATGGAATACATTGAACCCTACATTTTTCCAAACACACTAGTGTGCTACCCTTCAAGTAAAACCAAGTAATCATTCCTTATAATTAATGAATGTAACTAAAAACCAATGTCATTGCATTATTACCCTTCATTAACATAATAAGTTTGATGCCTTACATAATTGACTAATTTTTCAACCCCTTCCATGATAATTTATTTATTTTTTATCAAGCATGCGTCTTATATAACAGTATAACATAATAAAGGGTTGTTTAAGAAACAATATAAATAAATTGTTTAATAACCTTTAGTACACAATAATTAGCTATAAAATATTTGACTATAAAACTTATGCAAGCAAGCAAAAAAAATTGATAAACTTCAATAAAAAAGAATTTAAAAGAGTCATAAGCTATTTAAATAATCCACCAAAAAGCATTATACTATAAGCTATTTAAAAGATTCATTGAATCTATACTATACCTATGTCTTGCACAAATTAATACCTTAACACATAATATTATATTGATCGGCAATGATCAAAGTTGTCAATAAACTATTACGTACATTCCTTCTAGAAATATATATTACCAAAGACTTGATTTTTGGTAAATTATTTATAAATTGTAGCCATATTATCAAGCAGCATGCATTCTTATTATGATATTTTACAGTGATAGGGTAGGCATACAATTTCAAGAAACATATGCTCTAGCTTTAGGTAATTTTCAAGTAATATTTAGCTATTCTACCACTTGCTCCTTTAGGATAGAAGCCACCGGGAACATGTTCATCACCTCCTCCATATATTATCCTTAATATTTCCTTTGGAGTCCTGGGATATGACAGTGAATCTTTGTCGTCGGCGAGAATGTTGCCGGTGACTCTACTTGATGGGAGTAGTAGTTATAAAAAGGGTTTAATATCCACTAACGTGAAAAAAGGTCCTCTTCCTGACCAGAAAAGTGTTATCTCTCACTCATAGCCATCACGAACGGAGAGAGGCAGAAAAGAAAGGCCTAAGGAAGTGAAATCTTATTTCTCTCCTCTTTCAAGGAAATCAAAGTACACCGGAGAGAAGTTCCTATGGAGAAAGGTACAAGTCTTCCTATGGAGAAAGGTACACATCATTATCTATTGTTTATTGATTATTTGTGAGAATCATAGGTTTCAAGATCCTGTTGTTTCCTATAATTGATAGTCTAGGAAACCCCTTAAAGTTTTACATGTGGTATTAGAGCATGTGTTGTAAAATTTATGATTCTCCAAGAATGATTTAATTTCTCCTATGAACCCTAATTATGAAATTTAGGAATTTTAATTTCTGTTACATGTATTTTCAATTACATGTTTCGATAGTGTTTTTTTGGAATTAATTATGTTTTTCCGCTGCAAAGTATACACTTTTGTATGAAAGGAATATTATACAAAACTTCAAAGAGAAAGCTTCTGCTGCCAATTTTATTTCTAATGACGGAAGCTTTTATTTCTAATGGGGGAAGCTACCTTTCCATTAACGTTATTTATATATTAAATTATAGAGAAATAATGACGCGCTATGTTGTGAATTGGTTTTGTAAAGTTGTGCGGCTGCATGTAGCTTTCTCTCAATTCCAATTTTTGTTTGAAAAGCCGCTCCTACGCATACGTTCCTTGCAGGGAGAATAAGATATTTGGAAATTGCTATTTGCAAACCCCTTTTTGCTATTTCCAATCCATCTTGTTTATTTTTTTAAAAAAAATGATTATTAAACGTGATTAAAGGATTGAAAGTTTATGTTCTTTAATTAAGTTAACGTGAATGTTTTGCAATTATTGGTAGCAGTAAATATATATATATGTGCTACATATTTCTTTAAACTTGTTTGAATGTAAAACACAAATAAATGTGAATATTATTTTATGGCCTTGAATGAAATTAATAGAATGGCTATAAATTGTTAATATCAATAAGTATGTACAAGCCATATATATTTGGTTGGAATTAAATGTATGTTGAATTTGTTAGTCACCAAAGTGGCCAAATTTGTAAGGTTATTTAATTCCAAATTAATGATTATTTCAATTATACTTGGTTGGAATTAAATGTATGTTGAATTTGTTAGTCACCAAAGTGACCAAATTTGTAAGGTTATTTAATTTGAAATTAATTATTATTTTGATTACTCATAGAATAATGGATGCTAAATTATATGGTTATTGGTTTATGGGTAATTGAAATTCATTGTTATAAGGCATTTATGGATCGCCCAAAGGTTGATTAGTTGTTCTTATAATTAATGAATATAATTGTAGGCGATTTGTGTGTATCATTAGTTTTATTTGTATGCCCAAAGGAAATAGATACTACTAATTGGTGCATATTTAATTGCCAAAATAATGTTAAAATTTTATTAGCATCATTATGTTTGTATGTTGTGTGTTGGTGTATCACCCAAAGGAGAACATCAATATACATTGACCGTTATTTGAATGAATCATATGTATGACATGTATTTTATGTCTCAAAACACTTATGTGAATTTTATTATGTAATGCATGTTTTGAATTCATTGGATTCTTATGTATTATCTGTGCCAATTTTAATGGGCTTAACTTCTCTGACAGAAATGAGCAAGTCCAATTTCACCTTAGTGTTTTGGATCATGATCTTGCTATGTTGGAAAAGAAGTTTGTTACTATTATTGATGCTAGTAGCAATGAAGATGATGGAAGCTTGCTTGTGGGGCTTCAATGGAGGTTGGATCTTTGAGCTTCAATGGGGTCCTTTAATGGTGATTTTCCACCATGGAGATGCAGCGGAAGACAAAGGAAAATAGGTGAGAGGAGGCGTCATCCATTAAGGAATAAGCCATGGAAGAAGGAGTTTCACCACTAAGATGAGCCTTGGATAAGAAGCTTGGAGAGGATGCTTCAATGGAGGAAAAGAAAGAGGGAGAGAAAGAGAGGGGGGAGCACGAAATTGAAGGAAGAAAAAGGGAGAGAAGTTGAACTTTGAGTTGTGTCTCACAAGACTCTCATTCATCAAAGTTACAACTAGTGTTACACATGCTTCTATTTATAGACTAGGTAGCTTCCTTGAGAAGCTTTCTTGAGAAAACTTCCTTGAGAAGCTTCTTTGAGAAAACTTCCTTGAGAAGCTAGAGCTTAGCTACACACACCCCTCTCATAACTAAGCTCACCTCCTTGAGAAGCTTCCTTAAGAAGATTCCTAAAGAAGCTAGAGATTAGCTACACATACCTCTCTAATAGCTAAACTCACCTCCTTGAGATGAAAAGCTAGAGCTTAGCTACACACCCCCCTATAATAGCTAAGCTCACCCCCATGACCAAAAAACATGAAAATACAAAAAAAAAGTCCTTACTACAAAGACTACTCAAAATGCCCCAAAATACAAGGCTAAAACCCTATACTACTAGAATGGCCAAAATACAAGGCCCAAACGAAGGAAAAACCTATTCTAATATTTACAAAGATAAGCGGGCTCATACTTAGCCCATGAGCTCAAAATATACCCTAAGTCTCATGAGAACCCTAGGGCCTTCCCTTGGATCTCTAGCCCAATCTACTTGGAGTCTTCTACCCAATGCCCTTGCGGGATAGGATTGCATCAGAAGAGAAACCCACTATAAAGATTGGGAAAGATCAGATAGACTCAGCCTAATGTAAATGAGAATGATTGTTACAAACAATATTAAGGCAACTCTCCCTAAAATTGAAAGCACTAAAAAGTTTATGTGATTATTGGGAGAGTGTTCTCAAATAGCTGATAAGTCTGTTGCTGGGACATTAATGAGTACATTGGCCACCATGAAGTTTGATGGTTCACGTACTATGTATGAACATGTCATTAAGATGACAAACATTGCAGCAAGACTTAAGACCTTAGGAATATAATGGCTGTGAATGAGAACTTTCTTGTTCAGTTTATTCTAAACTCATTACCATCTGATTTTGGCCCGTTCTAAATGAACTATAATACCATGAAAGATAAATGGAATATGCATGAATTGCATAGTATGTTAGTTCAGGAAGAAACGAGGCTTAAGAATCAAGGAAGTCACTCAGTCCATTATGTTAGCCACCAAGGAAATCAAGGAGCTGGAAAGAAATTTATGAAGAAGCATGATAAAGGCAGAGGGTAATTAAAAATCAATACTCTTTGCAAATCCAAAGGAAGGTATCAAAGGGAAATAATTGTCAATTTTGTAGGAAATCAGGACATTTCCAGAAGGATTACCTAAAGTGCAAGTCTTGGTTCGAAAATAAAAGTGAGCTTAATGCTCATGTATGTTTTCAATCGAACTTAACTGAAGTTTCCCATGATACATGATGGATTAATTCTGGATGTATGAATCATGTTTCTAACATTAGGCAGAGATTCCTTACAATCCAAACCATAAGCCTAAATGAGAAGTTCATTTTCATGGGGAATGGAGTGAAAACTCCAATGGAAATAGTTGAGACTTATTGTTTAAAACTCGACACTGAACATCGTTTAGATTTACTGAAAACTCCTTATGTACGTACCTAGTTTATCTAGGCATTTAGTTTCATTATCTAAACTTGATGCTACTAGATACTCTTTTAATTTTGGTAATGGATGTTTCAATTTATTTAAGCATAATCATCTCATTGGTACTGATATTCTTGTGATGGTTTATATAAATTGAAAATAGACAGTTTGTATACTGAAACTGTTTTAACTATGCATCATAATGTTGGCACTAAACATAGCTTAGTGAATGAACGATCTGCTTTCTTGTGGCATAAACATTTATGTCACATTTCTAGAGAAAGGATGGAAAGATTAATAAAGAATGAAATTCTTCCTTATCTAGGTTTTACAGATCTAAATATTTGTGTGAGTTGTATTAAGGGAAAACAAGCAAAACATACAAAGAAAGGAGCTACAAGAAGCACTCAACTTCTTGAAATTGTGCATACTGATATTTTTGGACCTTTTGATGTTAGTTCTTTCGGAAATGAATGATACTTTATCGCCATTATTGATGATTATTCATGTTATGGTTATGTCTACTTACTGCCTGAGATTTCTCAGGCAATGGATGCCTTAGAAATCTACTAGAATGAAGTAAAAAGGCAATTATACATGTCATACCCTAATTTCGTTCGGGGATTATTACTTGATAATTTGCAACCTTTGATCGGCCGCTTTGAGATACTTGGCATCCTTTGTTTCACAATATGTGAAGTCCCGAGACATGCCGGAAATCAAAAGGAAGCAGGCTTACGCGATCCGTGAAATTCCGTAATGTGGTGGAAACCATAAGGAGGTGTTGTTACGCAATCCGTGAGTTTCCGTAACTTCTTCGAAAGCTAAAAAAGAGTAAATACATGATCTGTAAGGATCCGTAACCTTACGGAAAGAAAATAAGTATCGTTACGAAATTCGTAAAGTTTCGTAACGTTACGGAAAAAGAATCACCAAAAAAGGTAAGGGGGGTGAACTTATCAAGATAGGAGTGTAAATAGCAATTTGATTCTAGGCCCTTCTGGAACATTTTGGAAGTTGGGTTGCTTAAGGAGGAAGTAATTGGGTGGCAAGCTCCTCCACGTTTTTGAAAAATGGTTTCCGAGGCTTCCGTGGCTTCTGTAATGCTTCCGTAAAATTTCTGAAAACCTTGGGTAAGCATATTCCACTTAACATTGGTGAAAGGGAAGGAAAAAAATGAAAATCAAATTCGAAACACTTCCGTAAGGCTTCCGTAAAATATGAAAAGGGGGGTGAACTTAGTAATTTGGGTGCACTTAGAAATCTTTTTCATTAAGTCTATGGGCGGCAAGCACGTCCCTTTTTTCCTATAAATAGGGGAGGGGGGAGCTGTTTCATAATGTTCAAGACCCCTTTGGCTATGCATTTCGGCTATGTTGGGCAAAAAACACGTTTTCGTGAAGAAAAATCGAGTCGAAGTGCTTCCGTAAGCGATTCTGTGGAAATTCTTCATCGTTCTTCACCGTTCTTCATCCGTTCTTTGTTCGTTCTTCATTCTTCAACGGGTAAGTTTTCGAATCCGAGACTTTCAATTCATTTCTTGTTTTGTGTACTTTCACTTTAATTTCGTTTACTTTCAGTTTTCTTTTCTTCCGTTTTTAACGTGCTTTAACCGTTTATTTAAGTCGTTTTCAGGCCTAATAAATGATAAAATGAATTTCAACCGATCATTTGTGTTGTAATCTCGTTTAATCACTATTAAAACAAAATCTAACCGATCGTTCACGTTGTAACCACGGTTAAACCAAAAAGAGGTAAAATAATAATATAATAATCAAAAAATATCTTTTAGTAAAATAAACCAAAAAAAATCAATCGGACATTTTATCTTTGGGATTTCTCATTCTTAATTGAATTGACTAATAACTAAAGTGAAACTAAGGCTAAAATCAATTCGCCAAGTCAAGCTCGTCCACAAAAAATCACTAAAAAAGGGATTTGAAAGTTTATTATCTTAGTCTTTCTTACCAAGTTAATGGATCATTTTTAAGGTCCAACACCTTTAAATGATCACCTTTCAAGTAAAAAGAAATCGTTTGATTCACCCTTAAGAGAGAACTACGTAGGTCTGATTTCCTCTTCGATGGAGGGTACGTATGAGCAAAAGCCCCGCTTTTGTCGACCTCAAAAAAATAAAAAAAAATAAAAGGTAAGATAACATAAATTCACAATTCTAAAAAATAGGTTGTTGTCCTTTGAGACAAACGTGAGAGGTGCTAATACCTTCCTCAAACGTAAATACAACTCTCAAACTTAGAATTTTCATTTTGACCGGTTTCCTTCGGTTTTTTCGACGTTTTCCACAAATAAACGTTGGTGGCGACTCCGCGCATCTTTCCTCCTTTGGAAAGCGCACCCGTGAGCCTCGCCTCGCTCGCCCGCAGAAGGGCATGTTGCGACAGTTGGCGACTCCACTGTGGACGTTTTTGTGAGTTAGGCCTATTTTAAGGAATTATGGAATTGTGAAACTTTGTGTGTGCACTTATTAAACTATGTAAAATGTAATAATTGCTGTCTTTTCCACATTTTTACACTATGCACCCACGGGATTGAGTGAAAAAAGGGGGCCCTATACCCTGGTTCATGGGAATCTAAGGAGTGGAGGTGAATCTATGATCATGCTAGGTCTCCGACTTGCTTGATAATAGTGAAACCTCGTCTAGAGCTTTCTCTCTTTATAATATGTTGTCACTGGTATTCCATACCGCCACAATATTATTATCTTGAGTGATGATACCTGTAGAAAACAGCCGTGTGAGCTATGAATCGTTGGGAGTAGTTATTAGAGACCCCTAGATATTATCCTATAGGTCCCTAAAATAGGGGCATGAAGCGAACACGCTGCGTGCCTTTTAAACACTGTCATGCATATAACCTAAATGTCATGTACGCCTTTGTTGTTTGTAATTATTTGTGGATATTGTCATACTCTATGCATCCTCGTGTTATGCTTTTGCGTGTCTACATCATGTCATCACGCACACGTTGTATGTTGGTCTCGTCTTTTGTCATGGGAAGCCGGAAGATCCATATCACCTTCTTAACTACACACATGGGGCACTGCACCCCCAAGTGTGCAAGTAAGAAGAGATCATTTTTTCGGGGCTCTCGTGTCCGTAAATGCATTCATATCATGCATTGCATAAACATCTCTTCAGCATCATAATGAACATATCGTTCCTTCATTTGTCCGTTATCACATTCCCATTTTGCATGAGTCATTGCATCATCATGCATATGCGTTCAACATACTTTTTGTTCTACATGTTTGCTCATACATGATCCTTGTATTTTCCTCTACAAAAATAAAAAGGGAAGCAGAAAATTCAAGATGCATTCTTAGTTGCATGTGTTAGGTACCATGAGCCAACCATGTTGGGATCATAAACCCATTTCTAAAATTTAAAAAAAAACACAAACAACAAAACAAAATGATTGAGCATGGTACCTAATGCGTGGTTAATTAAGAAAGGATGTCTCTTCAGGCATCTCAATCTCATAATTGCATTTTCCATGCGTAGCATGCGTATTCTCGAGTCTTTCACTCCTATGAAATGTTGTTGAAGTATTGGCGATCAAAATTTCCATTCCCTGGGTTATGGGGTTGAACCAAGCTCGTGCTTTTACGAAAAAATTCATCAAGTCAAGTTGAAGCATGGAAGTAACCATCTTGCAAAAAATCGGGGCAAAAGATGGATCGGGTTACATCGCTGCTTCGTCTACTGCCAAACACATTTAGGACTGTTAATGTCTTTGTTACTTCCAGTTTCACCTTGACGAAGATGTCATGGACCATGTTGAAAATCTAAATTGATTCAACCCCATATCCTGTGTAAAGATTCGCATTACTTCAACTGTGCATCATTCTCATACATCCATGTTGTTCATTGCATTCTTTCCTTGAAAAAGAACTTAATCATTGTTATAAAAACGGGAAAAAACATGCTTTACGGTGCCCTCACCGAACCTGTGCTAGAGCTAGAGTAATGGGTGAAGTAGAGGAGGTACAAGAGAAGATGAAGGCCGACATGGAGGCCATGAAAGAGCAAATGGCCACGATGATGGCCATGATGAGCATGAGGAAGATAATGGAAGCCAATGCGGTTACAATTGCCGCTACCAGCACTGTTGCTAAGGTGAACCTGATGCCCCCATCTGGCCTCAACCAAATGAATCATCCAACCTTAGATATGGTAGGCAAAGATTTGGGAAGTAGGGGCGGCCCCTATTATGCGTAAATTTAAAACAAGCATGCCTTCCCACCATATGGCTTGCCTCCCAACTATACACCACCCAATGTGGCATACACTCCCAATAAGGATGTCAATAACTCGGCTCCCATACCCATTGAGAGCCAACAACCCCAAACTATCATGCACATGTCTCTTAAACCGTGGGGGAGACACATGAAATTCCTCACCAAAATCTAGCCGACTTCGAGCCTTGCCTCGGATGTGCCACTGAAGGGCAAGCAGTTGGTGGTATACCCCTGCAAAACACTTTGGAGGGCCCTCAGTATCACCCACAACTACACCTCTTGCATTCCACAACAAGTAAAAACCGTCATGCTATGGCAGAAATGGGAAAGTTGGATCATCTAGAGGAAAGGCTCAGGGCTATTGAAGGAGGTGAAGATTATGTCTTTGCTAACCTAGAAGAGTTGTTCCTAGTACCCAATATCATCACCCCTCCCAAGTTCAAGGTGCCGGACTTTGACAAGTACAAGGGGACTACTTGCCCCAAGAACCATCTAAAGATGTATTGTCGGAAGATGGGAGCATACGTAAAAGATGAGGAATTGTTGATACATTCCTTCCAAGAAAGTCTTACTGGGGTAGTTGTTACCTGGTACACTAACTTGGAACCTTCCCGAGTCCATTCCTTGGAGGACCTAATGGTTGCCTTCGTTAGGCAGTGTCGGTATAATGGCTTCGGATAGGACGCAACTACAAAAACATGTGCAAAAAAGGGGGCACGGATCTTTCAAAGAATACGCCCAAAGGGGGAGAACCTGGCAGCTCAAGTGGCACCTCAATGACGAAAAATGATGACAATGATAGTAGACACATCACCAGTATTCTACTATGGAAAATGGTGGGCTACACACCTTCAAGCTTTGATGATATGGTCTTCACCGAAGAAAGGATCAAAGTGGGTCTAAAAAGAGGCAAATCTGATCATCATGCTTTGATAAATGCAAAAAACTAGGGCAAATGAAGAGGGCGAGAATGAGGGAGAAGCCCATGCTGTGACTGCCATTCCTATACACCCAAGTTTCCCACCAACCCAACAATGTCATTACTCAGCCAATAACAAACCTTCTCCTTACCCACCGCCTAGTTATCCACAAAGGCAATCCCTAAATCAAACACAAAGTTTGTCTACTGCACTTCCAATGATGAACACCACCTTTAGCACAAACCAAAAACACCAATCAAGAAATGAATTTTGCAGTGAGAAAGCCTGTAGAATCCACCCCAATTCCAGTGTCCTATGCTGACTTGCTCCCATATCTACTTGATAATTCAATGGTAGCCATAACCCTAGCCAAGGTTCATCAACCTCCATTTCTCTTAGAATACGACTCGAACGCAACGTGTGCTTGTCACGGAGAAGCCCCGGGGCGTTTCATTGAGCATTGTAGGGCTCTGAAGTGTAAGGTGCAAGGTCTAATTGATATGGGCTGGCTGAAATTTGAGGAGAATCGCGTGTAAATCCTGACATTGACAAGAGATGCCACACATGGGGCAATTTTGAAAGCTGTTGTTAGATGTCTCTAATGACTCATCAGGATTTTCAACTTTCACCGGAAGTGGGTGCAAGCCATTGGTCTGTTTGCTCAAGCGACCTATGCTCCTGAGTTTGGACTTCCAAGACCGTTCAATCAGAGATTACTCGTCTTGCACATTGGTGGGGGTGCCGTAAAACAACGAGTAAAGTTCAAAACAAATAAGTTTCAAAATATATATAAAAAAAGGGTTAAAAAAAAAGCATTTGATTGACTGTGTTTTCAAGATGTTCATGTGACCTCATTTTATCATTCCGGAAAGTTTGTCTTTTTAGAGAGAAGTTAGTTATCAAGAATAGGATGTTGGACAAATGGCCTCAGTTATCTTAAGAAGGGGGGGTTGGATTAAGATACAAAGACCATTCCCCGATTAAACTTTCACTCTCTCTTTTCGGATTAACAATGCACCCTTAAACATGAATTACTCAAAAGACAATTCAAAATAAACTTCTTTAAAGCAAAAGATAAATAGCAATAAATAAAAGAAGTTTAAGGGAAGAGAGGAATGCAAACTTGATTTATACTGGTTCGGCCACTTCCCGTGCCTACGTCCAGTCCTCAAGCAACCCACTTGAGATTTTCCATTCTCTTTGTAAAACTCTTTTTACAAAGTCTGAACCACACAGGGACAACCCTTCCCTTGTGTTCAGGAATCCTCTACAACAAGAGACCCACGGTCTCTTAATCCCTTTCCAGAAATAAGAAGAAGAGAAGAAGAAATCTCTCTTAAAAGAGATAGATTGTATAATGAAGATCAATCAAAATTCCTTATTGAATATGCAAGTGGTTGACCAAGGAATCTTTTTGAAAGGATAAAGACATTTCAGTTTAGAAAAACTCTTAATCTTTTGAGAGGATAAAAATTTTTGGGCAATGAAAACTCTCTTTAAATTCGTGTTTCCAAGTCACATATAAATAGACCTTTGATGGCCATTCATAAAACATTTGATAGATGTGACTCTTGGAAATTATTTTCTGAAAATCCCCTCTGGTAATCGATTACAAGACTTGTGTAATCGATTACAGGTTTTAAAAATTTGAATTAAAACGTTCAATAAACTGTTGGTAATCAATTACCATCCATGTGTAATCAATTACACGTTATAAATTTTGGATTCAAATTTTTAGTTGCCTGTAATCGATTACCAGAGAGAAAATCTCAATTTGAAATGATAGAATTCTTCGGTCAAACCTTTTGTTTTTTCAATTTGGAAACTTCTTCCTAAAGATTCTAGAGATCAACTTGATCATATATCTTGATTTTCTTGGATTCTTGTCTTGAATAAAACTTAGAAGCACTTGATCCTTTAGCATCATCAAGACATCAAAACATCTTGCTTCTACATAGGAGTCATTTGACTTAATCCATCAACTAAAAAATCCTTCAACTATTTCTCGTCCTTGGAAAATTCTTTTTGCAAGAATCAACTGCATCTTTCATTCTTCCTCACTACGAGGTTGTGAAAACAAGACCACAATTGGTACCTCAAAGCCTTACACTGGGGCAATGAAGGGCATCGTGCATGAGCCTCTAGTGAACATAGGGGCAGATCAAAAGTTCTCACCCGTCGATGTTTTTAAACAAGAAAAAAAAAGGGAGACAAGCCCTGGAATTTCAATAGATTGATTAAGTGTCAAACGGCTCCATTGCCGTCACTCCAAAATGGTCAAGTGACTAAATCAAACAGAACATACACTCTGAAGGAGTTCCCGGGGAGATTTGCAAAAGGTATGATAAGGTTGCATGAATTATCATCTTTTTCAAAAGGACAGTCAATCTGTGTTTTCCAAAAAATTAAATCAAAATCAAAATCAAAAAATAGGGAAAGAATGTCATGAACATTGTATAACTTTCCATTGCATTATTTCATATGAGGTCAGCATTACCAAATTTCACAACAAAGGTTGCATGCATCTGCATCCCTAAAACTCATGTTAACTGCATAGATTTCCTACATCTCATCTTTTTGGATGACCGGCCCTCTCGATGAGTCGATCTCTGGCTTTCTCATAAAGGTGGATACTTGGGTACTAGTACCTATCACTTTTAGAGGACTATATGTCCTCGCCATCAGAGGACTGCACATCCTCGCCTGCAGAGGGCTGCACGCCCTCGCCTTTAGAGGGCTATGCGTCCTCATTTTCAGTGTGCTCCATATCCACACCTTAAGAGAATATAAGGTCCTTTGCCCTTAGATGCTTAACCGAGACTTACGTTAAGGGGCCAGTAGTTTCCTTTCAACGGTTCCTGGGCCACCCCCTGATATTGGAGGGCGACCAACTGTGCAAGCACATCTAGAGAGGGAGGCTATCACACATCTGCTATGCATACTAGGGCAAGATTTCACCCGTGCCGCTGCAAAAAGACGAGTGCGGATCATGCGCATCAACATGACCACTCTTATATGGATATGGATGACGTTGCTATTTAGCAACATTCTGCCCAGCGACCACAATGTCAATCTCCCCCTACAGATGGATCGTGCCCACAAGACACCCAGTGGACTCGAAGAAGTCCAACAGGGCCCTGGGGTTTCCAGCTCTGGTTACGGGTCTCTGTCAGTCCTACAGGGTGCCTATTCCCCCAGCGAGGTCATGTCATCGTGACATAGGTAAGTATACATATGGTTCAACTGATTTCTGATACCATCTATTATTTGCAGGAATCGCACCCACAAAGACACCTAGTGGACCCGGAGAAGTCCAACAGGGCCCTGGGGTTTCCAGCTCTGGTTACGGGCCTCTGTAGTCCTACAGGGTGCCCGTTCCCCCCGGCAAGGTCACGTCATCATGACATAGGTAAGTATGCACATCGCTCAACTGATTTCTGATTTTATCTATTGTTTGCAGGGATCGCGCCTGCAAGACACCCAGTGGACCCGAAGAAGTCCAACAGGGTCTTGGAGTTGTCAAGCTCTAATTACGGGTCTCTGTCAGTTCTACGGAGTATCTGTCACCTCCTGCAAGGTCATCAGGCCCCTTGCTAATCGAGCTTTCATCAAGAAGTACTGCGTCCCCAGGTAGGCGCAGGGCGAAACACCATAGTAGCCTGGGGATGGCTGACAGCGGGCAACAGACACACCGCCATCACCTCTAGAGTTCACCTCAGCTCATCCACAAAAAGGTTAGAGCGTTGCTTATGACCCATGGCCGACCAATAAGCGACCAAGTCCAAAGCCAAAGGTAAGCAAAGTACTAGGTCAATGACCGACAAGCCATCACGCGTCCAGCTCAAGACGTTAAAGAAGCGCTACTAGGAGGCAACCTAGTACCTTTTAAATCTCTGCTTGTTATTTGATCACCTTTGTTTCTCAAGTCATAGCAAGACACACCTAGTTGCTCATGATCCTAGGAATTTAAATAAAACAAGCACAAGCTCGGAAGGTAGTCATACCTCACAATATATATATATATATATATATATATATATATATATATATATGTTTAGGTAGAAAGATACCTTGGATATGCATGTATGTAGCAAAAAAATACTTCACAAAATATATATATGTATGTTTAGGTAGAAAGATGCCTTGAATATGCATGTATGTAGCAAAAATACTTCACAAAATATATATGTGTATGTTTAGGTAGCAAGATACCTTGGATATGCATGTATATAGCAAAAATATCTCACAAAACATATATGTATGTTTAGGTAGCAAGATACCTGGGACACGCATGTATATAAAAAAATACCTCACAAAAATATACGTGTGTTTAGGTAGCATAATACCTCATGAAAAAAAGAGAGCAAAAAGAGAGCGAGCAAGAAAAGAATAAGAAGGAAGAAAAAAAATATAAAAAATAAAAAATAAAAGTTGTCTAGCTAAAAAACAACATGCTTGTGAAAAAGATAATTTCCAACTTTTCTTTGAAAGATTTTACTGATCCTAACCAGTTTTTGAAAAAAAATGTGTATACACCTGAAGAGTGAATGCTGTGAAAATTTTTCGAACGCCCAAAATGGACTCGGATGAATGCATGATTTGATAAAAGAACATATTTTGGAAACACTGGGTTGACTTAAAATAGGGAAAATGAATCCTGAGCCCTAGTGTCACATGACCATAAAAACTTGATGCTTGAGTGTTCACATGGGTGCATGCATGACCAGTTTTGCATAAAATTTCCTAATCATCATTGTTGCATGTGTATCATCCCCTTTATCCCCGAACCGCTGGCCAAACCCTGACATATATCATGACCAGTCCTTCTACAAGCCTTAAGCCAAAATCCCAACTTATCATAAACCTTGCCCTCAGAAGAAAATAAAAAAAGAGAGAAAAGGAGAAAATTCCTGATCAAAAGAATCGGAAGAAAGAAAAAAGAGAAAATTCCCAATCAAAGAGGGGAAGAAAGCAAAAAAGAAAGAAAATTCCCCGATCCAAGATTGAGAGAAAGCAAAAAAAAAAAAAGAAACAAAGTTCCCGATCAAAGATCGAAAGAAAACAGAAGAAGTATGCAGAAAGGTCTTTGGACTAGACAATATCTGAACAATACAGAATTGTCACCAAGTAAACAAGAAAAAAGGAAACCACGACCTAAAGTGGTCCTCTCCCTTTGATTGCCAACCAAAATCCTGTGCGCTAGCGACTTTCTCGCCCCGCACTAAACAAAAACAGAAAAGAAAAAAAAATACTCAAAGCCAAGTTCCCCACCTAAAAACCATTCCCGAAAAAAGTCCTATTGATCCATGATCACGCATGTAATCTTTGATTTGATAGGAAATGATTTGCAAAATCAAGTCATGACATATCTATGGTTCGGAATTAGGATAAAACACTTACCTGTGTAAGATTGATACACTTTGAGTGATTTTCTCCTATCTTTGTTGGACCCAGTGTTTCCTCTAAATGGTCGTTTAGAAACGAAATGCTAACATCCAAAATCTCATTTACGGTTATAAGAAAATTTCATCAGCATACTCTCCTTCCCCGATAGACACATTGTTTTTCATCCAAAAAGCATATGTTGCTCTGATCAGTTGGAAGTTTTATCTCTTTACTAAAGCATGTTCGCATTTTAGTGAAGAAACCACCGAGACTATTTTTAGTCTCACAGTTAGCAAGAACTACGTAGGTCTGAGTTCCTCATCACAAATTGAGGATACGTAGGAGCAAAAGCCCTGCTTTTGTCGACCACCCCACCTTTTTGTTACCGTGACCCAAGAGTCCGGTGGCATGTGGAGCCACAGGACCGTGGGATCCCCAAATCCGTATGTTCCATCATTTATCATTCGTATGTTATCTTGTTTCTATGACTTGAGGGACTAATGTTTGTTTTGTTGTTGCGATTGTCATTTGTTTTGTGCATATATTTTGTTTGGACTATTGTGTTAGTGCTTACTTCGTTGTTGTTAATAGTGTTTGTTGAAATTTCAGAACCGTGTAGAGTTTTTCATTTTAGGAATGTCGTCCTAAAAATAAAATGAACAAAAATCATGATAACGCCAAAAATAAAGCGTTGTGAGCGAATGTCATGTCTATGTATACAAAGAAAAGAAAATTGTGCAATTATGGTTTTGGAATAGGGTGAAGCACTTGCCTGTGTGAGTTCTTATACACTATGAGTGATTCATTCCCAGTTCCAGTTTAACCCGATGTTTCCCCTGAATATTGACATCCTGCCCTTCATTTTCGGTTATAAGGAAGATTACCCTTGGCATGAGTATATTGTTTCTCTAAGATATGGTGCTCTCACGAATGATTTATTTTTCTTCGCAAAAAGCATGTTTGCCCTTTTTAGGTGAAAGAGGAAAAAACCGGTGGACCGTTCGATCCTGTCGCCTTTTTTTCGGAGCCCCATGAATTGTGTTTTCGTTCATGCATCCTCCACCCACGAGTTTGGAGCCATGCGTAGTGATTGCTTAGTGCAATTCTCCATCCTCGCCTTTTTTTCGGAGCCCCATGAATTGCATTTTCCTTCATGCATCCTCCACCCACGAGTTTGGAGCCATGCGTAGTGATTGCTTAGTGCAATTCTCCATTCTCAACCCTTTTCGGAGCCCCATGAATTGCATTTTTGTTCATGCATCATCCACCTAAAGAGTTTGGAGCTATGCTTCATGATTGACTAGTGGGGACCCTCTAGTGCAATCCTCCATTCTCGCCTTTTTTTCGGAGCCCCATGAATTGCGTTTTCGTTCATGCATCCTCCACCCAAAGAGTTTGGAGATATGCTTCATGATTGACTAGTGAGGACCCTCTAGTGCAATCCTCCATTATCGCCTTTTTTTAGAGCCCCATGAATTGTATTTTCGTTCATGCATCCTCCACCCAAAGAGTTTGGAGCTATGCTTCATGATTGACTAGTGAGGACCCTCTAGTGCAATCCTCCATTCTCGCTTTTTTTTCGGAGCTCCATGAATTGCGTTTTCGTTCATGCATCCTCCACACAAAGAGTTTGGAGATATGCTTCATGATTGACTAGTGAGGACCCTCTAGTGCAATCCTCCATTATCGCCTTTTTTTAGAGCCCCATGAATTGTGTTTTCGTTCATGCATCCTCCACCCAAAGAGTTTGGAGCTATGCTTCATGATTGACTAGTGAGGACCCTCTAGTGCAATCCTCCACTCTCGCCTTTTTTTCGGAGCCCCATGAATTGCGTTTTTGTTCATGCATCCTCCACCCAAAGAGTTTGGAGCTATGCTTCATGTTTGACTAGTGAGGACCCTCTAGTGCAATCCTCCATTCTCGCCTTTTTTTCGGAGCCCCATGAATTGCATTTTCGTTCATGCATCCTCCACCCAAAGAGTTTGGAGCTATGCTTCATGATTGACTAGTGAGGACCCTCTAGTGCAATCCTCCATTCTCGCCTTTTTTTCGGAGCCCCATGAATTGTGTTTTCGTTCATGCATCCTCCACCCAAAGAGTTTGGAGCTATGCTTCATGATTGACTAGTGAGGACCCTCTAGTGCAATCCTCCATTCTCGCCTTTTTTTAGAGCCCCATGAATTGCGTTTTCGTTCATGCATCCTCCACCCAAAGAGTTTGGAGCTATGCTTCATGATTGACTAGTGAGGACCCTCTAGTGCAATCCTCCATTCTCGCCTTTTTTTCGGAGCCCCATGAATTGCGTTTTCATTCATGCATTCTCCACCCAAAGAGTTTGGAGCTATGCTTCATGATTGACTAGTGAGGACCCTCTAGTGCAATCCTCCATCCTCGCCTTTTTTTCGGAGCCCCATGAATTGCGTTTTCGTTCATGCATCCTCCACCAAAGAGTTTGGAGCTATGCTTCATGATTGACTAGTGAGGACCCTCTAGTGCAATCCTCTATTCTCGCCTTTTTTTCGGAGCCCCATGAATTGCGTTTTCGTTCATGCATCCTCCACCCAAAGAGTTTGGAGCTATGCTTCATGATTGACTAGTGAGGACCCTCTAGTGCAATCCTCCATCCTCGCCTTTTTTTCGGAGCCCCATGAATTGCGTTTTTGTTCATGCATCCTCCACCAAAGAGTTTGGAGCCATGCTTCATGATTGACTAGTGAGGACCCTGTAGTGCAATCCTCCATTCTCGCCTTTTTTCGGAGCCCCATGAATTGCATGTTCGTTCATGCGTCCTCCACCCAAAGAGTTTGGAGCCATACTTCATGATTGACTAGTGAGGACCCTCTAGTGCAATCCTCCATTCTCCAGGGTTTTTCATTGTCAAGTGCGGATCCTCTTGACCGGGAAATGTGATCTTTGTTATTTTCCCGATTGATTTCTTTGCCAAACGTGTATATGTATATTATGATATTGTTGTTTTTGTTGTTGTTTGTATTTTGTTTTGTGTTGTGTAGAAAAAGAAGGAGTAGAGACGAGAGTCATCATAGACTAGTCACGGAAAGGGCAAGACAGACGAAATCAGTGTCTTATCTTTGTTTTCCTCTTATCTCCGATAAAAGGTAAGTAAAGAGGGGCAACTGTCATACCCTAATTTTGTCCGGGGATTATTACTTGATAATATGCAACCTTTGATCGGCCGCTTTGAGATACTTGGCATCCTTTGTTTCACAATATGTGAAGTCCCGAGACATGCCGGAAATCAAAAGGAAGCAGGCTTACGCGATCCGTGAAATTCCGTAATGTGGCGGAAACCAAAATGAGGTGTTGTTACGCAATCCGTGAGTTTCCGTAACTTCTTCAAAAGCTAAAAAAGAGTAAATACATGATCCGTAAGGATCGGTAACCTTACGGAAAGAAAATAAGTATCGTTACGAAATTCGTAAAGTTTCGTAACGTTACGGAAAAAGAATCACCAAAAAAGGTAAAGGGGGGGGTGAACTTATCAAGATAGGAGTGTAAATAGAAATTTGAGTCTAGGCCCTTCTCGAACAATTTGGAAGTTGGGTTGCTTAAGGAGGAAGCAATTGAGCGGCAAGCTCCTCCACATTATTGAAAAATGGTTTTTGAGGCTTCTATGGCTTCCGTAAAATTTCCGAAAACCTTGGGTAAGCATATTCCACTTAACATTGGTGAAAGGGAAGGAAAAAAAAGATGAAAATCAAATTCGAAACACTTCCGTAAGGCTTCCGTAACTTTTCCATAAAATATGAAAAGGGGGGTGAACTTAGTAATTCGGGTGCGCTTAGAAATCTTCTTCATTAAGTCTATGGGCGGCAAGCACGTCCCTTTTTTCCTATAAATAGGGGAGGGGGGAGCTGTTTCAAAATGTTCAAGACCTCTTTGGCTATGCATTTCGACTATTTTGGGCAAAAAACACGTTTTCGTGAAGAAAAATTGAGTCGAAGTGCTTCTGTAACGCTTCCGTAAGCAATTCTGTGGAAATTCTTCACCGTTCTTCGTCGTTCTTCACCGTTCTTCATCCGTTCTTCGTTCGTTCTTCATTCTTCAACGGGTAAGTTTTCGAATCCGAGACTTTCAATTCATTTCTTGTTTTGTGTACTTTCACTTTAATTTCGTTTACTTTCAGTTTTCTTTTCTTCCATTTTTAACGTGCTTTAACCATTTATTTAAGCCATTTTCTCGCCTAATAAATGATAAAATGAATTTCAACCGATCATTTATGTTGTAATCTCGTTTAATCACTGTTAAAACAAAATCTAACTGATCGTTCACGTTGTAACCACGGTTAAACCAAAAAGAGGTAAAATAATAATATAATAATCAAAAAATATCTTTTAGTAAAATAAACCAAAAAAAATTAATCAGACGTTTTCTCTTTGGGATTTCTCATTCTTAATTGAATTGACTAATAACTAAAGTGAAACTAAGGCTAAAATCAATTCGCCAAGTCAAGCTCGTCCACAAAAAATCACTAAAAAAGGGATTTGAAAGTTTATTATCTCAGTCTTTCTTACCAAGTTAATGGATCATTTTTAAGGTCCAACACCTTTAAATGATCACCTTTCAAGTAAAAAGAAATCGTGTGATTCACCCTTAAGAGAGAACTATGTAGGTCTGATTTCCTCTTCGATGGAGGGTACGTAGGAGCAAAAGCCCCGCTTTTGTCGACCTCAAAAAATAAAAATAAATAAAAGTTAAGATAACACAAATTCACAATTCTAAAAAATAGGTTGTTGTCCTTTGAGACAAACGTGAGAGGTGCTAATACCTTCCTCAAACGTAAATACAACTCCCGAACTTAGAATTTTCATTTTGACCGGTTTCCTTCGGTTTTTCCGACGTTTTCCACAAATAAACGTTGGTGGCGACTCCACGCATCTTTCCTCCTTTGGAAAGCGCACCCGTGAGCCTCGCCTCGCTCGCCCGCAAAAGGGCATGTTGCGACAAGACAGAAATGTGAAAATTATTAGATATGATAAAAGTGGTGAGTATTACGGAAGATATGATGAAATTGGGCAACATCCAGGTCTATTTGCTAAGCTTCTTCAGAAACGTGACATTTGTATGTAATACACAATGTCCGGTACACCACAACAAAATGGTGTATCAAAAAGGCGTAATAGAACTTTAATGGATATGATTAGGAGTATGTTAATCAATGTGACTTTACCCGTATCTTTGTGGATGTATGCCTTGAAAACTGCCATGTATTTGTTGAATAGGGTTCCTAGTAAGGCAGTTCCAAAGAAACCTTTAAATACTGGACAAATAGGACACCTAGTATAAGACACCTGCATGTTTGGGGTTGCCAGACAGAAATAAGGATTTATAACCTGCAAGAAAGAAAATTGGATGCAAGAACAATCAGTGGATATTTCATTAGTTATCCTGAAAAAGCAAAGGGGTATATGTTTTATTGTCCTAATCATAGTATGAGAATTGTCGAAACTGGAAATGCAAGGTTCATTGAAAATGATAAAATCAGTGGGAGTACAGTTCCACGAGAAGTGGAAATTAAAGAAGTTAGAGTACAAGTCCCTTTAGCTTATGCCTCTAGCAGTAAGGTGATTACTCCTTCAGTTATTGCTACAAACAATAATGAAGAAGTACAACACAATGATGAGCCCATGATACATAATGAACCCATTGTGGAAGAACCGCAGTAAGTAGCATTAAGGAGGTCTCAAAGAGAAAGAAGACCAGCTATTTCGAATGACTATGTGGTATACTTACATGAAACAGAAACAGACTTAAGCATTAATGATAATGATCCAGTTTTGTTTTCACAAGCTGTAAGTTGTGATAATTATGAGAAGTGGTTAAATGCCATGAAAAAAGAGATAGATTCCATGGAACATAATGGTGTTTGGGACCTTGTAGAATTACCAAAGGGTTGTAAGAGAGTTGGTTGTAAGTGGGTCTTCAAGACTAAACATGACTCTCATGGCAACCTTGAACGTTGCAAGGCTAGACTTGTTGCTAAGGGATTTACTCAGAAAGATGGCATTGATTATAAAGAGACGTTTTCATCGGTCTCACGAAAGGATTCTTTCAAGATTATCATGGCATTAGTAGCCCATTATGACTTGGAGCAACATCAGATGGATGTGAAAAATGCCTTTCTAAATGGAGATTTAGAGGAGAATGTTTATATGGACTAACTAATGGGGTTCTCAGTTGAAGGAAAGGAACACATAGTGTGCAAACTAAAGAAATCAATATACAGTCTTAAAGCAAGCTTCCTACCAATGGTATTTGAAGCTTAATGATACCATTGTTTCCTTTGGATTTAAGGAAAATACTGTTGATCGGTGTATATATCTGAGGGTCAGTGGGAGTAAGGTTATGTTTCTAATCTTGTATGTTGATGATATATTGCTTGTAACTAATGATCTTGGTCTTCTTCATGAGACTAAGAAATTTCTCTCTAGAAACTTTGAAGTGAAAGATATGGGTGAGGTAAGCTATGTGATAGGGATAAAAATATTTTGTAATAGATCACAAGGATTGTTAGGCTTATCTCAAAAAACATATATCAATAAAGTACTAGAGAGATTCAAGATGGAAAGGTGTTTAACATCACCTATTCTAATTTAGAAATGAGACAAAGTTAGTCTCGCACAATGTCCTAAAAATGACATGGAACAAAAACAAATGAAAGTAATTTTGTATGCATCAATTGTTGTTGCATCTGAAAGCTGAATTTGTAGTATGTTTTGAGGCTACAATTCAGGCTAATTGGCTGCGAAACTTTATTTCAAGGCTTGGAATTGTCGACAGTATTGCTAGGCCGCTGAAAATGTATTGTGATAACTCCGTAACAGTATTTTGTTAGAACGACAAGTACTCTAAGGGTGTTAAGCATATGGAATTGAAGTACTTTGTCGTGAAGGAAGAAGTTCAGAAACAAAGAGTGTCAATAAAATAAATTAGCACAAACCTTATGATATTTGACCCTTTAAATAAGGGATTACCGCCAAAGACATTATAGAACATGTTGAAAGTATGGGCATTATTGTTATTGATGACCTTTAAGTGTAATTTATCTTATGCATTTTAGTGACACTCTGAGCTCAATTATGATATGTTTCTGATTACTTGTTCTTTATGTTTGCATGCATGTTTGTGTTAGAGTAATGTTAACAAGTTTTGTCTTGAATGAAAGACATTATGTTGGACCAATTATGTACTCCTAACTAAAGGTCATATTAAGGAGAAGACTAATTTGTAGTACATGGAAGGGATTATGTCAGTTAGATGATGTACAACCGCCATGACTCGAATTGGTTCCTATTCTTAATCATGAAATTATGATGTACCCAATGTATAGAACAATTTAGTCAATTTTTAATGTGCATTATGTTAGTTAATCTATTTATTTATTTAGTCCATAATGTTTATTAATGTCACATGAGCCAAGTGGGAGAATGTTAGAATTAATGTCTCATGTGAAAGACATATGACTTATGTAGGGACTAATAAGTAAATAATTAATGATTAAGGGCTAAATTATAATTGGGCTTAATAGGAGAAGTTTCTAGATCTAACTGCTACTTGATGGGGGTAGTGGTTATAAAAGGGGCTTAATACCCACTAACGTGAAAAAAGGTCCCCTTCCTGACCAGAAAAGTGTTCTCTCTCACCCATAGTCATCACGAACGGAGAGAGGCAGAAAAGAAAAGCCTAAGGAAGTGAAATCTTATTTCTCTCCTCTTTCAAGGAAATCAAAGTGCATTGGAGAGAAGTTCCTATGGAGAAAGGTATAAGTCTTCCTATGGAGAAAGGTACACATCATTATCTATTGTTTATTGATTGTTTGTGAGAATCATAGGTTTCAAGATCCTGTTGTTTCCTATAATTGATAGTCTAGGAAACCCCTTAAAGTTTTACAGACTCTACTCCCAAAAGCCCTGCAACAAGCTGTTCATGCATGTGCAACATGTGCACATTGTCATTATGTGACATGGAGGAGTGAAATTGGATTTAAGAGAAGTAATTTGTTTTATTGAAAACTTAAAAATATTAATTTCAAATGATTTAAAAGTTTGAAAAACGTGTATACTAAATATAAGTGTGAAATTTGGATTCAACTTTTCTCATGTAAGCTAAAGCAAATGGAACAAAAATAAATTAGGGGAAGAAATAATTAGCATGGTTGAAGCGCGCAAACGCTATCCTTAGAGGGAAAATGCCCCGAGTGCAATGGTAGAAAAATCTGATTGCGCTCCTTTCCCAAGATACGACAATCCGTTGGTTCCGATCGTGTGCAGTGAAAGGATCCTCGAACCTTCTGAACATCAATACTCATACTCTCAAAAATAAGTTTTTTATAAGTGAAGGAAGAAGGAGATATATATAGGTATAGACCCCTTATGCAACAATAAAATATGACCGACCAAATATGACCGTTGGAAACTAACTTACAGATGTCAAAACAAACATAACAAATTATTCACTCATTAAAACAAAATCATAGAAAGATAAAAATCTAATTTTATGTAACATATTCTAAAATAAATATTTTATTTTATAAAATAGAATTAATATAAGTAATATATATTTATAAATTTTAAATTATAAAACAAATATTTACTAACATTCCCCCGCATAATTTAAAATTTTAAAATATATTTTTTAAAAGATAATTTGTATAAAAACGTAAGAGAAAGAGCATGTGACATTTTTTTTTTCAATTTTCCTTTTCTTATATCTAGTTTATCACCACCTAACAGATTCTGTTTCTCAAGTTCATGTAATCCTCTTTCAGTAACATGACATAATCTCAAATGCCAAAGTTTTGTTTTATCAATCAATGTATTACTAGCTACTGATGCATGTCCAATAATAGTGGAACCTTCAAGAATAAATAAGCCATTACTTTTATTCTTGTTACCCTTGGCAATGACTAAAGATCCATTTGAAATCTTAAGAACACCATTTAAAGTTCTAGTTGAATATCCTAGATCATCAAACATGTTTATGGAAATAAGATTTATTTTGAGTTCTGGAATGTACCTTACATTTTTTAGTAGGTACTCTCTGTTATCAAATATCTTTAGTCTCACCGTTCCAATGCCTTGTACCTTGCAGGGGTAGTTGTCTCCTAGCAGTACAACTCCTGCTGGTTTCAGTTCTAGGGTTTCAAAATAATCCTTTCTCGAGTTGTTGTGATATGAGCATCCATAATCCATTCGATTTGTGTTTTGGTATTTGAGGCTACTAAAACACCTACACTCTCATAACCTTCAGAGGCTTCAACTATGTCAGCAGAGTCCAAAGATCCTTTATTGATCTTGTCTGGGCAGTCTTTCTTAAAATGACCAGTCTTGTGACAATTAAAGCATTTGAATTTTGTTTTCTGACCATTCTTTGAATCCCTTGACCTTTATCTGAACTTCTTTCCTCTTGTTCCCTTCTTTTCACTTCTCCCCCTTTAAATATTCAGGCTTTCACCATTATCCTTAGATTTGGAGTCTTGCTGTTTTTGCATCTCCTTGGTCCTTATTGAGGTCTAGACTTCTTCTAAGGTAATGTCTTCATCTTTGCCATAAAGAATTGCATCCTTGAAATGTTCAAAGGATTTTGGTAAGGAATTCAGAAGCAAGAGAGCTTTATCCTCCTCGTCAAGCTTTACTTCAATATTTTCCAAATCATCAAGGATCTTGTTGAAATCAGCCAATTGGTCAGTGGCTGTTCTTGACTCTGTCATCTTGAAGGTGTACAGTTGTTGCTTCAAGCATAGCCGATTTGCAAGGGACTTTGTCATATACAATGACTTCAGTTTCAACCACATTGAGGCTGCTGTCTTTTCTCTTGCAACTTCTCTTAAAGCTTTATCTCCAAGGCATAGAATGATTGCACTTATGGCTCTATCAATCGTTTTTTATTTCTCCTTTGAGTTTAGAGATTCAGACATCCATTCTTCTCCTTTAAGAGCTTTTGCACAGCCATGTTGAATCAAGATTGCTTCCATCTTGATCCTTCATAACCCGAAGTCATTTTCCCCTGAAAACTTCTCAATATCGTACTTTGTTGTTCCCATCTTTCTTGATCTTGATATTGTTCCCACACACGGTGCCACTTGTTGGTTCTTGTTCCCCACTTTTGTTGTAGAACTTCCACAAGATCAAAGAAAAGAAAATACAACAAAGCAACAAGCAAGAATCTACACCATGAGTTTACGTGGTTCGGCAATGTGCCTACATCCACAGGAAATGCAACTCATCATCATCACATTGATCTTGAAACATTGCAAGTTCAATACAAGCAGCAGCTAGCTTTGATCTCTCTTGGTTTCTCTTATCCAAAACCTCCCTCAATCTCCTAGCTCTCTTTTTCTATTGAACTCTCTGTTTTTCTGCAAGAAAACTCTATTTTTCAGTCTCTTTATTCAATGAATAACATGATCAAACATATATACACTCTAGATGCTAGTCCTAGGAACAAAGGCTATACTTTGGTGCCAAAACTAATTCAGTTATGGCAACTTAATTTAGTTATGACAGCACAACTTAAAACCTTCCCACTTGTACCTTTTGTGATTTTGAGTTACACACCACAGACGTCCATTGTTGTAACTAAATAATGGGCTTTAGTCCCATTCCCCTCAATGATTCAAGTACTTGTTGATGCGTCAACCCTTTTGTAAGCGAATCCGCATTATTGTTTTCTAACCTGACAAAGTCAAGAGAAATGACACCATGAGAAATCAAATTTCAGATAGACTTATGTCTCACTCTTAAATGTCTTTTTTTTTTCATTAAAATTTTTGCTAGTAACTTTAGATATAGCAACTTGACTATCACAATGCATTGGAATTGGAGGTATAGGCTTATTCAAAAATGGCAAATCACATAGCAAATTTTTAAGAAACTCAGCCTCACTAGTAGCAGTATCTAAGGCAATAATTTATGCTTCCATAGTAGAATGTGAAATAATAGTTTGTTTAGTAGATTTCCATGATACTGCACCACCAGTTAAAGTAAAAACATAACCACTTGTCAATTTTGTTTCATCAGAATTAGAAATCCAATTTGCATCAGTAAACCCCTCAATTATTGTAGGAAAACATGTATAATGAATGGTTCCTTTTAAGTACCTAAAAACTCTTTCTAATGCAATCCAACGAGAATGATTAGGATTATTAGTATACATTCCCAATTTACCAACTGCATATGCAATGTCAAGCCTAGAGAAGTTTCTCAAATGCAACAAAGAACCAATAATTTGAGAATATTTATGTGAAGAAATTCCTTTACTCAAATTTTTCTTTAACTTAATGGATGAGTCATAAGGAGTAGAAACAAGTTTCACATCAAAATAATTAAACTTCTTCAATAGCTTTTCAACATAGTGTGATTGGGTTAAAATCATGCCATCATTTTTATTTATAACCTTAATACCCAAAATCACATCTACAGGATCAAGGTCCTTCATATCAAAATTTCTAGACAAGAAAGACTTCACATCATTTATGAATTGCATATTACTACCAAATATCAATATGTCTTCCACATACAAACATAAAATGACATATTCACTATCATCAAATTGTTTCACATACACACATTTATCAATATTATTGATTTGAAAACCATACGAAAGAACAACTTGATCAAACTTTTTGTGCCATTGCTTTGGACCTTGTTTCAAACCATATAAAGATTTAACAAGTTTCCAAACTTTCTTTTCCTTCCCAGGTTCTACAAAGCCTTCAGGTTGGCTCATATAAATTTCTTCTTCTAATTCACCATTTAAAAAGACAGTTTTTACATCCATTTGATGAATTTCTAGATTAAAAACACAAGTAAGTGCAATTAAAACCCTAAAGGTAGTAACTTTAGAAACGGGAGAATATGTATCAAAGAAATCTACACCTTCTATTTGTTTACACCCAATCACAAAAAGTCTTGCCTTAAATTTTTCTATAGATCCATCAGTTCTTAATTTCTTTCAGAAAACCCACTTACAACCTATACTTTTACAACCAGGGGGAAGATCTGTAAGAAATCAAGTTTTCTTAATTTTAAGAGAACTCAATTCATCGTTAATAGCTTCTTTCCAAAAAGGTGCATCAATAGACTTATGGTCTCGCCATAAGTTTTAGGATCATCTTCAAGCAGAAAAGAGCAAAGTTCAGAACCAAAATCCTTAACTTGTTTAGATCTTTTACTCCTCCTAGGTTCAAACACAATGTCCTTATTAGTGTTACTACAAGATGACAAATTAGAACAAGAAGTATCACAAACAGATTTAGACAATTTATTTTTCAAAGGAAAAATATTTTCAAAGAAAGTGGCATCTCTAGATTCCATAATAGTACCATTAGAAATTTAAGACACTTCTTACTTAACTACCAAAAATCTATAAGTAGTACTATGCAAATAATATCCAACAAAAACACAATCAACAATTTTTGGTCCAATTTTCCTTTTCTTATTAATGGGGATGTTAACCTTTGCTAGACACCCCCACACTTTAAGATATTTTAGATTTGATTCTCTTTTTCTCCATAGCTCATAAGGGGTTTTTTTCAAAAATTTTATAAGGCACTCTATTAAGAATATGACATGCAGAATACAAAGCTTCACCCCACATATTACTTGGTAAACCAGAACTTACAAGCATAACATTCACCATATCAAGCAAGGTATGATTCTTTCTTTCCGCAATACCATTAGATTGAGGAGCATACGGAGGTGTCACTTCATGAATAATACCATGCATTTCACAAAAATTATTCATGTCTAAAGATGTGTATTCTCCACCTCTATCGGAACGTAAAATTTTAATTTTTCTTTCTAATTGATTTTCTACTTCTGTCTTATATACTCTGAATTTATCAAACAATTCACTTTTGTGATTAACTAAATACACATAACAATATTTGGAGAAATCATCAATGAAAGTAATAAAATATCTCTTACCACCACGTGTTAACACATCATTACTATCACATACATCACTATGAACCAATTCAAGCAAGTTAGTTTCTCTTTCAATACATGTAGTAAAACTCTTTCTAGGTTGATTTGTTTGAATGCATGTTTCACATTTTTGTTTTAAATCAATGGAAGCCTTAGGAATAAGATTAAGAGACATCATTCTTTTGATAGAATTCAAATTCACATGTCCAAGCCTAGCATGCCACATATTAGAACATTCAACATTTGCAACAAAAGAAGAAATATTGGATATTTTATTAATAGAATGAGACATAAGACTTAACTTAAACAAACCATCACAAATGTAGCATTTACCAATAAAAACACCACATCTCGTAATGACAACTCTATTGGACTCAAAAACAACCTTGTACCCTTGTTGGACTAATAAAGAAGTACTTATTAAATTTTTCCTAATATCAGAAATATGATAGACTCCATCTAAAACAAGAAAATTCCCTGAAGATAGCTCTAGCTTCACTTGACCTTCTCCTAACACATGTGTCATGCTCTGATTCCCCATGCTCACAGTATGTGTGCTTGATTCCTAATATAAAGAAAATAAATTTTTATTAGCACACACATGAGCATTAGCCCCAGAGTCTATAAACCAATCATTTGAGTTAAAAACACAATGTAACTCAGGGCTAGTGACATGGTACCTCTCAGATGGGGAATCAGAAGCAACACCGGTGGTAACAACAGTAGCCTAAGGTTTAGGGAAAGATGTAGGCTGGCGATGACGTTGAAAACAATTTTTGGCCAAATGATTAGCTCGCCCACAAACAAAGAAAAAAAATTCATTCCCTGAATTTTTATCCTTAGGCTTATTGTTGTTATTAAAAGCATTGTTCTTATGTTTAGAAAAAGAAGGCTTTCTACTAAATTTATTTTTGTTAAACCCATGCTTTTTGAAGGACTTAGAGAAAGGTTTGCTAGAGCTCTCAACAAGATAGGCCTTAGAGTGAGAATCAGATTTTTGCAAGTGATTTTGAGATGAACGATGTTTATGCTCAATGCGGAGACTGACAAGCAAATCATCAAAGGTGAAACCTTCATGTTTATGTTTCAGGCTTCGAGCAAAATCAGTCCACAAAGGAGGCAATTTTGAAATCATGAAAGCCACAAACAAAATGTCAGGCCAAGCAATTCCTTTCAATTTCATGTCATAAACAATGTTTTCAAATTCATGGATCTAATCTGAAATAGATTTTCCATCAATCATTTGAAACTCAATCATTTTTTCACAAGAGTGTCGACTTAAACCTTTTTTAGCAGATCCATATTTCAATTCAAGTGCTTCCCATAACTCAACATAAGTTTTGGTATGGCAAAAATTTTTATATATGTTATCAGCCAAAGCACTTAAAATGCGTCCATGACATAAAATATCTTTATTAGAAACAACATGCTTAGTGGTAGAAGATTCTGTTGCATCAGTTTGAACTATATCAATAGAGGAAGTTGAAGTTTTTATTTCTCTTTTAGAAATCACAAAGTATAAATCCAATTCAGTAAGCCAGAAATTCATTTGTTGTTGCCAACAGAAAAAAAAAATTCACCCGTAAATTTTTCAGGATTATTGGAAAAGGACTTAATCATATCCATGGCGGACATTTGGATAAAATAGAATGCTACTGCAGAAAAGACTATGCAAGAAGAAAGTGAAAAATTTTCTCTCTAAGATGGTTAGAAAATAAAATAAAATGAAAGAAATAAATAAGAAGAAAAATGCAAATCCTTCAATTAAATGACAAAATAACAGTAGTAAAATAATTTTAATTGACACCACATGAATCAACAATGCACTATATCATACAATAAACACAAGGAAAAAATAAACTAGGGGAAGAAATAATTAGCCTGGGTTAACGCGTGCAAACGATATCCTTAGAGAGAAAACTCCCCCACTGCACTGGTAGGAAATCTAATTGCGCTCTTCTCCCAAGATACGATAACCCATTGTTTCCAATCGTGTGCAGCGAAAGGATCCCCGAACCTTATGAACACCAATGCTCTTACTCTCAAAAATAATTTTTTTATAAGAGAAGGAAAAGAAAATTTTAGGGAGAAAGAAACCAAATATGACTGTTGGAAACCAACTTACAGGTGTCAAAACAAACGCAACAAATTGTTGACTCATTAAAACAGAATCTTAGAAAAATAGAAAATCTAATTTTATGTAACAGATTCTAAAATAAATATTTTATTTTATAAAATAGAATTAATATAAGTAAGTTGGCCAACGAGGTTGAATGCTCATGTTAGTAAATATTTGTGTTATAATTTAAAATATATATATATATATATATATATATATATATATATATATATAAATTTTAAATTATAACACAAATATTTACTAATGAACATTCAACCTCGTTGGCCAACTTAACCCGGAATGTGATGTTTTCTTCTTTCCATGGAGCCATTTGTCCAGGCTCTGATTTTCCAAGTATTCATAAAGAAGGAAGTTTGGAGTCCTCACTAGCATGACAACACAAAAGCTTCACTATATGTGAGTGCTGAATATTACCCAGGATCTCAACCTCAGCCAAAAACTCTTTCTCCAACTTGTCATAGAAAATAAATAAGTAACCTTCAACACAGCACACAATGCACGTATTCCTACTTGTACAACACTTAACAGCAACAATACCAGATTGATAGATAGATTCTTATGACTGATTGCAT
Organism: Glycine max; assembly: GCF_000004515.6. NCBI lineage: Eukaryota > Viridiplantae > Streptophyta > Magnoliopsida > Fabales > Fabaceae > Glycine > Glycine max. Next base: position 2,581,482 of record NC_038249.2, on the reverse strand, counting down.
AACAGTATTGTGGAAATTACAGAGTTTAGGTAAAGGAAGAGAAAAATGAGAGAATAGTTACAAAAATTATAGGGTATTAATTTGCTTATAATCCATTATCATAGGTGTCATCTTCACCACAACACCTCAGCTTATAAGCCACCACATCTTCCTAGAAATTTTTAAATCCTTCATCCAAACACAAGGTCAGGGAAGGAAGGCCATTGATACTTTATCAGTGGAGCTATCATAGCCACACCTGCTAGCCTGCACAAATGTTGACCTTGTGGTGAAATTAACAATCCATTTTCAACATAAAAAGGGAGAATTTTGACCAGTTTGGCATGAGAAAATGTTATTTTCAGAAATAGTTACTGAAAATGTTATTTTCACAAATAGTTATAGAAAATGACTTTGTGCTTTTATTTTTAGTTTCTTTCTGAAACCAAACATTGTTTAGAAATGTAATGTCGTTTTCATAATTATTTGTGAAAATAAAAAATGAAAATTGGCATTTTCTGAAACCAAACATATGTTTAGAAATGTATATTTTGAGGCTTGTAATTTGCCTGTTGGGTATGTAGTTGAAACAACTCCAGGTAGCATATGATCCCATTGAGACACCGATCAAATAAAATTTTGACCCTATCTGTAACAGATCAGCAAGCTCTTCAATGTCAAGTGCTTCACTTTTCAGTGAGCGTTAAGATATGATCTTTGCCATTATAAAATCAAGGATAAAATAGGATTGTAATCCTATTAAATATCCGAATTTTGTGATTGTTTCTTTACATTTTTTTTGAGTTCTTGATTAATTAGCAAATTTTATGTTTATTCTCTGTTAAAAAAAAATTCTTTTGCTTTTAGTCTTTTCCAAAGGGATAGTAATAAATGAAAAAAAAACATTAGAAAGAAAACACGAATTTGTTAATTTATTAGTGACTAAAAAAGGTACAAGGGACCAAAAATAAAATAGTTATTTTATCCAAGAGCAAAAATGAAAAAAAAATTATATTAAAAAAACTCAAATATTTATTAGGAATCACCGACATATTTTAGCTTAAAATCACATATCCTTATGCTCATTCACACTTTCAAGCCAAAGCCAACAGCTAGTAGAGCCTATAATCCTGTAATTATGGTATTCTGCGAGCCTTTGCCTCAGCTTCATAAACCGGCATAATACCATAATTACAGCATGTATAGGCTACAACAAATTCTCCTATTTTGTTCCCGATGCATGCTCAAATACGTACCAAAGAATCCTGATTCTTGATAAAAGTTTCAATTTGACTTTCACGAAGCACCACGAGTTCCATAAAAATAGATTCGGATGGATAAAACTTAGTCAAACAAATCAATTTTTTCTTATCAAATGCAAAAAATGAATCTCTTAAATTTAAGCTTCTTATACAAAATATCAACTTAGTGTTCATCTCCATAAATCTATTATTTAGCTCTTGAACTTGTCTATTAATTACTTGATAAAATAATTCAAGTTGAAAATGATGGACATTTGAAACTTTTTGAACTTTTGGCTTTGATCATCTTATTCTTATGCATCATCCATATTTGGAATGTCAATATCTGGCTTTACACAAAACAATGAGCATGCACTTTTTATTTTAATGAATGTCATGTTTTTTTGGGTTTTGGCAATTGGCCGTAGTTGTTGCTTCGGGGAAAGGGGGACATCAAATTTTGAATATGGACAAAATATTCTTTTTCCATATATTAACAAGAAAAAAAAAATCTTATGGGGGAGTTGCCCCCACAAGACATAGAGTGCACCCGCCATTGGTGTCAATAAGGAGTGTCTGGGTTCCTAAGTATCAAAATAAATATATTATATTATTAAATGTATTCTATTATTAAATTTAATAAATTAATTGTCCCTTCAAATCATAATAAACATTGAGTAAGAAAAAAAAAGTATAAAAATAAATGTTATTTTATTTTTTCAATGTAAAATTAGTGATTTTTTTTACTTATATCTCTTATAATATTAATAATGAATAAAAAATAAAAATAAATTAATAAGATAAGATTAATGTTTAGCTTGATTCTTAACAAAATTTACTTTGGTCTTTTAAAAAAAAGTATAAGATTAATTTTTTAAAATTTTTATTCTTTTTCGTCAATTTATTAATATTTTGTTGTATTCACAAGGACAATTATAATGGAATGAAGAGAATATGTATTTAAAAACATTGAAAATTTTATTTTTATTATTATTGTTAAGGGAATTAGTGATAAAACATATTTAATGCTGGTTAAAATATAAAATTTTAAATATATATATATATATATATATATATATATATATATATATATATATTAATAAACTAATAAATATATAAATGTATATCCTTAATGATTGACTACATAATATGCTATTGGAAAGTCAATTGTACTTACAATGAATTAATTATAATATTTCTTAAATATAATGTATTTATTAAATTTAATAAATGTCTCATATGAGTCAATTTTACCTATAAACACTAATTATGATATTTTATTAGAATGATGACTAACCAAACACAGTAAGTAACTAGTATTTCCCCAACATATCAAATCCAAAAATTAAATGGCATTATCTTGCCACGTGGCATTCCCTTGTATTGCTGCAAGAACCAAAAGGATCGTTATATATAAATGCATACATAGGTGACATTATGTATCATATCATCACTTGGGGAAAAAAAAGGCAAAAGTAAAAGATGGCACCTTACCTTTCTAGAGATACAGCCTCTATTTTTGTTTTACTTGCCTCACTAGTCCTTCCCTTGATTCTCCTAGACTATTCTTCTTCTGTGTTGTTTGCAAGTGCAAAATTCCCAAAATCCAAAGATGCTGATCTGTTAGAATTTGCTCTCAATTTGGAATACTTAGAGGCTGAGTTTTTCTTGTTTGGGGCTTTGGGGCATGGATTAGATGTAGCTGCTCCAAACCTAACTGGGGGAGGACCCCCTCCCTTGGTGCCGAAAAGGTTGAACTTGACAGTCTTACCAATGATGTCATCTTGCAGTTTGCTTTTCAGGAAGTTGGACACTTAAGGTTTTGTTTTATCTCTGCTCTTTGCATTTACAATTACTCTTAGGAGGAGAAAAAATAGAGAACATTAATATCTCAATGGTTTTGTCCTAACTAATTGCAGGGCCATAAAGAGCAAAGTGAGAGGGTTCCCTAGGCCATTGCTGGATCTAAGCTCAAAATCTTTTGCCAAACTAATGGACAATGCATTTGGGAAACCTCTGGTTCCTCCCTTTGATCCCTATGCTAATTCACTCAACTTTATAATTGCATCTTATGTGATTCCCTATGTTGGCCTAACTGGTCATGTTGGTGCCAATCGACTGCTGCAAAGTGCTACTTCTAGGGAGGTAAAACCCCCAAATCAACTCATCTAATATATTCATGTATATAAACTTGGCTCATTATCTGGGGATAAAAATCTAGAGGCATCAGTTTCTTGTCACCCACATATTTTAATCATTTTTAAAATGTATAGTTTCGTGACAAAATATTTCAATTAAAAAAAAATTATCATATCTTTTTTGAATAATAGTATTTGTCTCTTAAATTTTATTATTTTGTAAATACACACCTGATATATTGGTTACATGTATCCTAATTTATCATTAAACTTTACTCTATTTACTAACCAATCTTTGTATATGTGGAATAAATTTAATCTCTATGTCGAAAATATATTATAATAAATATTTATTTAAACTATAGGATTAATATATATTTCTTGGTGACATTTTTAAAGTAACTTTTAATTAAATATCATTGAGTAAAGTTAAGAAAATAATACTTTGAATATTTCATTTTCTTATAAATACGTAATTATTTAAATTGGCTATTTTTAATTGGGTAAAATATATATTTATTTCTAATAGTTTAAAAAATATAATTCCTTAATGGAATCGATTTTATAATATATATATAATTTTTTTCCTCTTATGTTACTCCAAAATCAATTATACTCCTATCATATAATTAGTGAATGCATAATAATCAAAGTGAATGCATGAAATAAAAAATTATACTCCTATCATATAATTAATGAATGCGTAATTTCAATTGATTACTCACTAATTAATGTAATTTGTTAAATGAAAGAAAAATAAAAGAACTAAAAATAAGTTGTCTGAAATATTTTTATTTCGATATCAGAAAAAAGTGTGATCGAATAATGACAATGTGTGTGTATATACATGAACAACTTGTTGCGGGGCTTCTAGGAGTAGAGTCTGGACAAGATGCAGTTTTAAGAGAATTGTTGTATGAACGTAAAGAACAGTTGGTGTCACAGTATGGAGTGGCCGTGGAAGAGTTCACAAACCGCATTTCTATACTTAGGAGCAAGTTAGGAAATAGAGGTTTGAAAGATGAAGGCATTGTTGTGCCTACAGGGCTGGGTGCCGAGGGCAGAGTTAGAGGTAACATTCTTGCTGGTGACGTAAACTCACTGGCATATTCAAGGACTCCTGAAGAAATATTGAGGATAGTATATGGAAGTGGTGATGAACATGTTCGTGGTGGTTTCTATCCTAAAGGAGCAAGTGGTCACATAGCTCAATGTTACTTAAAGTAAACTACATTTGTTTAGGACTTTTATAGATTATATAACTTGTCTTTAATCCATTGCTAATTTCCTTGTTGGTAATTAAATATTTTTCATGGGTGAAGACCTTGAAAAAACGTTTGATAATATGCAAATAATATATAAAGTGAGAAATTAATTTAGCCTTTAGTTAGTTATCCGTGATATAAATGCAAAAGTCGAATTTTTGTTGGGATTTAGGTCTGGATAATTACTAATTAGTTACTAGTGAAGTCAAGAAAAATGATACTAATTTTTTTCGATAACCTACCGAGGGTCAAGCCCTCAATAATATATATATATATATATATATATATATATATATATATATATATAAAATATGGTTTGTGATAAATATTTTTTCATGAATAATTAATATAATTGGAAACATAATTGTTAAAAAAAAATGGAGGAGTAATTAATGAATTTGGAAAAAAAAAACATGGATTACATTGAACCGTACATTTCTCCAAACACACGCGTGTGCTACCTATTGTTAAAATAATTTATGGCAAACTTAAAAAATTATTGGCTGAGTCGCGGACAATGTCGCTTTCTTTAAGATGTTTCATGGCACTGCCAAAAATTGTGCAAGCAGACTGTCAACCACGAAGTCTCCATGATAAAATAGCCCAGATCACTGTATAAGATTCCCATTGCACTGAGGGAACCTTTCTAGAATTACATCCTCTTGTATGATTAGAAAAGTCACTCTAAAGCCACCTGAAAATATGACTTGAAAAGTCACTCTAATAGCCAACCGAAAATTTAGTGCAACAGAAAGAAAAAGGGAGAAGTCGGCTGAGATTTGGGAGGGAGAAAGAAAAGTTGAGGAAATGCTTCTCAACTGGGACAAGAAAAAATGAAGAAAGGGACTCTCTATATATAGGGAGTGAAACACTATTCAAGTGTTTACCCTACGCGATGTGGGACTTGAAGCTTTTTTTCCTTTTTTTCTTTCAAACTTTCACCCATTGTCTCCTTTGTTCTAACAACTTTCCTCATAGTTAAAGAAAACATCATCTTTTGTTGCCAACGTTTGAAATGATACCCTTCAAACTTAAAAGGTTTGTTGAGGTCATTGTTGTTCGTGTCAGTAATATCTACGGTAGCCATGGCAGAACTGAAACTCGTCTTAAAATTGTGGCAAACCAGGACATATGGCACCTAAATACAGAAATCCTTCAATGACAGGTGCTCCCCAGGATAATATGACTCAAGAGCCATACATAGTTGTGATAAGTGAGATCAATATGGTTGGAAGATCAAATGGATGGTGGGTAGACATTGGCGCCTCCCACCATGTCTGCTATGATCGTGCTATTTTTAAAACATACACAAATGTTGAAAATAAGAAAGTACTGCTGGGTGATTCCCACACCACTACTGTTGTTGGAACTGGAGATGTTGAACTGAAGTTTACCTCTGGAAAGATTTGATCCTCAAAGATGTGATGCATACTCCAGAGATGAGAAAGAATCTGGTTTCTGGTTTTCTGTTAAACAAGGCTGGGTTTACTCATACCATAGGTGTAGATTTATTTACTTTGACCAAGAATGGGGTATTTGTAGGGAAAGGGTACACCACTGATGGCATGTTCAAATTGAATTTTGATATTAATAAAGTTTCTCCTTCAGCTTACATGCTGTGTGATTTTAATATCTGGCATTCTAGACTTTATCATATAAATAGTCATTGCATATCTAACATGAGTAACTTAGGTTTTATTCCAAAGCTATCTTCAAATCACTTTGAAAAATGTGTTTTTTGCAATCAATAAGAAACTTCGAATTGATAGAGGCATAGAGTATGATTCTAGTTTGTTTAATGAGTTTTATAATTTGCATGGAATCATACATGAGACGATTGCTCCATATTCACCTGAAATGAACGGTAAAGCTGAAAGAAAGAATAGAACTTTTACAGAATTAGTTGTAGCTACTATGTTGAGTTCTAGTGCAACATCTTTTTGGTGGAGCGAAATTTTATTAACTGTTTGTTATGTGCTAAAAAGAATCCCCAAATCAAAAAGCAAGACATCTCCCTATGAGATATTAGAAAAAAAGGACAACCAAATTTGTCCTATTTGAGAACTTGGGGATGTCTGGTCTATATAAAAAACTTATGCAAGCAAGCAAAAAAAATTGATAAACTTCAATAAAAAATAATTTAAAAGAGTCCTAAGCTATTTAAATAATCCGCCAAAAAAGCATTATACTATAAGCTATTTAAAAGATTCATTGAATCTATACTATACCTATATCATGCACAAATTAATACCTTAACACATAATATAATATTGATCGGCAATGATCAAAGTTGTCAATAAACTATTACGTACATTCCTTTTAGAAATATATATTACCAAAAAGACTCGATTTTTGGTAAATTATTTATAAATTGTAGCCATATTATCAAGCAGCATGTATTCTTATTATGATATTTTACAGTGATAGGGTAGGCATACAATTTCAAGAAACATATATGCTCTAGCTTTAGGTTGTTTTCAAGTAATATTTAACTATTCTACCACTTGCTCCTTTAGGATAGAAGCCACCGGGAACATGTTCATCACCTCCTCCATATATTATCCTTAATATTTCCTTTGGAGTCCTGGGATATGACAGTGAATCTTTGTCGCCGGCGAGAATGTTGTCGGTGACTCTACCCTCAGCACCTTGCTCTCTAGGCACCACAAGACCCTCATCTTTCAAACCTGAACCTCCTAGGTTGTTCCTAAGCATTGATATGCGATCTGTAAACTCTGCCACAGTCACATTGTATGGTTGCACCGATAACGTTCGATGTTCATACAACAATGCTCGAATAACCGCATCTTGCCAAGACTCTACTCCCAAAAGTCCTGCAACAAGTTGTTCATGCATGTGCAACATGTGCACATTGTCATTGTGTGACATGGAGGAGTAAAAATGGATTTAAGAGAAGTAATTTGTTTTATTGAATAACTTAAAAAATATTAATTTCATATGATTTAAAAGTTTGAAAGACATGTATACTAAATATAAGTGTAAAATCTGGATTCAACTTTTCTCATGTAAGCTAAAGCAAATAATTTTAGTAATTGATGAGAAATTTAATTATTATTCTCATTTGTCATGCTTGTAAATACAAGTAATATGAATTGTTAATTTTCTTATATTACTCCTTTTACTGTCTAGAGTGAGTTGTTCAGTCAGATCGGTGAAATTCATATATATCATGTTGTCAAACATGATTGCCAATTGGTGATGGATTTTCTTTCTTTCTATTAACCCAAAAGTAACAGTGATGTTATTTTAACAATTCTCACGACATCTTTTATAACAAGGAGGGAGATATATACAAATAAATAAGAGAGATGTGTTAAACAAAACGAGTGATATAATTGACCAACAAAAAGATAGAAAGAAAAAGGAAATTATAAAAAAAAAAAAATTTGGTGGGGGTAACCTTACTCATGGCTTAAAGCACGTGCGGAGTTAGCTAGGTTAGTTTTATTTTCGTTAAAATTTGTATCAATAATACATCAGTACTGTACATCAAAATCAGAAAGTGATTTACGTCTAGACTTAAATTTATTTCATGAGTGTGAAACGAGCCTAAATTTATTATAGAGGAATTAATGGATTAGTTAGTTGTGTTGAATTTGAAGTTTTACCTTCTTGGAAGTAGCATTTTGCAACAGTGGATTAGCACCAACATAACCCGTGAGGCCAACATAGGGAATCACATAAGATGCAAGCTGATAGTTAGTTGATCGAATTAGCATAGGGATCAAAGGGAGGAATCAGAGGTCGCCCAAATGCACTATTCATTACTTTGGCAAAAGATGTTGTGCTTAGATCCAGCAATGGCCTAGGAAACCCTCTCACTGTGCTCTTTATGGCCCTGCAAAAATAATACAGTGCACACCAACACTTGAAAAATCTTCTCTGTGATTTTTTGTTTTCCTTTTAGAGATCTTATTATCAATGATATAGTTAAAATAAAGTATTATAGTATCTCTACATGATAGAGGTCAACAGAAAACTGAAAAGTAACAACAATAAGTGATTGAATTTAATAGTTTCTCATAAAATTATTGACTCTCAAATCAAAATAAAGAAGTATTAGAGTACCTCTACATAATAGAAGTCAACAGAAAACTGAGTAACAACAAAAAATAATTGAATTGAGTAGTTACTCATAAATTTATTAACTCTCCATATATAGTAATATGGAGGTCAACAGAAAATTATTTCAAGCAATATTAGAGCACCTTTACATGATAGAGGTCAATAGAAAATTGAAGAGTATTGACTCTCGATACATAATAACATGTAATATGAAGATAAAATTATTTCAAACAATATTAATTATACTTCTAGATGATAGAGATGAACATATAGTAATATAAAGAAGACAAAATTATTTCTAAGTAATATTAGAATACTTTTAGAGGCCAACGGACGAATAACGACAACAAATAATTAAGTTTAGTAAGTCTAGTAGTTTCTCATACAAAATTATTTACTTTGGATCAAAATAAACTGTATATGTGAAACATAACTTTTATCTTATAAAAGTTTATAAGATTTTTATCTTATAAAAGTTTATAAGATTTTTTATAAGACTGAGGTACTAACAAAAATTCTTTAGATTTATTTACGACTTTTATTTTTATTTTTCATTTCAAAGATTTTATATTCACTAGGAATAATCAAATTAAAATAAAATATAAAACTGGGAATAAAGTATAACAATGAGAGATAATCTTTAATCAAATTAAAATAAAATATAACAGTGAGAATAAAGTATAACAGTGAGAGATAATCTTTATCTTATTAAGAGAATTTGTAAGATTGAGTTGAACATTTAGGTGCCAACTTAAATTACAAGATTTTTGCCTAAAAGTAATTGTAATTTTAAGAGTAGCTAGAGACAGAACAAAACCTCAAGTGTCCAACTTCCTGGAAACCAAACTGCAAGATAATATTCCTGACAAGGCTGCCAAGTCTGGCCAATCTGACACCAATGGGAGGGGGTCCTCCCTCAATTAAATTTGGAGCAACCACATCCAATCCATGACCCAAAGACCCAAACAAGAAAAATTCAGCCTCCAAGTATTCTAAGTTTAAGGGAAATTCTAACAGATCGACATCTGATTCTGGGGCTGCTGCACTTGCAATGAACACAGAAGAAGAATAACATTCCGGAAACAGTAGTGGGAGGACAAGAGAGGCTAGCAAACAACAATAGAGACTCTGCTCTTGAAATTTGAGGTGCCGTGTTTTATTTTAGGCTCTTTTTGTTTTAATTGATGATATGGTACATGTACTGATGATCCAGGCATTTATATATAAATAACAATAACAATTGTTTTGGTCCAATTTTTGGAAATGCAAGGTGTCAAGAGGATGCAACTTAATCCAATTTTCGGATTTGCTACGTGGGGAAAATCCTAGCCGCTTGGATTTATGAATCATAAAGGTTTGCGTGATTAAATGTGTATTGTTTTTAATTTTTTACTTTCGTTCTTGGAAAAGCCTAACCGACTCTTTCTCCATTTGAATACTTGGTTTAGGACTATTCATGTACTTGGTAGTATTCAAAATTATTGATTAAAAATCACGTAATTTTATAGTTATAGTTTCTTATTTACATCACCAAATGGTACCCGTGCTTTAAATGCAGCACACAACTTTTGGGTTGTCAGGATCAACTATTGTATCTCACTCTTTTGAGCTTGTGTGAGGTTATATAGTCTAGATAGGTGATTCGGCACGGATACGATACGACACTATGATACATGGATTAGGTAATTTTTAAAAATTAAGGATACAATACATCCCAGATACAATAATAAAAAAATTATATATGAATACAAAATAAAATGTAATAGTGTTGGTGTTAAAATATAATGATGCAAATGATCTGGAGTGTTATTAAAATACTAAAAAAAATGTAAATTCTATTTTAACAAACACTGCAAACATAACTATTGAGAAGCAAAATAAATTTATTCAATAAAAATATGGTTTGTGCATTGTGTGTTGAGAGATCCACTCCCACTCGCCCTGGAATAATTATAAACCCCCTCACCGAAAATGAATTGTCACGCTCGGAGAAGAGGAAAAGGGTGTGTCGTGGTACAAGCAGTCATGTCATCGGTTAACATTCAATATTTTAGCACTGAATTCATGTGTATGTCTTTCTATATTTTTTCTTGTAATTACGTTACAATAAATTTCCTTATGTTTTAATACTTTAAATTAAGTAAACACTTTTGGAGACGCTATCATTTTGGTCCCTGAAATTAAAAAAATATAAAAATGATCATCAATTTTACATTTCGTTAGTCCTTACCGTTAGTAGTCTCCTAACATCGTTACTAAATGTGTGATGTGACACGTTAAGTCCCACCTGGACGCACACGTGACAAGCGTAATTGGGAAATAAGCAATGTCACGTCATAGGGACTAATATGACATAATTTTAAATGTTATATTGGAAAATGAAGAGTCAATTTTTGTATATAGTGTCAAATTGATCCCTAATAGTTTTTAGTCTAACTGAAAACGTGATGAATTCTCTCTCACCATTTTTTCCCTCCTATGGTTGAAGGATAGCGTTCCTGTGCTAGGTCCATGTCGATCATCGCTCTCCCAGTGGTGGTGGTTGCCGTTCTTCGTCACCCTTCACTGTTCATTGATGCAATCAGTGCTTTTGTGTGTTTCACGTCGATCATCATCACCCTTCAGTGTTGATTGACGCAATCGGTGCTTTCCAATAGAGGTAAGGGTTTTGTTTTTCACTGCATTTGGTCTTCTCGTGTTGAACCAGCGTAGTTGAACCGACACTATATCATTCAAACGCGTTGTTGTTTGCGTTTAAACCGTTGGAGTAGTTTTTGAGAGTGAAGGGTTTGGGATTTTGGTTTAAGAGGTTATTGAGAATAGCGTAGTGGTGTAGTGTGAGATGTGAAGCTTTTGAGAGAAGGAAGTGTGTTTGAGATGCGTGTGTTCCAATAATGAATGAGAGAGGCTTTAGGAGTGAATGGGTTGATTTGTTGAGGCATTGTTCTTACTTGACAAACTTGCATTCATGATTTGTAACTTTATTTTTCCTATGTTTGTTTTAGTTTACAATTTGTTTTGTTTTTGCTCTCTATTAGTGTTTGCATTCTGTTTAGCTAATTTTTGGTTTATTCGCGTGTTGCGTTGTCTTCTCTGTTTGTTGTGCCTTGGTTTTACAGGATGTGGGAAATAACCTTAGTACTACACCATGGAGGTACTATACCTTTACCAGGAATGAAGCTGATGGAAAATTGGAGTATGTTGGTGGGGAGTTAGATGTGAGGGGAATGAGAAGGAGTAATATGGCAGAGTATGGGATTATGCTCATGAGCTTTAAAGGAGCAATGTCGGATCAACTTTGAAAATAGACACTATTCCTATACCACAAGAGCCACCACAATTTCATAGATTATATGTTTGCCTTGATGCATGTAAGAAAGGCTTTGTTGCTGGTTGTAGGCCATTTATTAGACTTGATGGCTGTTTTTGAAGGGGTATTTTGGTGGACAACTTTTGTCAGCTGTTGGCCTTGACAGATGTGGAAGCAATGTCTTCCAAGGTTATTTTGATGATGTCAAAGAATCAAAGAATGAGTTCAAGATTGAATCAAGAACACTTCAAGGTTCAAAAGGAAATTTGATTTCAAGAATCAAGAATCAAGTTTCAAGATTCAAGTTCCAAGAATCAAGATCAAGATTCAAGACTCAAGATTTAAGAATCAAGAGAAGACTCAATCAAGATAAGTATTAAAAAGTTTTTTTTTCAAAAAACTGAGTAGCACATGAATTTTTCTCAAAACCTTTTACCAAAGAGTTTTTACTCTCTGGTAATCGATTACCAGATTATTGTAATCGATTACCAGTAGCAAAATGAATTTTAAAAAGTTTTCAAATGAATTTACAACGTTCCAATTGATTTCAAAAAAGCTGTAATCGATTACAATGTTTTGGTAATCGATTATCAGTGCCTTTGAACGTTAAAATTCAAATTCAAATGTGAAGAGCCACATCCTTTCACATAAAAGCCTTGTGTAATCGATTACACTGATTTGGTAATCGATTTCCAGTGATTGTTTCTGAATAAATCAAAAGATGTAACTCTTCAAATGGTTTTTGACTTTTTCAAATTGGTTTTAAGTTTTTCTAAAAGTCATAACTCTTCTAAATGGTCCTCTTGACCAGACATGAAGAGTCTATAAAAGCAAGGCTTTGTTTTGTATTTTATAACAATCCAATCAATCATATACAATCCTTTACAAGCCTTGAATCTCTTTGAACTTCTTCTTCTTCTTTGTGCCAAAAGCCTTCCAAAGTTTTTTGGTTTTCTAAACCTTGAAAACTTGTGCTATTCATTCTTTTCATCTCTTCTCCCTTTGCCAAAAAGAATTCGCCAAGGACTAACCACCTGAATTCTTTTTGTGTCTATTTTCTCCCTTTTCCAAAAGAACGAAGGACTAACCGCCTGAATTCTTTTGTGTCTCCCTTCTCCCTTGTCAAAGAATTCAAAATGACACAGTCTGAGAATTCTTTTAATTCTTCCCATTCCCTTATACAAAAGTGTTCAAAGGACTAACCGCCTAAGAATTCTTTTGTATCCCCATTCACAAAGTATCAAAGGTTTAACCGCCTGAGATCTTTGTCTTAACACATTGGAGGGTACATCCTTTGTGGTACAAGTAGAGGGTATATCTACTTGGGTTGTTGACTGAGAACAAGAGAGGGTACATCTCTTGTGGATCAGTTCTAGTGGAGGGTACATCCACTAGGTTCAAAGAGAATAAGGGAGGGTACATCCCTTGTGGATCTTTGCTTGTAAAAGGATTTTTACAAGGTTGAAAGAAATCTCAAGGACCGGAGGTCGCTTGAGGACTGGATGTAGGCACGAGTTGTTGCCGAACCAGTATAAAAATTCTTTTGTGTTTGTCTCTTTCTTCCCTACTCTTGTACTTTTCACTGTGCATTTTAATTTCTGCTTTTACTTTTGGTTAAGTTTCTCTTCTACTCCTTATTCTCTTAACAACATAAATAAAAGCCTTAAAAGAGTAAATTTTTAATTAGTAGAGGTTTAGGAATAATTAATTCAACCCCCATTCTTAATTATTCTGAGGCCACTTGATTCAATAACAGAAACAACCATATTTATGTGTTGGCGTATGTTGTGGTAGATGTCAAAAATAAAGATAACTAGAAGTGGTTTTTAACATTGTTGCATGAAGATATTGAAGACTACAAGGAGCATAAGTGGAACTTTATGCCTGACATGTAGAAGTAAATTTTTAATTCATTATTTAGTATGTTGCATGCATGCATTAGCACTTGGATAAATTCGTCAATATTATTAATTCTAAAGGACTAAATTGACAGTAAGTGACAAAAGTTAGGGACTGTGCTGACATAATTAACAGTAAATTGACAGTAAGTGACAAAAGCTAGGGACTATTTTGACATAATTTCATAAATGTTGCAGGGTCTTATTCCAGCATTACAAGAAGTCCTACCTGGTGCACCTCATCGTTTTTGTGCAATGCATTTGTGGAAGAACTTCACAAAACAATGGAAGGGTAAGGAATTAAAAGGGGTTGTTTGGGATTGTGCCAAATCTACTACAGTTCCTGAATTTAATCAGAACCTGGCTCGTGTAAAGGCATTAAACATAAAGGCATGGGAGTATCTGAAGAAATGGCCCAAAGAAGCTTGGACAAAAGCTTGGACAATGCTACATATCAGTTTTTTATCAAACCAACCCATGGAGCACAATATTGGACACCTACTACACAATCTTGCACAATATTGCACAACACAAAATACCCATGTTCAATCTTGCACAAAAATTAGAATACAAAAAATACCATTAACATTACTTTACTTACTTGTGGTAATGGACAAGCATAAAACAGTCTCTCATTATTCCTTGTCATCCTTGTTGTTCGAATGGTAGCACTTCTACGACAATAGCAAAGACGGTTTGACGTGGCATTCCCCCTTTTGCTTGAATTAGCAAAAATGGTAGACCACAAAATAATAGAAGAAGAACTACAAAGATGGAGAAAGATGAATAGGAGAAGAATAAGAATTGGATGAGAGTATGAGTAAGAGGAAAAATGGAATGAAAGCGTGAATGTTAAAGTAGTCATTAGGGTTTTAACATTTTGGGGAAAAAGATGATCACCTAAATTATTTCATTTTAGTCCCTTTAATGTCAATTTAGTCTCTCCTTACGTGGCATGTAGAAGAAACTGATGTGGAAGTTCCACGTGTGCGTCCAGGTGGCACTTAACGTGCCACATCACACATTTATTAATGGTGTTAAGAGACTACTAACGGCAGGGACTAATGTGGCAAACGGAATGTAAAGTCGAGGATCATTTTGAGATTTTTTAAATCTCAGGGACCAAATTGACAGCGCCTCCAAAAGTGAGGGACTAATTTGGTACTTTACTCACTTTAAATTACACGTATGTGTGTAGAGGGAGAGGCTTCATGCAACAGGTAACGTTGTTGTTGTTGTTTCTCTAAAAAAAAAGGTAACGTTGCTAATGTTGTGTGCAAATCATGGAGAAAAATATGGTCAAATTAGGTTTGCGACCTCCGTTTCAAGGGGATCACTGTTCTATTGAAATTTTGAATTCTAGTAGTGTTAATGGCATTTTTTTTGTCTCTCCCAAGGGTATGAAAATAGTTGTATTGTGGAACCCAACTATCGAAAAATTCAAGGTCATTCTTCCTAAGCCTGTTATTTCTCATTCTAATCTATCTGCCATGTCTTTCTATCATGGATTTGGTTATGATCGTGCTAGGATGATTACAAGGTGATTCAATGTTTTCAAATTTTGTCACAATTGTCTAGATATATAATCTGAGAAGTAATTCTTGGAAGAAACTTGAGGTTAATATGCCTTATCCTCATTATTGCTTGAGTCATGAAAGTGTCTGAGTGTACTTTGATGGAATGTGTCATTGGTTGGGAATATATAAATCTCAAAGTGATGATCAAGAATTTTTGGTGTCCTTTGACTTGAGGAGTGAGTTGTTTCTTACAACACAAATATCCTCATACATGGATGATAGTTTTGATTTTAGATTTATGTGGAGACACTTGGTTGTATTAAAAGGATCCATTGCTTTGGTCTCAAATTGTACAAAGACAGCTACTTATTGCATATCAATTTAATTTTGGGTGAAGTTGGCGTCAAGGAATCATAGATTAAACTTGTCATAGTTGGTCCCCTACCATGCATTAAGCATCCCATCAGAGCAAGGAAGAAAGGCAGTATATTCTTCCGAAAAAAAGATGGTGAAATAGTATGGTTTAATATAAGCAACCAAAAGATTGAGGAGCTTGGTGTCAAAGGAGGAAAGATAATAATTTACAAGGAAAGTCTTCTTCCAGCTCAAGGAATAAATAACTAATTAAGCCCTAGAGTTTTATGACAATGACTATTTGTTGATGCTTAAAAAGTAGTCCTTAAAACCAAGGCCAGGTTATTAGGCACAACTAAGGCAGACGAGTCGACCAAGACAGCTGACATAGCTAATTTGGGATAATTTGCTAAAATTAATGAGGAAAGATATTAATATCAGAGCATGGGCTCTATTGGCAGACATGGAAAGCAACTTGGAGGCCAAGGAAGTCGTTACCAGAATGTTAGCCATAATCTCCTAGATTTTAGGGATTTTTAGTTAGTGTTACGACTAATGTAATTGTTGGAAGAATGACTATAATTACAATTATCCTTTTGCCAATTTTTTTACCTTCATTTATTTTGATCTCTATTGCTTTTTAGCTATTTTAATTTCTTTACCGCAAATTATTTAGAAGTAACTTAAACCTTAGTAACACCGATTGCTCGAAAGCTCTTTAGAGTGGAACAGGAATCCAACCAAGGAACAAAATCCCTTCCTTAGGTCCATCACCAAAAAAGAAATCATTTCTTGGTAATTAGTTGTCACAATGACTAAGAATATTTTACACCAACATAAATTTGGCATGCCCAGTAGGATCGCAGTAAAATCATTAAGGTTTCCAATGTTGCCTATAGATCATCCTTGGTGTATGTAACTACGATTAGGGAGACAAGAAATGTAACAACCTGCTAAGAAGTCTTTGAGTCATCGTGTCGTTGTTCAAGCAGGCGTTACATTAGTAGCTCCTACATCTGCAGCTACTAATACCCTGTGGTATTTGCGGCTGCCACTACTAGTCATATGGACGTTATTTTGGAAGACTATGTAGATAGTGAAGGAGAGGTTCCAAGCATGATGGCACCCATGTTAGAAATGGTATTTCCTATTCCATCCGCAATTCGTCAACAGATGGAGATAGGAGTACACGATATCATGCTACAGATGTCCAAAAAACTAGGCGACATTGTGAAGCCATTGGTATTGAACAGAATCCAAAAGGCTTGAGAGGAGGAACATCACCACACAGCTAGTCAAAGGCGACGACTAATTATGTTCCCAGAAGTCAGCCTTTGAATGTTGGGACAGTGGCAGACATGGATGAATTTGGACCTTCTCCAATGCAATTTGGTACCATCCAAATTGTTAGGCATCCATTATCATTTTAGGCGTTATTGGATTGTTGCTATTACCCTGAACGACTCCCGTAACAATAAATCCACCAACACAAGCGTATGTGGAAGTAGGCCAGACATGGGGATATGTTAATCATCAAATGGGATACCAACAATCTTTGCCTCGAGGGCAAACTACTCAAATGTCATTTTATGATCCCTCTTAGGCGTTTACGATGCCTTAAACGATTGACACGCAACAATCTGCCATGATGGGGGGCCCTACGCCTACTTAGACTGTGGCCAGAGCCACCACTACTCGGGCCTTGGATCCTAACATGATAGCAGATGTCATTCGCAAACATTTTAGGGTATAGTTGAAGCATGTTGATAGGTCAGTGTATAGGAAACCCTATCCATAATAGATTGATAAGGTTGCTCCTTAGCTGAGAGGTTACAACTAATTTTGCAACTTTCTTAGGCGAAGACGAAAAATCCACCATGGAGCACGTTAGCACTTTTACGACTCTATGTGGAGAGGCAAGCCTGAATAATTTCTATCAACTGCAGTTGTTTTCATTGTCGCTTACTAGCACGGAGTTTACTTGGTGTTCAAGCTTGTTGCCTAATTCAATCAACAATTGGGCTAACATAGAACGTTGTTTTCATGACAGGTTTTATATTCCCCAGCCGGACATTTCGGTAGTCAATTTGATGAACACTAAACAAACTACTAACGAGTCAGTCCCCGACTTCCTAGAGAGGTTCATATGTATGAGGAGTAAGTGCAACACGCAATTCCAGAGTTAGAGTATGCCAACATTGTAGAAAGGAATATGAATGCATAATTAAGAGAAAGATTGCTCACCCAAGATTATGTAGACTTAGCACAATTAGTCGTTAAGGAGGTTAGGGTGCAATAGTTTATGAATGAGAAGGATCACAAGAAGTCATTCAGAGGAGGTAAGAATCCTCACACCAAATCCATGATTTTTTAAAAAGAAAAAACAGACCTTGATGATGAATCATTTGCTGATCAAATGGCAACAAAGTTGGTTAAAGGAAAGTCATATTCTTGCCTAACCTTGTGACCCTTTAAAGGGAAAAAGGCTGAAGGAAAGGAACTATATTTTTTTGATATTTTGAGAGCTAAGCATGTGTTTCACTATTTGGTCAAAGATCAACATATTTGATTACCTGAAGGGCAAAAGATCCCTCCACCAAAGGGGTTGAGGAATAAAAGGTATTGCAAATGGCATAATGCTTATAACCATTCTATGACTAATTGTCTGGGGTTCAGGAATATTATTCAGTGGGCCTTGAAACAGGGATGACTAAGGTTTGCTAAAAAAAGGGAATGAAATGCAAGTGGATACAAATCCTTTCCCATTGGGGAATGACATTAGCATGGTGTCCACCTCTAGGCTGCCAGATAGGCCAAGGTACAATGATGGTGGGGTATTTTTGGGTTGATGAAAAGGTGGAAGTGGTGTTGGCTAATCATCATTTGTTTTCTAAAGAAGGACCCTCGACAAAAGTCCATATTTTATTCCCCTTTCATGTAGTTGATTATGGAGATAACCTTAGTGGAAGAATTTTATGAAGTCGAAGCGTGTGAGTTCACGAACCAAGGCTTTAAGCTTAGAAAGTTAGCCAACATACGGCTTATTGAATAGGACACCATAGTATTATACAATGGAAGTATTTGAAGATCTTTTGAGGTGAATAGATGTGCATTTCTCAAGAGAAGTAATATGGGAGGTGCAAAGAGAAGAACTTGGGGGGCAATCTCTTTAAGTAGAATGATTTGCCATCAAGAAATCAACACCTCAATTTGAGGCGCAAGATCCATTGATTGATATTAATCTAGGGATAGCTGAATTGCCAAGGCTAACCAAGATTAGCGACTTATTTGTCTCACGAAGAAAAGGAAAAATTGTTGGCACTCATAACTAAATATTGAGATTGCTTTGCATGGGATTATACCGAGATGTTGGGGTTATCCAGATAATTGGTTTAACATCAGTTGCTTTTTGAGGAAGGTTTTAAGCAATATAAGCAACTTGCTAGACGTTTCAATCCATAAGTCTTACCAATGGTCGAGAAGGAAGTGGAATGGTTGTTGTCTTATGGATTTATTAGGATGGCTAAGTATGCGGATTGGCTGTCTAATATAGTCCTAGTTATTAATAAGAATGGTAAGGACCATGGAGGTCAACATTAATGATGTGGTTGTTAAATTAACTGTATTAGACGAATATCTGGTAGACCTAGAGCAACCGTTCAAAAGAATGAGGTTGCATGGCTTGAAGATGAATCCTGAAAAATGTGCTTTTGGGATAACGGCAGGCTACTTCCTAGGCTTCCTTGTGCATAGCAGAGGCATTGAAGTTAACAAGAATAAAGATAAGGCAATACTCAAATAACTCCCCCAAGAATAAATTGGAGTTGCAAATCTTGATAAGGAAGATCAACTTCCTTAGGCGATTCATTACTAACTCAATTGGCAAGTTGAAAGCATTTTCTCATTTGCTACGACTAAAGAAGCAAGATGAATTTGTCTGGAGGAAGGAGTAGCAGGAAGCATTTGATTAAATCAAGCAAGCCTTAGCATTGCCTCTTGTGTTAGTACCACCAACAGAAGAAGGCCAGCTGAAGCTTCATATATTGACAACAGAGGAGATTATCAGTTGCTTGTTAGCACAAGAAGCTGAGGATGGTACAAAGCGAGTTGTATGCTACCTAAGTAGATTGTTAGTAGATGTTGAATGTAAATATATAGCCATTTAAAACCTTTTTTATCATTATACTTTGCATGTACTAAATTGGAATATTATTTCCTTCCAAAGGAGGTATTCGTGGTGTGTAAAATTGATATAATTAAATACATGCTAAATAGGTTTGTGTTACAGGGACGACTAATGAAATGGGCTTTGAGTTTAAATGCTTATTCACTTAATTATTTGCCATTGAAGGCCATCAAAGTGCATGCTCTAGCCAATCTTTTGGCGCAACATCCATGCGTAGATCCCCCATATCCATTTGATAAGCAAGTCTCATATATAGGGGATAAGCCGTGGATGATGGCATTTGGTGGTGACCCGAGCTGATGAAAGAACAAGGAAATAAACTTGTGAATTAGCAGTTGATTGCTCAAACAATCAAGCTGAATATGAATCTCTAATTTTGGGCATGGAAATACTGTTATCCGAGAATGCTAAATCTATCAAAATCTTAGGTGATTCTCAGTTGGTGATCAAATAGCTAATAGGACAATACATGTGTTGCCATCCAAACTTAATTTCGTTACATGAATCAGCCATCCAATTGTTAAGACAATTTATGGATGCTAAAGTGGTATATGTGCCTAGAGAAGAAAACCATGAGGCTCATAAGTTTCAAGTTGAAGAGCATGACTATGAGTGGCCCGATGTGGCAACATAAGATGTACTCACAGCTGACAAATATGTGGAAGCAAAGCTTCCAAGCTTATTTTGATGATGCCAAAGACTCAAGTCAAGAATCAAGATTAAAGCAAGTTTCAAGAATCAAAGAGTCATTCAATCAAGAAATCAAGATTCAAGTGAAGTTTCAAGAGAAGACTCAAGATATGCAAGAACTTCAAGAAATCAAGATTCAAGTGAAGATTCAAGAGAAGACTCAAGATATGCAAGAACTTCAAGAAAAGCATCAAGAAAATTATAAAAAAAAAATCAAAAGAAAAGATTGAATAGCACAATTTGTCCAAAAGAATTTTTCAAAGAAAAATCTTTTACCAGAGTTTTTACTCTCTGGTAATCGATTACCATAAGGCAGTAATCGATTACCAGAAGCACGAATAGTTTTATAACTGTTTTACAAAGTAATAATCGATTACCATGGGCATGTAACCGATTACCAATGTTTTTTAACGTTGGATTTCAAATTTCAAGCGTCACAACTTGTGATAAAACATTTTCAAACTTGTGTAATCGATTACACAACATTTGTAATCGATTACACAACATTTGTAATCGATTACCAATATTTCTAAACGTTGGTTTTCAAATCTAAACATGAAGAGTCACAACTGTTGATGTGTAATCGATTACACTATAATGGTGATCGATTACCAGTGACTGGTTTTGAAAAACAAATTGCCAAGAGTCACAATTTTTAAAGTGACTAGTTTTTGAAGAATTTGCCAAGAGTCACAACTTTTAAAGTGACTTGTTTTGAAGAGAGTCACAACTTTTAAAGTGACTAGTTTTGAAGAAATTGCCAAGAGTCACAACTTTTAACACGGTTTCTTCAAGAGTCATCAAATGACTATAAATATGTGACCATGGCACGAATTTTAACAAAGATTTTTTTTTACTGAATCATTCTCAACATCTTTCTAAGAGTTTTTGTTCAATACTTATTTTTTCAAGAAAAGTTCATTGGACAAAAACTTGTGCTATTCTATTTTCATCTCCTTCTCCATTCTTACAAAAATCTTTTCAAGAGACCTACTATTGGTGACTATTTTCAAGAGAAGGTCTTCTTGGTTAAACACTGGACTCAAAAGACTAACCGCTTTTGAGTTCATTACAAGAAGCGGATTTGCTTCTTGGTTGATCACTGGATCCAAAAGACTAACTGCTTTTGGGTTCATTGCAAGAAGTGGGTACAACTTCTTGGTTGTTATCACTGGACTCAAAAGACTAACCGCTTTTGGGTTCATTGCAAGAAGTGGGCATAACTTCTTGGTTGTAATCACTGAACATAAAGGAGGGTATTCCTTTGTAGTTCATTGCTAGTAAAGGATTTTACAAGGATAGTGGAAATCTCAAGCAGGCTGCTTGGGGACTGGATGTAGGCACGGGTTGTGGCCAAACCAGGATAAATCCAGTTTTGCATTCTCTCTTCCCTTATCTCTTTTACTTTCTGTTGTCTTTACATTTCCGCAAGTTATTTTCCTTCATTTATTATTTCAGTGACTTGTTAACAAAGAAATAATTAAATCTAGGGAATAATTAAGAAAGGGAAAATTTTCAATTAGGAATAGTCAACGAAATTTTAATTCAACCCTCCACCCTTCTTAAAATTTCTAAGACCACTTGTCCAACAAAATATTGGCGGCATCAATTCATAGAGTACTTAGAACAGTTGTTGGCTAAGGAAAGTGTTGAAATTAAGATAAAAGCCCTCAAGTCCACCTTGCTAAATGGATATTTGTACAGGAGAATAACTGATGGATTATTGCTCAAATGTGTAAGTATGACTGGATCCTTAAGGATTATGGGGGAGGTCCATGAAGAAATTTGTGGTTCCCACAGATCAGAGCCAAAAATGAGAAGGCTTATTCATAGACATGGTTATTTATGGCCAAGTATATTAGCCGACTACATTAAGTATGCCAAAAGGTGCGAAGAATGGAAACGACATGGACCTTTGCAAAGGGATCCAGCTGAGGAGCTTCAAAGCATTGTTAAGCCATGGCCCTTCAGGGGTTGGGCTATGGATTTAATAGGAAAAATCCATCCTAGTTCTTCTAAGCACCATAGTTTCATTATTGTGGCAATATGTTACTTCACAAAGTGGGTGGAAGCCCAACCAATGGTTACGATGACCCAGAATGATATTATTGATTCATTCAAAATGAGATAATATACAGGTTTATGATACTAGAGACCATAACGGCTGATTAGGGCTTTGTTTTCACAGGCGACAAAGTCGTGACATTTGCTCAACAGTTTGGCATTAAAATGATTCATTCTACATCTAACAACAAGCAACGACTTGTCAATGCAAAAGCCTAATTATTCATGGCAGTGATGTTCCCCTCACTCAGATTAGTCGTGTCTGCTAAAGTCCATTGTGTACCAGTTAGTCGACGTTCAAGAGAAGTAAGGGAATAGCAAAGTGAAAAGTCAATCGTCAAAAGCCAATTTGCAATAGGAAAAGCAGTAGCTTTGGATGCAAGAAGGTGCATAAGAGGCTGCCCATAACAAGTGTCTTCTTGTTTGGCTTCCAAGAGGCTTGTGCCTGGGTAAAGGACATCAGCAAATTATAGTTGTGCCCAAAAGGATTAGGAACCATATCAATCCAAAAATAGTGTTATACTCAATATGACCATCCTCAAGATTACTGAAGAGATGAAAAATGCCTCGATATAGGGTGGAGAGGAGCAAAGGACCTAGAGCTAGAACGTGATCTTTGATGAAAGTCGTCACAAAATTGCAATACTTACTCACCACTCCTATAGAGCCCATGCACATGAAATATTAGAAAACCACATTATAAGAAAATATGGTGCTCACCTGGAAGAACTACGCCACTTTTCTTGGCATTGAAAAGCATGAATTTGGAATATCCAATCATTTTTGGAAAATTTGATGCCAAAGGAGGTGGAAATGGTAGAACAACAGGTTCCAAAGAGCAACGAAAGCTTCTCTCCATGAATTGGCAGAATCAAGATAGCCACCACATCAAGCAAAGTTAGGCCAACCATGGCCTTCAACAAAACAAACCCATTGGTAGTTGTCGACCAAAACCCTTAGATTCTAATTAGTACATCACGTGGCCAATGCATGTCAACAGCTGATAGCATGATTATGTCATGGATACCCCATTCCTTTCATTCCTCATTGTCGGAAGCCAAAACCCTTTTCAACCAAGTTTGGTATTCAAGAAGGGGTTTAGGCCATGTATGAAAGTTGGAAGGGAATTTTGTGAATCCCATACCAATTGCAAGTAACAAGAAGATGGTTTTCTCATCATTGAATAGCTTGTTAGTCATTTTGTTAGTATCCTCACCCTCATTGAGGTAACAAGGGCCTGGGAAGTACTCACAACACTGGTTATCGAAGAGGGTGAGAGTCTCAATGGTGGAATAAGGATCTGGTTCAAGTGAATAGACGAAAGCATTAGAAGCAGGTTGCTTGAAAGCGACTGACATGGTGAAAAAGGATAGGGTTTTTCTGTAGTTGATGAAGGAAACAAGGATTGATGGTGGTTCTTATAAAAGGAAAATGATAAAATCAGTAGCAAAGGATAAAAGAGTTAGGAGATAATTCGGAGATCAAATTTCAAAAGTTGAAATATGGTTGCTAGATTTGAATGTGCGTGGGTATCTTGAAATTTTCCTATCACCATTCGAGAAGATAACGTTTTGAAATTCAAATGACTCAAGAAAAAGGGGGCAATTATGTTGACACCTAAAAAGCTAATCATTGAAACCAAGGCAACCGATTGGGCACAGCTAAGGTAGACGAGTCAACCAAAATAATTGAAGTGGTTAATTTGGGGTAATTTGGTAAAATTAATAAGGAACGATATTAATACCAGGACATGGGTTCTATTGATAGACATAGAGAGCAGCTTGGAGGCCAAGGAAGCCGTTAGCAAAACATTAGCCATAATTTCCTAGATTTTAGGGATTTTTAGTGAGTGTTACGACTAATGTAACGGTTGGAAGAACAACTATAAATAGGGTCAGTCAAATTGTAGGAGAGACAATCAACAATCCAAAAATACAACTATTCTTCTGCCAATTTATTTACCTTCATTTATTTCAACCTCTATTGATTTTTAGCTGTTTTAATTCCTTTCTTGCAAATTCTTTAGAAGTAACGTAAACTTTAGTAGCATCGACTGTTGGAAAGCTCTTTGGAGTGGACCAGGAACCCAAACAAGGAACAGAATCTCTTCCTTGGATCAATTGCCTAAAAGAGAATCATCGCTTAGTACTTAATCATCACAACGGCTAAGAATATTTTACACCGACACTATTAGGATTTTACTGTGATTTTTCATTTAGGCACATGTTACTTTTAATTTTCTGCTTTACTGTTTGACAAACCAGCTACGAGAATCAAATGAAATTTATCCGTCTTTCCTTAAGTTTATCTTTCAATTTTGTTTCTGAAACACACTCTTTAGTTTGTGGTTTGATCACACTAAATCTTCATAGTTGCTTTGGCTACAATGCTTGACATTTGGGGTTTAATTCCACAAGAATAGATAAGGGATGCATTTCTCGTCGCAATCTAAGACACGAGGATCATGAATTCTTTCACTGGTTCTGAATTGCTGTCAAATTCGTTAATACTACCCATTAACTCTTTTTTATAAGAAAAACATATTTACTAAAAAGGGCCAAACTACAGCACAAAGAAGTACCAAAGCAGTACAAAGAAAGTGCTACTCAAAACATACCCTGTAACAGCACAGCAGCCACCTAATGAGAAACCTAACAAAGTTGTTAACACCCAATAAATAGTAACTGGTGCCTGTATAGTTAGAAGGAAACATTGAAAGCTCGTGTAATCGTCCCAAGCAAAACAAAAGTGAAGAAAATTGCTGCCAAAAAACATTCTTATGCCAGGATCATAAGGCATTCACTTTCTCAATAGGTTACTGTGGCTGTGTGGTATCCACAAATTTGAAGCAACTGCATTGACATAACTAACAGCCGTAACAGTTTATTTAGTTGGAAGGAAACTTTCTGCATTGACATAAGTTATTGTGCGTAAAATACTGCAGCAACCAATTTGGCTAAATTTCTAATTTGAAACTTTCATGAATTTGAAAAATATTTTCTCCAAAAGGATAATTCCACTAACAGCATAATGTTGTCCAACCAACACTTGCAGTAACAACTTCCATTCCTATAAAACCACCTTCAACAACTACAATCGTTTTTTTTTCCTGGAAGTGAAAAACGAGAAACAAAATCATGATGAGGAAGAAAATCAAATGTTGTCCAACCAACAGTTGCCGCAACAACTTCCTTCCAATCCTATAAAACCACCTTCAACTACAATCATAATGAAGAAGAAAATGCATGTTTGATTAAATTGTTTGCAGTAAACATATTCAATTATTTTTTATCAGCCAAAGAAAAAATATATATAAAATGAGGTACAAAAGATATCCAACCTTTTTGCATCTGAAAACATAAAAATCCAATCCTTGGATTTAAGCAAACCAAGTTCTACATTTAATTAACTCAATCAAGTATTCGCTGTTAACTATTACACTTCTAAAGATGATACCATTCCTAATTTCCTATGTAACCATAAACAACAGCAAACCATACCTAATTAAATTATATTTAATTACATGACAAAAATCAAAATTATTTCGTGGAATTGTTTTATCTTATCCATGTAAATTAAATCTAGACTATAGTCTATTTTTGTGTTTTTAATAGTTTTTAAGTTCATTGTTATAATTGTTTTCATATAAGTATATTTCCAAGTTCATTGGTCTAATAGTTTTAATAGATTCATTGTTTGTCTAAATATTAAAATTGTTTTTACCTAATAAATTTATTATTCCTATTTTTTGATAATTTAAATCTCTTCTTTTATACACTGAATTTAAATCTAATTCAAAATTTTGTATTTAGGATTTCAATTTCAATTTATATTTAAATTTCTTTAGATATTACATAAAAATATATTAATATATAAATCACTATAGATCCATGACGATTTAATAGAAACATCCCATGAATTTTTTATATAAATTTGTATTGATAAAAAAGATACTTACGTTTTCTTTCTAGCCATGCGAATCTTAAATAAATTGTTTAAAAAATAAAAATAATGTCTTTCAAATATTATGATTTCTTCCATAATTTTTTTATAAAAGAAAAACAATATCTTTTTAGCTGAAAAAATCTACAGGCCTTAAACCGATTTCAACCAAATCATTGTCTCAAACTCATTGTAGCATTATCCAGTGGATAATAACATGAATTTTCCGCATACTGCACGACATTGTCACCCGTTTGTAGCAACACCATGATGTGAAGCGAAGATAAACAAGATGAAACTAATGAACTATCATGGCAACAACGAAAGCAATCAGAGGAGCCATAATTACCAATCATCTGCTTTTTGTTGAAGCCTGAACTACCTGGGAAATACATCTACAAAGTCTAATAATTCTTGAATATCCAACTCTCACACTCTCTGCAGCAGTTCTGAGTTCATCTACAAGCGATGAAGGCAGAGACTTTTGTTCCCCACTGGAAGGATCAAGTATTTGAGATGGAAGGACCTCAGCAGGATAGACCCCACTGCTCAGAAACCATTTTCCAAATCAATCAGTGTCTTTAGTTGCAAATGCAAAAACATTGAACCAAAAATCAAGCTAATCTCACATAAGAATAGTATTATGAAAAAACTAAAATGTAGAAATAATACTTCAAATCAGATCAACGAGCATTGGCTAATCAGGAGTTGAAACCAGTCACAGTAAAACCAGATCACAATAAATATTAAATTTCTGTTGCAAAATAATAATGATAGTAATTGTAATATTAATAATAATAGTGGTTTAACTAGGTTTTATGATTTCAGGAACATATAACATATTGCGGTTAATGGCCCCGTTTATGGCAGTCAGCAGAGACCAAAACATGTAACGGCAAACATGAATCAAAAACCTAAAAAAAAAATTCCCACGACTAAAAGTAAAAACCATTATATTTGAAGGAATCTTAAACATATTTAGGCCTAATAATAATAATAAAAAAATTAAGATAAATTGCAGGTGCATATAAAGTGCGAATACAAAATCAGAATGAAGATTGGATATGGAACACCCAACAAGAAAGGATCAACTCAGAAGGACATGAAATTGAAAACAAAAAGGATGCAAAATTTTACCATTTTAAGCATGTTATATCAAAGGTCACTTTAACCTTTCTCCCACTACAGAAATCAATGAAGGACAGCTGCAAATCAAGCCGCTGAACTGCAAAGGCGGTATGAATTAAAGAGAAAATTCAGTTTGGCCTTATCAACATGTTTCAATGAAAATGCAAGGTAGCATCAACTTCCAATCAAATATTAGTAGAATTTTCAGCACATAATTGAGGATTCAACTCCATGGCTGAAATGAGAAGATTTCAAAGAGTAAAGAAAACTTGTTAACCTGAATGAGAATAGAACTTTGCACCAACCAAATTTCTAATCTCTATCTGAGCTGATTGAACCTCCTCAACCACATCTAGCAAATTACTTAGCAGTGAACTGGTTATCTGCATAGAATAGCATGTCAGCTACAACAGGATATTGGAACTTGGAAGAATAGCAGTAATTATCAGTTGCTATTTTTTAATACTTGAAACCTATGAGGATGTAAAAGAACACTGTATGCCCAAGAAATAAATAAGTATACGATCAACTTATAACCCCACTGTTCATTATGTTGCTCTGAATTATCACTGTCTTCTTTGCAATAGGTTTGTGTTTCTTCTTTTGTCTATCCCTATGTCTCCAGCTGGAGCTTTATCCGATCTTGGGTGGTGACAAGCCACATTTGATGAAATGAATGCATTTCAATTTGGCAGCTTGGAAACTAGTCCCTTTACCTCCAAGAAATCCATTGCAGGCTGTCATCAGATTCATACATTCAAGAATGGAAAATTGATGGCCTCAAGTCTCTAGCAGTCAAAGGATATGCTCAAATCTTTGACCTGGACTATGCAGACACTTTCCCTCTATGGAAAAATGACTTTTACATTTGGCTTTCTTTCTATGGCCACTACGCTAGCAAAACTAGCCACTTCATCATTCAGCAGGATGCTGCATGCTTTTCTCTGGTGATCTTCATGAATATATTCATCAAGGACAGTATCGTGTGAACAATGAAGTAGTCGCAGAAGGTAAACAATGAAAATACATTGAAAAGGCTTACATGCAGGCACAGACAGGATGGTAACTGATAGAGACTGAATTAGTATAGAATTAATTGGAAAGATTCTAGAGAACAAGTGGTTACAAAACAAGAGTAGCAGAATGAGGAAAATAACCAAGAACCAATGAAAGAAAAGTATCAGGAGAGTTCTCTGCCCTATGGCACCAGCCAACGCCAACCCACTAGTTTTCCCCACACGATCCCCTCACTCCCACTACTCAGCACCCACCCCCCACCCCCCATTGGTGATTTCAGCATCCTTCTCCCCCATCTGTTGCTGTCACGTGTCATGTTGGTTAGAGTCCTGCATAACTACCATCCCCTCTCTCAAATCATCCTTGTTGCTCTTTTTCTTTCTACAATAGTCTTCATTAATTGTACACCCAGCATTGAAGCCCATCAAACTATATGAGACAAAAATGAAATAAAACTAACTTGCTACAAGAAAATTATCATAAGAAATAAAGTATTGTACCTGTGTCTCACGTGCCATAATGCTTGAACCACTGCATTTCTTTGTGGTATGAGGATTTAGGACAAACAAAAATGCAGAAACAGCATCCAAGTTTGGGAAGGTCTGAAAATAAACACATCATATTAGAAAAGAAAAAGGTATGAATATTGAATGTTGTAATAAAACAGATAAATTGTCAACCAAATTACCTTCCCAATATTCACATCATTCAAGTTATTTGATATTATTATGCTAGATTGGCCAGTATTTACTGTGAACCTACATTCCATCAAAATAAGTAGGAACTTCCATATTTAATCATCATAACATAAAAGATATACTTAAGCTTTTCAATCACAAAAAATAAGGAAATGAAGCAAAATTAACTAACCTTTGGGTTACATAACCACAATAGTTGAGACATACTTTGTAACAACCATCCTTGCACTCAAAATCTTCAATTTCCCACAACTGGGGAGAAAAAGCAGAAACAAATAAGATGTTTGCCAGAATTCAGAAAATGATATTATATCTTGTATGTGGACAAGGACCATATTTAAAGTCAGTGTCACACAACCTTCAAATTCTGGCATATAGATTTGCAAGGCATCCTCTTCTGCAAATAACCAGAAACAGCTTTAATGGTGTTGGTATAGCTTTGATCCCCTTCCATCTTGCAGTGGCTATGTAAGAATTCACTCAAGGACTTTGCATTTGATTCCAAAGCTTCAAGCTCCTGCTTCGTTTCCAATACTTTTTTGCAAGAAACCTAGCAATGAACGATAAAATTTGCCAATTGAAATGCAATCGCACAGCACAACAGGTCGAACTTTTTATGATCAAGTTGCACCATCAAACTATGAACAGGAACTGGGAACAAATGCAAAGGAAAATATATCATGCATCTGACAAACCTTAGGATTAAACAGAATATAGTTGATTTATTATAGTTAATTATGCCTTTGATTAATGGTGGTTGTATCTTTAAACTATCAATATTTGAGCATAAATAATGATAATGTTTCGAGTAATTTTAAAATCTGATCATCTATTTTTGTGATTAGAAATTATTTTCATTGTATAGCATTTATGGGGTCATCAGCTCCACACAGCTATCCACGATTAGAAATTATTTCTTTTCTTTTTTCAGGGTGCCTCAATTAGTGGTGGATAAGCTAGTGAAAATACAACGTCGATTTCTATGGGGAGCTGGTCCTGACCAAAACAAGATCGCATGGATTAGGTGGGACACAGTATGCTTACCAAAAGAAAGGGGAGGGCTTGGCATCAAGGACATCAACGCTTTTAATCTTGCTCTACTAGGCAATTGGAAGCGGTATTTGTTACAGTGCCAAGGAGATCTTTGGACTAGAGTATTGGAGTCTAAATATGGTGGATGGAGGGGTGGGGAGGAAGGTGGAAGGCCAGCCAATGAATCTATTTGGTGGAGGGATATAAAAAGGGCTATGGGTCATCCATACCAAGGCAGAGCTATCCAAGATGGATTCCGATGGAAGGTAGGAGTTGGAGACAGGATTAAATTTTGGGAGGATAGGTGGTTGTGTCAGGAGGAATCATTAGCAGAAAAACATCCTAGACTTTATCTCATTTCATCACAGCAGCACCACACTATCCGACAAATGGGATCTCACAAGGATAATGGTTGGGAGTGGCATTTCCTATGGAGAAGACCACTGTTTGACTCTGAAATTGATTCTGCTGTCAGCTTCCTTGAAGAGGTCGAAGGTAGGCATATACAGCAACAGGGAGTTGATGTATGGGAGTGGACAGGACACCCTTCAGGCACATACTCTACAAGCAGTGCCTATCAAATGTTATGGGAGGGGAGACCCGTCAAGGTATAAAAGAGAGATGAGAGAGAAAGAGAGAGAGAGAGAAAGAGAGAGAGAGAAAGAGAGAGAGAGAGAAAGAGAGAGAGAGAGAGAAAGTGAGAGACAAAGCTGGAGAGCGAGAGAGAGATAGAGACATACAGGGTGACGGCGTCAGAGATAGCCATAGAGCGAGACACAGAGATGGTCCGAGAGAGGGTACGACGATCACTGGTAGAACGAGGGAGCGATTGCTAGGTGGAGATCAAAGACATGCTAGACTTCATTCCTTGCCACGAGATCATCAACGGTCTCAGGGGAAATTAAGAGGAAGACAACGACGAAGATGGAGTGATAGTGAACAAAGGGGGAATTCTGAGGATAGGGGGTGGCATAACGAACATGGGAAGGACGACAAATATGAGAAGGAAGGAGAATGGACGGAGGTCATCAGTCGGAGATCAGCGAAAGCACGGAAGAAAAACGCAGAAACCCACAGAACTTCTGATAACCATGATACAAGAAGTAAGCCATCAGAGCACTATCCCAACTGGAGATATAAGGATGATATCACATCCTTTTATTTTACTCACTTCCCTGACGAAGCTAACGAAGTAACTTTGTGGGAAAACTTTAAGAGATGGGGGGATGTGCGCGAGGTATATATCGCCAAACGTCGCAATAAGGATGGAAGAAGATATGGTTTCGTGCGGTTTAAAGGAGTGTCGGATGTTAAACGCCTGGAGGTTCATCTGGATAACATATTCATCAAAGACCAGAAGCTCTTTGTTAATATTCCCAGATTTGCCAGACCAATTAGACCAACCAGAACTCAAGTCGTGCAGTCAATCATCACAAAAGGAGGGGAGCAAAAGAAAAACGCTAACAAAGGTCGACAAGAAGGCTCTATACCTCGAATGAGATCATACGCAGAGGTGACGGCTAAGGGTGGTGTTTCAGGCAATAAGGTGACAGACGTAGCCTCATCTTTCGTTCTTTCCATCCCAACCAATGACAACGACGACTACTGGTGCAATGGGGCTTGGGTTGGGAAACTAAAAACACCTATGGCGATGGAGAGCATGGAGGATCGTATATCGTGGGATTTTGGGTACAACGTTCGTACCAAATTTCTGGGTGATGACATGGTTCTGCTCACCGGATTATCCAACGATACAGCCCAACAAATCATATCATCGGAGATGGACGGTGGCAAATCAATATTTTATTCTCTAGAGAAGTGGCGACCAGGACTCAAACCAAATAATCGGGTCATTTGGATACAGTTATGGGGCTTCCCGATTGAGGTTTGGGATACTGATAACATGCGGAAGCTTGTTGCATGTATTGGTGACGTGATAGAACCAGATGATGATACCGAGGATCGCCGACGTTTGGACCGGGCACGGCTATTAGTCCGAACCCCACTCCCGCCGACGATTACCAAGCTAGTCACTGTTCGCCTGAGGAACATAGACCATAACGTTTGGATGGTGGAGGAGATCGGAGAAGATGGCGACGCGAGGCACAAGCGGAACGATGTGCATGATGATTGGACTGATGAGATTCCGTCCGATGACGGACATGACGGAGCAGACGACGACGCCTCCGACACGACGTTCTCTTTCTCGCCGGAGTTATCTGTGAAGAAGACGACCCACGGCTCGAACCACTGGTCTCACGACATAACCAGTTGTCTCGGCCAAGGTACTGTTACCCACTGTAGTCCGACGGGTAATAATACCTCTGACGACACCTGCAGGAAGAAGTCAGCGGTTAGAGATGACCATAACCGGTCTCAGCCTCCCCTTTTAGCTAATGTTGACTCTGCTAAGTACCCGGCAGAGAAGATCACAGGAGTTGAAGCACCGGAAAAGGAAACCTCGACTAAGGCAAAAGCTGGGTCATGGCAGGAGGATGGAGATCTTTCGGGAAACATTTTGAATGTTGAAGGAAGTCCTCAAAAGGTGTTTAACTTAAATGGGGAAAGCTTGGCAGCACAAGTGGCTACGGGACTGCACCTAGATAAATTGTCTACGCAACTTCATTTGGAGAGTGGCCCAAGTACTAAGTTGGGCCCAATAGGAAAGTCTAAGGGGTGCAACAAGAATATTTATCCATCTAAGGCCCATTTAGCTAAAGAAAGCCCGGATATGTTCTCTAAAGTTTATTCAAGGCAACGAAGCGCATCAGCAAGAGCTATATCTCTTGAGCCTGTTGCTGAAGAACCAAACTTGATAAAGGAGGGCATTGGTCAGCAGCATGTTAGTGGGCTGATTGACAATGGCCCTAAATCTGACGATTCTGAGAAAGGTCAACTTTCTATAAATGCAGCAGAAAATAATTCTCAAGCCATAGAACAGGCCAAACAGCAATGGTGTCTCGCGAAGATTCTGGGTGTTCAAGCTGCTGATATGGAACAGGAAGATGGTATTCACAGCTTTGTTAATATGGAATATCGGGACAGGAAAGAGGCTATGGAGCTGGGCAATAGGAAGATTCTGCGATGAATATCTTATCTTACAACATTAGAGGGTTAGGTAGAGGAATTAAATGGACCTCTATCAGGAAGTTGGTGGGGAAATTCAAAATAGATCTGTTATGCCTTCAAGAAACTAAGAGAGAAGCTTTGGATGAAGCTTGCTGTCGATCTTTGTGGGGCCAATCTGACGTGGCTTGGGTTTGGCAACCTGCTATCAATGCTGCTGGGGGGCTCCTCTGTGCCTGGAACCCTAATACTTTTCAGGTTGATTCTCAGGTTATGGACAAAGACTTCATTTTGCTAGGTGGAGTTTGGCTGCCTGACATGCATAGGGTGGTTGTGGCTAACATATATGCTCCCTGTGACCTCCAAGGAAAGAGACAGCTGTGGCAGAATTTAAAAAACATAAAGACTCAATCCCAAGACTCAAGTTGGTGTTTTCTAGGGGACTTCAATTGCATTAGACATCCTTCAGAAAGAATGGGATGCAATCGCAGCAATTCTGATAACAGTACCATAGCTGAGTTTAATGAGTGGATTGCCGATTTAGAAGTTGAGGATATACCTTGCATGGGAAAGCCTTTTACCTGGGTCAGGCCTAATGGATCTTGTAAAAGCAAGATTGATAGAGTCTTGGTTAGTGATGGGTGGTTAGATAAATGGCCAGATAGCTCCCAATGTAATTTAGAAAGGAACTACTCTGACCACTGTCCCATAATTTTGAAATCAAAAAGCATCGACTGGGGTCCAAAGCCTTTCAAGGTTTTTGATGCTTGGCTCAACAAGGAGTACCAGAAAGTGGTGAGGGACTGTTGGGCTGACAACCAGCCTTTCGGATGGGGTGGATTTGTTTTAAAAAATAAGTTCAAGATCTTAAAAGCTAGACTGAAGCTATGGAGTAAAGAGAATGCAGCAGACATGTGTACCAAGGTGAATCAAATCCAGCAGGAGATGAATGAATTGGAGAACTCTTTGTCATCCCAACCTTCTGAGCAACAAGTTCAGCTGCTGAAAAAGCTTCAAGCTGAGCTTTGGGACAAGGCTGATTTCTATGAATCCACCTTGAGACAAAAGTCCAGAAGCAGATGGATAAAGGAGGGGGACAGCAACTCCAATTATTTCCATAAATTAATTAATCACAGCAGGAGAAGAAACAACTTGAGAGGGTTAACAATTGACAACTGTTGGGTGGAAGACCCTAACCTCATTAAAGCTGAAATAATGCAGCATTTCCAGAGAAGATTTCAGGAATCCCAGCTGCATAGGGCTAACTTGGATGGAGTCTCATTCAATGTTTTAACTCATATTCAGAGGGATTCTTTGATTGAACCTTTTAAAGAAGAAGAGGTGCGATGTGCTATGTGGAGCTGTGGAAATGATAAAAGTCCGGGGCCAGACGGTTTCAACTTCAGATTCATTAAATTCTTTTGGGAGGATTTAAAACCTGAATTCCTTAGGTTTATATCAGAGTTCTATGTTAATGCTACTTTCCCTAAAGGAAGCAACTCTTCCTTCATTGCTCTGATACCTAAGATAAAGGATCCCCAGCTCATTAGTGACTTCAGGCCTATCTCCCTCATAGGTTGTATGTATAAAGTTATCACCAAATTGCTGGCTAATAGGATGAGAAACATCATGTCTCAGATTATTGATGAGAGGCAGACAGCTTTTATTAAAGGGAGACAGCTGCTTCATGGTGTTTTGGTGGCAAATGAAGTGGTCGAGGAGGCTAGAAGATCTAAGAGACCTTGCATGATTTTCAAAGTGGACTTCGAGAAGGCCTACGATTCTGTCTCTTGGCAGTTTCTTTTTTATATGCTCAACAGAATGGGATTTCCTGAGAAGTGGTCTAGGTGGATCAGGGGGTGCCTTACTTCAGCTTCCATATCTGTCCTTGTGAATGGCAGTCCTACTGCTGAATTCAAACCTCAAAGAGGGTTGAGACAAGGGACCCTTTGGCCCCTTTTTTATTTGATCTAGTGGCTGAAGGATTGACAGGTCTCATGAGGGAAGCTGTGTCAAAGCAGTGTTTCTCTAGCTTCTTGGTGGGAAGCAACAAGGTGCCTGTTGACATTCTTCAATATGCTGACGACACGATATTCTTTGGAGAAGCATCTATGGAAAATGTCAAAACTGTGAAGGGTATCCTAAGATGTTTTCAGCTGGTGTCTGGTTTGAGAATTAACTTTGCTAAGAGCAAATTTGGAGCTATTGGGCAAACAGAAGATTGGTGTCTTCATGCTGCAAATCATCTTAACTGCGCCTTACTTCAATTTCCTTTCAGCTATTTAGGAATTCCGATTGCTGTTAATCCCAAAAGAAGGATGATATGGGATCCTGTAATTAGGAAATTTGAAGATAGGTTGAATAGGTGGAATAAGAGAAACATATCCATGGCTGGCAGACTCACTCTTATTAAGGCTGTTTTAACAGCTTTACCTTTGTTCTACCTTTCCTTCTTCAAGGCCCCTAAAACAGTAATTAATAGGCTATCCTCCATCCAAAGACAATTTCTGTGGGGAGGGAAATCAGATGAGAAGATAGCTTGGATTTCTTGGACACAATGCTGTGCTTCTAGAGATGCAGGAGGATTGGGGATCCAAGACTTGAGAATTTTAAATAATTCTCTACTAATCAAATGGAAATGGTTCATGTTTCATCAACCAGACCAGCTGTGTAATAGGATCTTGATTTCCAAATATAAGGGGTGGAGAGGACTGGACAAGGGGCATCACAAACACTATTTCTCCAATTGGTGGGCTGATCTAAAGGCTCTCAACCAAGATCATAATATGAATGCTGTCTTGAAACAATTCTGCTGGAAGATGGGTAGGGGTGACCAAATTTTGTTTTGGGAAGATGTATAGGCTGAGGATGGATTCCCTCTCAAAGATCAATTTCCAGAGTTATACTCAATCTCTTCTCAAAGAAATCATACAGCGGCTGATATGGGATCCTTTTCTGAGGATGGTTGGGAATGGAATCTTCTTTGGAGAAGAAACCTGTTTGATCATGAGACAGAAATTGCTTCCAAGTTCATTGATCTCATTTCAATGACTAGGCTTAATAGCAATCTCAATGACACTTGGGTTTGGAGAGCTGACATTAGTGGCAACTTCTCTACTAAATCGGCCTACCAGCTTCTAAAAGATGAGCAGTTTTCTGAGGTCCAGTACCTGGCTTTCCGGCAACTTTGGGATATCAAAATCCCCCCGAGAGCACTGTCCTTTGCTTGGAGATTGTTATGGGATAGACTTCCCACTAAGGACAACTTGGCCAAGAGGCAAATCCTTATTAATAATGACCTGTGCCCCTTCTGCAACAGCAAGCCTGAATCTGCTCCCCATTTATTCTTCACATGTGACAAAATTCAACCTTTGTGGTGGGAATTTCTATCCTGGGTGAAGGAAGACAGGACCATCCATTGTAGACCAATGGATAATTTCCTTCAACATGCTCCTACTGTAGGAAATCGGACTGTCGGTAGAAGATGGAAAATCTGGTGGCTGGCAGCTACAGCATCAATTTGGAAAGTCAGGAATGATATTGTTTTCCAAAACCAATCCTTTGATATCTCTAAATTGGCAGATAACACTCTTTTCCTTATGTGGACATGGCTGAAAGGGTGGGAAAAGGACTTCACTGTCCCTTTCACACAGTGGTCCTCAGCAATGCCTTTAGTTTTTATCTAAATTTTTAGGAAGGGCTGGTTGTATGTGATGGTTTGGCTGGGTGCCTATATGGCTTTTTTGTTGTAATTTATATTTATAACCTGTAGTACCTCTGGTACTTTCAGTTTTCAGTTATCAATATATATGATATTTGCAGTTCAAAAAAAAAAAATGTTATGGGAGAGGGGAGCAGCTGGAAGTAAGGAGGACTGTTTTGAGGAGATTTGAAAGTTAAAGATTCCTAGAAAATTCGCTGTATTTGCTTGGAGATTGTTTAGGGATAGATTGCCAACTAAGAAGAATCTGCAGAGAGGAGACAAGTGCAGATAATGGATTTAACATGTCCTTTTTGTGGTAGGGAAGAGGAGGAGGCATCTCATTTATTCATTCACTGCATGAAAATCCTGCCCATTTGGTGGGAAACCATGTCTTGGATGAATATTAAAAGTGCCCTTCCATTAAAACCAAAATGCCACTTCCTCCAACACTCATATGTTCAGGTGGATGGCATAAGGGTAAAGAGATGGCAATGTTGGTGGTTGGCTGTGGTATGGTCCATATGGCAGATGCGCAACAGAATCATATTCTCTAATGCTACTTTTAATGGCAACAAGCTGATAGAGGATGCAATGTTTTTAATCTGGACTTGGCTCAGACACTTAGAGAAGGATTTCTCCCTGCATTTTAATCATTGGTCAACCCACATTAGACAGGGTTTTTTGTATCAGTAGAGGGTAGCTTTATTGGCTTTTAGCAGCTGTAAATTAAACATGTAGCCATATTTATGGAATTCTATTTAGTATGATTCCTATTCAATGAGGAATCATATTTATGGAATTCTATTTTTGTACAAAGTACCTCTGGTACTCAATTGCTATTATATATATAAATATACTTATATTTGCCGATCAAAAAAAAAAAACGATTAACCACTATGCTTGGAAGATCTTTACAACAAAATGGTGATATCAATTATTTTATTGTGTATTTCTTAAATAGGATGTGAGATTCAATGTGTGTTAAATTGAGGATGTTTTCTTGAAGGAGATTCCTTGTTAGGGTTTAGGCTTATGCGTGTTTGGTAATCTGTACTACAAATTCCAAATTAATTCCAGAATCCTTTCAATTAAATCTTCCAGTTTGTGTTCAAACTCTCGAGTCCAACACAATCATTTTATTTTCTTCAGAAAAAGTTGGCTCATCTACTTTTGTTTAGCTCATACTTCTTTGGCCCTTTGTCAAAATAAAGTTGATTTCAGACATATAAAAGAAGGAAGAGAAAGAATAAAGATTCTAAATAATATTCTCTTATATAATGATATGATCCGTGTGAAATGATATGATGAGTTGTAATATGATGTTATCCATAAGACAATGTGCTAACTCCTTAAGTATCTTAATACTATACTAAAAGCCCTAATTAAATAAGGAATTGGTGAAAATATGTAAATAGCATCTAGGTTCGTGGTATGGGCTAAGAAAATCATGCAACTACAGTAATGATGAATTTAGGATAACTGCAATATGTGTATTCATCGTTTTTGGTCAATATAATTAAGCTCCACTAAGTACTTCAGACACAATTTCATCATGTCTATCATTCTCTATTTCTCTTAACAATATCTAGAGCCGGATAAAAGGCAACCCCGTTTTGAGTATTCACAGTGGATCCACTGCACACCAGTGAAATTTTTTTCCAACAACCATGTTTCAATTATGGTCCCCAGGTTCCACTTCCAGGTCAATTTATATAAATACTTTACACACATGATTATACCTGATATTTTCCCTGGGAATGACTATCACCGGCTTGAGTGTCCATTGCCCCACTTTTAGATGAAGATGGGATGGAATTTAATTTTATCATCTCACACTCCTGAAGCCCAGAGCTTACCTGTTGTACCTTTTTCTGTTTACAAGGGAAGTTCATGTCACCAACTGTGAGCATTGTTAAATACTATTCATGGAAGATAGAATACCTGCAACTTGTCATGCTTCACGTGCAATAATTGTAATTTTGCCTTCTCATATGCTATATTATACAGCAATGTTCTTGTTTCAGCAACTCTGCAAAAGATTACCCTAAGTTCACATCACCAATCATATCCAAAACAGTTCCATAACCATACGTGTATCAAACAGCATAATTCACAATTCACAGTGTTACTTGGTCAAACAACATAAACATACCTCTTGTCTCTAAGAATGTTTAAAGGATCAGTTATTTTGAGCTGCAAAAAAAACAAACAAACAAGAATCATGTCATGCTAATAAACAGATGCCAGGTTTAAACTGTCTTTGCAGCAAGTAATATGTTCTAATTACTATAAAATGTAAGCTTGTTCATGATATAATAAAACCAAAAAGGTGTACTAAATTTGATTATCTAATCTAACAAGACCTGAGATTGAATTTCTGAACAAAGAATCTCTTTCTTCTTAACTTTCTGCAGATGAACCAAAATATCTTCCAGCCTGCCAATCTAAATATTGAGAGGGGGAAAAGAATTATTTATATAAATAGCTATGACAAATTTATGTGAACAATCAAAACTAAAAGCTAAGCAACAGTATCCAAAATTTTTTATTTGAATACTATAGTTTTCTAAGTCTACACCCAGAAATTAGAACATACCGATCTCAAATTTAGCTTATCAACTGAAGGAGGTAGCAACTGATTTGTTCTGGCTAAGAATTTTTTAAGAATCTGCAAGGTAATTGAAAAGTTCAGATGCCCATCTAAACATCTGAAATTACATATAATGCAACATAAAACAGTAGCCATACAAGATCCCCATCATTCGAAGTCTGATCTCCAAGCTTTTCTCTTTCACTTCTCATATAACCTGTTTGCTCCGAAAGTAAGAGTAGGTCACCATTCCCACTTTTATGAACCTCTAGACTTCTGTCAATCCTCCCTATTTTATCTATATTGTCTTCATTGCTTAGTATCTCGACACCTTTTCTTTTCTTCCCAGAAGAAATATTAATACCTGATTTGGTAAGAGGGCTCTGAGCTACTTGGAGTGCTGAATGGTAGCTATTATCAAGACCATGACCATCTAAGTTACCTTTGGGAGACAAGTCTTGCATATTGGGTGGGTCTTGCAGTTTCTTCCCAGAAGAAATATTAATACCTGATTTGGTAAGAGGGCTCTGAGCTACTTGGCATGCTGAATGGTAGCTATTATCAAGACCATGACCATCTAAGTTACCCTTGGGAGTCAAGTCTTGCATACTGGGTGGGTCTTGCAGTTTATTCCCAGAAGAAATATTAATACCTGCTTTCGTAAGAGCAAGAGGGCTCTGAGCTACTTGGAGTGTTGAATGGTAGCTGTTATCAAGACTATGACCATCTAAGTTACCCTTGGTTGAGAAGTCTTGCATACTGGGTGGGTCTGGCAGGGAGCGCAACTGAGGTGTTACCTCTTGGATGGGAGGACTTGGAACAGGAATTTCATCTTTCCCTTTCTCAACCATGCTATCTGCCTGGTCAACATCTACCACCTTCATTAAATGAGTCATCTGTGAGGGAGAAGCTCCCATTTCCACAACCTTAGGATTTTCATCATTGTAAGAAACATGAGCTGAAATCAAACTTAAGTTTTTCTCATCTATTTTGGCATCCACAGTCTCTTCATTTTGACTTGATTTGCAAATATTTTTAAATGACTGAATTCCATGATCATTGCTATCAACCAAGCCTTTATGCACGTTACTATCTGGAGTTAAACTAAACAGTTTTTCCTCTAAAGGTGTTTGGCGACTTTCATCTTGCTTGTATTCACGATCTTTTATATTTGACAGAGAAAATCCAGGAGAGTATTTTGATAATCTAGCTTTCAATCTGTCCATTCCTTCTTTGAGACCCGACATGACAGGAGTAGTCTCAAGAGTTTTCATCTTCAAAATGCTTCTATGTACAGAAGATGGCGTTGCACCATGTGCAACACGAACCTCTGGAACAAACAAACCAGATTGCACTAAAGGTTGAGTTATATTTCCAGCATGCCTGGATGAATCAGGAGACCTCATAACTAATAGTTTTCTTCCAGACAGTGACACTGGTGTAGACCCATGTATTGGATTTTGGTTTACTTGATCAGACTTATGATCGGTGTCCGACACCGTTCCTTTGTCTTCATCCACCCTCAGTGGTGTTCCTCTATTAGCATTCTCAAAGTTCAGTTGTCTACAAACTGGCACAATCTCAATTGCACCTACAGAAAACTCCTTATTTTCCTGAAGAAGAAAAAAACAAAAAAACATGACTTACTGCATGTTTGGATTATAGTGGGAGAGTTCAAAAGTACTTTTACTCTAGAAGCAACAAAGCTTTCCTTCTCAATTCATGCATTGAAACACACAATTTGGTATTAGAATTTGCAAAAGTACTTTTTGTAACTTTAAAACAAACATAAGCTTAATCCTGAATGTAACCTAACATTTGCAACAGCAAATAATACAAGGATAGCTACAAAAGTGTCATCATAAATCATAAATAAAGTAATAAACCATACATACCTACAACTTGATACTATCAGTCAAATCAAACATACAACATGCACACAAAAGTGACACCACCTACTCAAACTTAAAAAAATTAATAAATAAACTCCTAAACTAGAAGTAGTTACTAAAGAAAACGCAATTAATTCTCACCTTGATTGAAGAATCAGAAGGCTGTATCTGGTGAAGGTGAGTGACTGGCGAAACAACCGAACCTTCCAAGTTGTGTTGTGGCAAGTCCTTAAGTGCTTCTTCTGCTACCAAAACTGCAGCAGCATCAAACGCGGGAGAGAGTATGTCGTATCCAAAACTCATTTGGTGGTCTCCGTCGATGCTCATGTCGTTGGAGTCTCTGCCAGCGCTATCCGCGTCCAGCACCACTTGGCCAGGCCTCTTCTTTGCCTCCGTGAGCTCCATGTAGCTTCCCTGAGAGCTCGGCGTCGTGATCCCGGCGAACTGGCGCGTCTTGATGTCGCCGGAGTCCGAGCGAGCGAGACTCCGGTAGTGCAGCGAGAATGCCGTCGAGTCCATCGTGACGTCATCCGAGACGCCTGAGTCCGATAACCGATCCGGTCGAATGAAATGCGCCGACACCGGACCTCTAAAATCATCATCGTCATCAACTGTGCAGTAAGTAAGTACATCAGAAGCAACGAAATTGAATTAATAAAAAGTAAATCACACTAATTATCCCTTAGATTTTGTGAAATTACACAAACCTCCCTTGCTTCTATCTGCTCTTTTGAAAAACATTACACCGGACTCCCCTGTAAGTCAGATTTCAGGGAGAATTTGTGTAATTTCACGAAACTTCAAGGATGATTAGTGTAATTTACTCGTTAATAAGCAAAACTGAGCGAAGAGAAATGAAAAGAGATAGAGCTCACAGTCAGCGTCGTCGGCGGTGGT
This sequence comes from Glycine max, assembly GCF_000004515.6. Classification (NCBI taxonomy): domain Eukaryota; kingdom Viridiplantae; phylum Streptophyta; class Magnoliopsida; order Fabales; family Fabaceae; genus Glycine; species Glycine max. The sequence continues at coordinate 2,538,789 of NC_038249.2, read as the reverse complement.
GCTGCCGCCGGGGGAGGGGGAGCCGATTGGGCGGAGGAAGGAGTTTGCGGCTTCGGCTTCGTCGTCGAGTTGCGGTTGTTCGTCGTCGTCGCTGTCGGAGGCGAGGTCGTGGAAAAACCCTAGGACGGAGGGATCGGAAGAAGAAGGGGGTTCGGAGGGAGAGGAAGTGGAGTCGTCGTCGCGGCGGAAGACGTGGACGGAGGTGATTTCGTTGTCCGCGAAGCTCACGCGCCGCGCCCTCTTCTTCCTCAGCGCCACGGTGTCGTCTTCTTCCGATTGGGCGTTGGTCTTTGAAGGCTCCATTGAGGCGTGTTTGGGTTACACAATGATTGGGGACCGAAGCCAAATCAAATTTTGTGCGGGAAATTATGTTTTTCTTTCGCCATTTGAAATTCGAGCGTGTGTGTGTGTTTGCTTACGTTAATGGTTAATGGAATTTTGGTTGTGTTTAATTTAATTTTTTTGTAATCATGTTTTTTATGCTTTTTTTAATTTTGGTATTATATATTAAGAAATAATTTATTTATTTTGTTGTTAATATTATTTAATTATAATAGACTAAATAAATTATATTATTTCCAAAATAATGTAGTTTTCGTTTTATTCTAAGTTAAAACTGATGAAATAAATTTTTCTTTAAGATGATTAAGTTTTCCAAATTTTTGTATTTCGTTTTATAATTTAAACTTTTCTTTTACTGAAAAAAAAAACCATCACTTTTTTATTGCTATGAAGTTTTCAATTAGGGATGAAAAAAAATTCACATCATGGATACATGTGTATAAAATTCGTAACAGATAAAAAAAAAATAAGTATACTTAATTAATTGATATCCTTAGATAACGGATGCAGATATTTTCACTACTTCTTGTTAACTACACAGTGCATGAATCATGGTGTTTATACCGGCAATTATCTATTACTCATTAATATTAAAATACTTACATATTTTCTACTGTACTTTATACTTGTACTTATGTTTTGAAGTGTATCAGCATACTTTGGAGGATATCTATTACCATCACTATTAAAATACTTAATTATTTTTATTTATGTTTTTTTAGCATAATTTTATTTAGACTTATATTTTAGTGTAGCTTTGTTTTTATTTATATTTTGTAAAGTAAATTTTAGATAATTTTATTTGAAGGTAACAAAATAATTTTTTTATTTATTCATTTTTTATTTTTAAGAATTATCAATGAATATTTTTAATTGTGTAAAATATTTGAATAATTTTAGTTGTAGCTATTAAAATTATTTTTTGAAATAAAATATTAGAAAAAATAGAAATCATAACAAAAGTGTTTTTTTAAAATATTTTTAAGCTATTTTTATTTTTTTGCAAATATCCACGAATACTCATGACATTCGTGGGTATTTGCTTATCACAAAACCGTGCAGGTAACAAAGCAGGCACATGGTAGGTATTTACCAAGCAGGACAAATGACTGACTACTACCCATGTCTATCAAAACACATTGTAGTCCCTATGTCCCTATCTCTAATGGACCATCAACACACGTATGGTCCACTGTAGATCAATGGATTTTACATGCTATTATAGGTTGTTCTCAATTTATTTTACTTTTTATTTGTTTTTAAAAAAATACAATGGCTTTATTATTGTTAATTAAAGAATTTGAAAGCCTAAATGATCAACAAAGGCACAACTTTCTCCTTCATTGTCAAAACATGATTCTCCATAAGACATGAAGAAATTCACAATAATAGAATGAAGGAGGATTGTCCAAACAACATTAGAGTCATTAGAAGCAATAATACAGTAATAATATGCATTGTTTTCTTCGAAACAATGACAATGGAGTAAATAATTGTTTTACTTGATCAGACTTATGATCATTGTCTAACATCGCTCCTTTGTCTTCATCCATCCTCAATGGTGTTCCTTTATAAGCAATCTCAAAATCTGGTTGTCTACAAAGTGGCACAATCTCAGTTGAACCTACAGTAAACTCCTTATTTTCTTGGAAAAAAATAACAAACAAAAATGACCTAATGCATGTTTGGATTAAAGTTTAAGAGAGTTCAAAAGTACTTTAACTCTAGAAGCAACAAATCTTTCCTTATAAATTCATGCATTGAAATGCATAATTTTATATTTGAATTTGCAAAAATACTATTATTGTAACTTAAACCAAATATAAGCTTAGTCGTCAACATAACCTAATAACATTTGCAACAACAAATACAAGGATAACCACAAAAGCGTCATCATAAATAAATGTTGGTTTTAAGATTGAGAAATACGCAAACAATGGAAGTTTTACCGCGATTAACATAAATAACATATACAATTAAATTAGGCTCAAAAGCTTTCTCTCTCCCTCTAACTCGATTACTTGAACCCTACTAACTAACTCCTCTTATAGGAGCATGCAGGTTTAACATAATAACCAAAAATGGCTACAACAACTAAAAAAGTTACAACACAAAACAAAGTTAATGAACCATCTAAATGGACTAGCTAGACAGACAGGATGATGCATAGGTAGATTGTATTGTCCTTCATTACAATAACAACCCAAAATAAAAGCATACTAAAAAGAGTATTAAAATCTCAAAATCATAATAGTCTGATAATACCTAATGTATAAAAAATAAAAGAATCTTTACATAAATAAAAACATTATCCTCAAATATGGGCATCTAAACTAAACGAACACTAAAATATAATGCAAGTAGCCGCATTTGACATCTTATTTTGAAGTACTAACCAAACTAAAGTAAATATAACTAAAAAAAATGATGTCTCCAAGTCTCCTCAAACTCAACAGCTTCTTCATCGTGCTATGAAAATAACACAAGCTCTAAAAAAGGAACATGCTATTGTCTGGAACAAGCTCTAAAAAAAATTATCTCAATAAATAAAGCAAGCTCTAAAAAAGGAATTCACAAATAGTATTGTTTCCAGTCAACACATTAATCTGGAAAATCAATCATGCTATCCGTAGTAAATTTAAAATAAGATATGCTCCAATAAAGTCAAAATTAAAACAATCACAATTTATTCTCATAACATTCTCAATAAAAAAAATATTTAAATAAACATCAACACCTCGTTGCAATTAAATAAACACCATAGACACGACTCAATGATTCTCGAAATCACTAGACTCAATTCTTTGGTTCCCGGAACCAATGTGGATCTCAGATTCTTCAAAGAATTTATGAGCTCATATTCATGCAATGGTATCTCATTGTCTTCCCCATCATAGATGGAGGTATCTATTGTAAATCTCATTCCCATCATAGATGAAAGTATCTATCATATATCTCATATATATATATATATATATATATATATAAACACATATTCAATCATTCAAATGCAACACACACGGAAGAAATATCAAAAGGTGAAATCATTTTAAATCAACATCTAGATGTATATACTCCCTTACTATTGTCTTGCACTTTAACTTAAGTATATTATAATATTAGACCAAATGCAACCATGTTTATGTTTTTATTTGAGCAACATGTGATTTAAAGGAAAAAAAACTCCAATTCATGTAAGTTTACAATTGAAAACTCATTTATCAAATTTAATGGAATTTATGTCACGTGAATTTCCTTTTATCATTCTAAATAAGTAAAAACACTCATAATTTATATTTCTCTTCTTGATTATCAATTTGGTACGGGAACAAGAAGCAATAAATAAATCAACATAATTTGTTATAATACCAAAAAAATAATATCTCCACGACAATCCTTGTTTAGTGAAAATAATTCAATCATTGAAAATCATGCCTAATGGATTCTTGAAGAAGTCCACCCACTAATCAGAATTTTGTTGGTCTAAATTCTTTATATCAAGAATACAACACACTTTCTTTTAAAGAACTATACCACAAAAGTTTTAAAAAAATTTATTTTGCTCACCTCTTGAAGCAAGTAATTCATGCTCTTCATTATTTTTCTTCTCATCTACCAATTGCATCAACATAATTTCCTCGCATTCTCCCTTCTTCTTAGTCGTTGAGCAACTCACTAATGCCAAGAGAGACCGTTTATGTGATTCTAGGAAAAAGAGTTGTCTATTCGTATATAAATGTTATACGTAATTTGAAATTAGACCGTTTGAAATTTGTTTGACCAACTTTTCTTTATCTTTATATTTACTTATTATTATTTAAAATATAACCTATTGGATCAAGTGGCCTCGGAATAATTAAGAAGGGGGGTTGAATTAATTATTAGTGAACCTTTACTAATTAAAAAAACTTATCCTTCTTAATGTTACTAGATTCAATTAGGCTTTTACTATAAAGTTAAGAAAGTAAAGAACAGAAATAGAAACTTAACCAAAAGTAAAAGCAATAATTAAAGTGCACAACCGAAATTAAAGAGTGTAGGGAAGAAGAAGACAAACACAAGAATTTTATACTGGTTCGGCAACAACCCGTGCCTACATCTAGTCCCCAAGCGACCTGCGGTCCTTGAGATTTCTTTCAACCTTGTAAAATCCTTTACAAGCAAAGATCCACAAGGGATGTACCCTCCCTTGTTCTCTTTGAACAACCAAGTGGATGTATCCTCCACTTGAACTGATCCACAAGAGATGTACCCTCTCTTGTTCTCAGTTACAACAACCCAAGTAGATGTACCTTTTACTTGTACCACAAAGGATGTACCCTCCAATGTGTTAAGACAAAGTTCTTAGGTGGTTAGTCCTTTGAAACTTTGTGAAGGGGAAACAAAAGATATCTCAGGCGGTTAGTCCTTTGAAATCTTTTGTTTAAGGGAAAGGGAAGAATCAAAAGAATTCTCAAATTGTGTCGTTTTGAATTCTTTGAAAATGGAGAAGGGAGACACAAAAGAATTCAGGCGGTTAGTCCTTCGTTCTTTTGGAAAAGGGAGAAGAGAGACACAAAAAGAATTCAGGCGGTTAGTCCTTGACGAATTCTTTTTGGCAAAGGGAGAAGAGAATGAAAAAGATGAATAGCACACTTTTGTTTTCTGTGAAAGAACAAAGTTTGGAAACTAGAAAACTCAGCAAGCTTTTGGCAAAGGAAGAAGAAGAAGAAGTTCAAGAAGATGTTCAAAGAGATTCAAAGGTTGTAAAAGAATATATACAAAAGTTGTATCAAGTACCTAAAAATGCAAGTCAAGGTCTTGCTTTTATAGACTCTTCATGCCTGGTCAAGAAAACCATTGGAAGAGTTATAACCTTGAGAAAATCTTGAGAAAATCATTGGAAGAGTTACATCTCTTGATTTTTATTCAAAACTTGTCACTGGTAATCGATTACCAAAACCATGTAATCGATTACACAAAGCATTTTATGAAAAGATGTGACTCTTCACAATTGAATTTTAATTTCAACGTTCAGATACACTGGTAATCGATTACCAATATATTATAATCGATCACACCATTTAAAAAACAATTGGAACGTTGTAAATTCAGTTAAAAGCTTTTGAAATCAAACTTTGCCACTGGTAATCGATTACAAAAAACTGGTAATCGATTACCAGAGAGTAAAAACTTCTCTGGTAACTTAGAAAATTTTGAGAAAAACTCTTTTGAAAAACAAAACTGTGCTATGTTTGTTTTTTGAAAAATCTTTTCAATACTTCCCTTGTGAAGTCTTCTTGATTTCTTCTCTTGAATCTTGAATTCATCTTCTCTTGAATCTTGAAATCAAACTTCTCTTGATTCTTGAATCTTCTTGATTTCTTCTCATGAAACTTGAAATTTATCTTGATCTTGAACTTGTTGACTGAATCTTGAAATCATTCTTTGGGCTTTTTGTCATCATCTTTGTCATCATCAAAACTACTTGAATCAACTTGATTCATCATCATGAAGCTTGCTTCTGCATAACCAACCACCATTTCTTTTTTTTTTTTGTTCTAACTATACTAATTCTCATGAAACAATTCATGTTCAATGGCTTTAAATTGGCTAATGCCAGTTTCTTTTTTTATTATTATCTTTAAACCAATTATCTAATAAATTATCATACTAACATCTCTAATATTCTTTTTTACTAAAAAGATTATAACAACTTGCCCTTTTCTTTTACTAAAAGATATATTTGGGTAATCTTTCTGCATAATTATTGGATGGTTTGTGGATGTTACATAGACTAGACTAGATGCACCACTGGACAAAAGATAGATTCCAACACTAAGGGCTAAACTGGACGATACAAATAGTGTCATTCAGTTACCTCTTTCAGTGTCGTTCACTCCTTCCAACAATCTCCACCTTGATTCTATAATAATTCTGAATTAGAAGTAGCACAATTTTATTCCCAACAATCCACATTAAGTAGATCCAGACAATGCATGAACTTGTTTCAAGGAACAAGCTTTGTGAGCATATCGACTATATTCTCCTTTGTATCAACTTTTTGAACTATAATCCTCTTCTCAGTATGGATGGAGTGGTATCTGATGTCAATATGATTAGTCCTTTCATGATGGACTTAATCCTTGGCTAAATAAATTGCACTTAGATTGTCACAGAAAATGATAGTTTTATCCTGTGGAAACTTGAGGTTGCTAATAATATCTTTCAGCCAAATACCTTCCTTTGTTGCTTTTGCCAGAGTCATGTATTCAACCTCTGTAGTGAACAAAGCAACTATGGGCTGACGTGTAGCCTTCCAACTGATAAGAGAATTGTCAACTGTGAATGCATACCACGTCACCGACTATCTTGCATCCAAATCTGCAGCGTGATCAGAATATGAATATCTTGCAAGGGAACAAGATGTGTCACATTGACAGACCAATCCAATATCAGATGTACCCTTAAGGTACCTGAATATACTTTTCACAACTTACATGTGTTCCTTCCCAATTTTACCCATATACCTACTCACTCCATTGACTGCTTGTGCCATGTCTGATCTTATGCACACCATTGCATACATGAGACTACCAACAACAGTCGCATAAGGAACACGATACATGTATTCCCTTTTTGATTCTGACTGAGTGGCATTGAGTTCAATGAGACGAATGGACGTTATCAAAGGAGTACAAACTGGTTTTGCAGATGTCATCCCAAAATGATTTAGCACTTTCTAAATGTATTTCTTTTGACATAAGAAAAACTTCTTCTAGACTTGATATTTCATGATCTGTATACCCAAAATATTTTTTGCAACTATCATATCTTTCATTTCAAATTCATTATTGAGTAGTGACTTCAGATTCTGAAATTCATACTTGTGTTGAGATGCTAAAAACATGTTGTCCACATATAGTAGCAGATAAATGTGGGAACCATCCTCCACTTTACTATGATAGACACATGAATCATAGGGACTTATGTTGTACCCATGAGAAACAATGAACTCATCAAATCTCTTGTACCTCTACCTTGGAGATTGCTTCAACCTATAAAGAAACCCATTCAATCCACAAACATATTTTTTCTTTCCTTTCAGCTCAAAACCTTCATGTTGTTGTATCAAAATGTCTTCCTCTAATCTTCCATGGAGAAAGGTTGTTTTGACATCGAGTTGCTCTAACTCCATATCCACAGTTGCTACAAGAGCCAGTCAAACACATATTGAAGTATGTTTAACTACTAGAGAGAAGATCTCATTGTAGTCCACTCCTTTTTTTTCTAATTGTAGCCTTTTTCTACCAGAAGTGTTTTAAAGCCGAAAACTTCATCACTGGACAACCCAGATTTCATCTTGAAGATCTACTTACACCCTACTACTCATCTGCCTTTAGGTAATTCAACTAAATCCCAAGTCAGGTTTTTTTGAAGGGATTTCATCTCTTCATTCATAGCCATCATCCACTCTTTAACTTCAAAACAATAAATTGCTTCCTAATAAGTGGTTAGTTCGAATGAATCAATTTCTTTTTCTACTCGTAACGCATAAGACGCTATATTATCAAAGTCATATCTTTTAGGTGCTATAATTTTTCTTTGAGACTTTTTGGGTGTTGTGGTTTTCAACTGCTTCAGATGGTTCTGACTCATCCAGTCAAACTCCTCAACTAATGTTGAATTCTAATGTTGAGGTTGCATTTGAAGTTCCTTATCAGTCTCATCAGGTGCTTCAAACTGCTTCTGATCACTAAAGTTTCTAATTATAGGGATCTCAAACTTGACCTATTCAGTAACATCCTTAAATCTTCTTCAAATTTAGAGTGCAACATAAAGAGTTCATCAAAGAGGACATATTTACTCAAAATGACCTTTCTTTTTGACGAAGACCAGATTCTGAATTCTTTGACTCCATCTCTATAGCCCATAAAGACATCCTTCTTGGTTTTGAGCTCCAACTTATCTTCACTTATGTGATAGTATGTTGGACATCCAAACACCTTCACCATTGAGTATTCAACAGGTTTGTTAGACCATTCTTAATAGGGGTCCTAAAATCTATGGCAATGGATGGTGAGCGATTCACGAGATAGCATGTTGTGTTAACTGCCTTAGCTTAAAAAGTCATATTCAACCCTGAATTAGATAACATGCATCTGGCCCTTTCCAACAAAGGCATGTTCATTCTTTCAACTACTCCATTATGCTACAGAGTATAGTGTACAATACTTTGTCTTACAATGTGTTCATCTTTACAAATTTCATTGAATTTCGTAGAACAAAATTTCAAGCCATTGGTAGTCCTAAGATACTTCATGTTTGATTCTTCATAAGAATCACCCATTGCTTGAAAACATTTGAAAGCTTTAGATTTCTACTTCGACATGAATACACATGTCATCTTGGAGTAATCATATGGAACTTTTGAAGGCCCTTAGCAGTTAGAATGAATATAGTCTAATATGGCCTTTGTAGTGTGCTCAACCTATGGGAATTTGGTCTGATGTTGTTTCCCCTAGACACAATGTTCACAAAACTGAATAGGTTTCGCCTTATGATTTCTAAGTAACCTTCGCTTGCAATGATGGTGTTGCTTCCCATGACACTCACAGACTAGATGCATGATGGTGTTGTTAGAACCTTGACTGAAAAATCTTGTATTTGTGGGTGCCATGGATTTAAAAGGTTTTTCTTGTTGGGCAGAAGGTGGAGTTATACAGATCAGAAGGAAAAGGAAGTTTGTGGTAATGCAGGGAAAAATCAAGGGAATTTGTACATCCTTTCTTTGGTGAAATTCCTAACAATCTAGTTGCTTTAATCCTTGTTTTATTGTTGGATGTGTTTATTCAAAGCATTGAACTTTTTTTTAAGCCAGATTGGTTAGGTAGATGGAAATTGATATCCATGATTTTTTCTAGATAAGACTACACTAGCCATACTTAATGTTATTTCATTTATCCAAATTCTTCATAGAGATCTAGTATTCTCTTTGGAATATAAACATTTTCCAGACTTCAGGATGCTTAATTTTGGCCTAAACTATATGTTTTGTAATATGGAATTATGGGAGTATACTTGTTGCACTTGCATCAACCATAGCATCTACTTTTTTTTAGCTTTATTGTGTTGTTTTGTCCCTTAACTTGATCACTAAGTTACTTTCATACAAATCAAACTTGATTTGCCATTTGCATGTGCAAGTGAAAAATTCTTTCTCAAGAGTTGTCTACTCTCCCCCACCTTCCTCTTAAAAAAAACATGAATAGTTGAACCTTAGTAATGGTCATTCCATGAAAACATATATTTCCCAAGTGCAAAAGAATTGAAACATTGACACAATAAAGGGAGAAAAAAATAGTAGTACTCTTAAAGAAAATGAAAAATGATATGTATATTATCATCGGTTAATCTCAGGTTGGCAAGGGAATTGGGCAATCTTACATAAACTAAACTTCTTTTCTCAAAAGGTGAAACTCCTATATGTTTTTGTTTTTATTTTTATTCTTTTTTTTTGTTTGGTCCAGGTACATGTTATAGGTTTAATTATGATAGCTAAAAGAGTCATATTACCTCGGTGATTTAAGTTCAAGATATAGCATACACAAGATTGTTAATGGCATTGGCCTAATCTAGGCTTAGCTTTTCATTTTCTGGTTCAATTATATTTTGGTCCTATTAAGTTTAATTTTTTATTATTATTTCTTTCAGATTTTCTATTGTTCAAATTAAGTCTCGCCATAAATGTGTCTATTTTAAAATGAAGGGATCAAAACTACATATTAAACAAAAACAATTAAGCAGTTGAAATAAAAGTACATAACATTTTTACTAACCTTATCAATACCACTAATTTAGTTGATACCCAAGAATCTTTGTAGAGAATCCTTGATCCATTTAAATAGGTTGCTCTTGCAACGATTGAGAATAAGGAAAACAAAGTTTTCCTTCAAAGTAATGAACAAACAATATCTTTGTGTTCGTCAACTTTCCTGAGAATTTTTATTTCTTCAGCAACTAGAGTTGGACTAACAAGATGGTTGACAACTCTTAGTTGGCCCTCACACACACACACACACACACACACACACACACATATATATATGTATGTATGTATGTATGTATAACTTGTGAGACAACTAATTCATTGCTTCCTTTGCTAATTTTTTTGTCAGAATATAAACAATTGTGTCCACTCGCCATTAGATGGTGACCGAGGAAACTATTGAGGTTCAATTGTCAGAATTGATAGGGGGCAAAATTTTCAGACGAAGAGGTTACAAAAAAATCAATTTATATTATGACAAAATAATTAGCAAAAGAAGCAATGAATCAATTGTCTTAAAGAGGTTATATGAGTTCCAACTAAGAGCCATCAAATGTTTGTTGTTGGTGTAACTCTAGCTAATCAAATCAAGAAATAACAATTATCATTAATTCAAATAAACACAAAAATATTTTCGTACATTTGGCGTGTGGGGTTGAAGACTCGCAGTATAGTACAAGGATAATATTCTACATAAGATTTTGTATGTCGATAGAGATATCGTACACGGATATGCAATTAAGATTGTAGAATTGTTTTACATGAAAACTAAACAAGTTTATTTCCAACCCTAGGCATATGGTAAAGGCTATGGAAACTAACAATAATATACAAAAAGAATCTATTGTCTATCATGAAAGCAAGTCAGATTCATGTTATTTCACTTAAGTTGTGATGGAAGCTTGCTTGAAAAGCTTAGGTTGGATCTTTGAGCTTCATTGAGGTCCTTCAATGGTGATTTTCAGCCATGGAGTTGCAACGGAAGATAAAGGAGAAGAGGTGAGAGAAGGCGCCATCCACTAGGGAATAAACCATGGAAGAAGAAGCTTCACCACCAAGAAAGTGTCTTGGATAAGAAGCTTAGAGAGGAAACTTCAATGGAGGAAGATAATGAGAGAGAGAGAAAGTTGCATGGGAATGAAGGAAAGAGAAGGAGAGAAGTTGAACTTTGAAGTGTGTCTCACAAGACTCTCATTCATCAAAGTTACCATAAGTGTTATACATGCTTCTATTTATAGCCTAGGTTTCTTCCTTGAGAAGCTAGTGTTACACCCCTCCAATAGCTAAGCTCACCCCATGCCAAAATACATGAAGGAAGAAAGTTTCCTTGAGAAGCTTCCTTCGGGAGCAAGTGTTACACCCCTCCAATAGCTAAGCTCACCCCTCCAAAATACATGAAAATACAAAAAAAAGTCCCTACCACAAAGACTACTTAAAATGTCTTGAAATACAAGGCTAAAACCCTATACTACTAGGGTACCCCTAACTTGTAGGGTAGGTTGCCCTTAATTTGTAGGGTACCTTACAAACTTAAAATGACCAAAATACAAGGCCCAAAAGAAAGACAATATATTCTAATATTTACAAAGAAAAGTGGGTTTATACTTAGCCCATGGGCCCAAAATCTACCTTAAGGCTCATGAGAACCCTAGGGCCTTCTCCTACATCTCTAGCTCAATCTTCCTAGAGTCTTCTATCCAACGCCCTTGGGGGGTAGGATTGCATCAAGTTGGACATAAGCCACCGCATGTGCTATACTGAGACTCAAGAAATTCAGTTTATGATTTCAAAAGCTCTAGGTAAAAGAATGTCAAACAAAATTACATGTAGCCCATCGTTGTCAGCTTGGAGAATGGATATAACATTTTTATGTTCCCACACACCAAATATTTGATGAATGGGGAGTCAAAAACTCCTTGATATGAAGTTATGGCATTAATGTGGTCATCATCATGCAGAATCGTCATCTTTGTTATGTTCATGAAAAAGTCATAATTCACAACATCGTTCATGTAGTCGAACGAAGGATCAACCCTTTTGGTGAAATTGCATATCAAACTTCACCTTGACTAAAACCAGTAGGGTTGCTACCACTACAGTGCCACTCATGTAGAATGTGCAGTAGAGTTTGTACTTTGAGTTTTGACTTCCTTTGATTGATGGATCATTGACTGAAAGAAAAAGAAAAAATAAGGTTAAAAGATGCCTCAAAATAAATGAGGTAAACAACATGATAGTCTGTGAACAAATTATTGTAATTGGCTATAAACTCATAATCCATACTATCCAGCTCAGAATCCCAAACTTGCTCAACATCTAAACACCAAATTCTTTTTGTGTGCCCATAAACTAGATGAGGGTTCTTATCATCTAGTGTATAACTTGTTGGAATATCTTTAATTTGTATTCTCAATATGAAAGCTACAAATTCATATGTCTATAATCTTGGACAATTCACCAAAAGCCCTAGGATCTACATTATGTTTGATTATTAAGGATTAGATAAAATACTTGAATCAATAGTTGGTTCTTGATCTAAGTGTTCCTTGACATTTGTTGCAAGATCTTTGCGGCTATCCATCACGATCAGGAACAATGACATAATGGTTCTTCCTCAACCAGAACCTCTTTATTCCTCAATAGGACATTCGTAACTCTTTAGATATGGAGAAGAAAAACTATGTGTAATGACTCAATATATTGGGGGACCATAACCTTCTTATAGCGTGTTAAACTAATAGGGTTCTCATTATTCCCTAATGGGCCAACACTGACATATGCTCATTTAAGTTCATATTATCTTATTTAGTTGTTTGACAAACTCACTTAATTTGACCACATAAAAAAAATCCACTAATGTTAAATAACTAATATAATTGTCTTATAATATTAGCCCACATTAATTATTGGAATAGAAAATTCCAACAATCTCCCACTTTGGGCTACATATTGTAACAATTATATAAAAAATCATTAGGTGTGCATCTGTACACTATTTACCTTTAAACTTTCACCTTAACAACCTGGTCCATATCATGTATCAATAATGGAATCACTACAACTTTCGTCACTACAACAAATGTGACTAGACCCCAATGACCACCACATCAATACACTCAATGACATGGGTCAATATGGATAAGCAACATAAAAATACATGCAATGTGATCTCAGTCATGCCTATTTCCAATTGGTCCAACTTAAGTCTTTAGCGAGATCAATCTTAAGTCCTTAAGTACAATTTAAATATTGCACTTAAACAAACAAGTTTCATAATAAACCTATAAATTATAATCTTTATTTATGCAAAAAATCGAATACATGAAATTTGAATCCAAACATAGAACATAAAGACTCCCACTAAACCAAGGCAACAACTAAAACAACACCATACAAGCAACATATATGCTCACATTTTAAGTGTCAACCATTAATTAGTGGGTTAGCTAACATATTGTCATCACAATGTGGGCCACGACGAGATGACGAAATAAAATTATTTAGATAAATAAATAAATTATTTTCCAAAAAATGGAAAACTTGAGGAGTTGCCATCAATGTTTATTTAAGGAAAACATAAAAAAAAACCAAAAAGGATAAGAAATGGTCTACTGTTTGAGGAAAAGGATCCGGGAGTCATTTATGCACGGGGAAGGTGTTAGCACCCCACGCGCCCGTCATGAAAACAACAACCTTTAATTAAGTGCGCTATAAAATAAAGTGACTTTTAATTATTTATCTTCCCTTGAAAACATAAATTATATTTTGTTATATTTTCTTTTATTTAGAAAGGGAAATCAAATTTTAGTTATAGAAACAAAAGAGATTTTATTTTATTTTTAGATTTTATTTTTTGTCAACAAGGGATTTGCCCTCGCTCCTACATATCCTCAGGTGGTGCAATGAGGAAATTAGACTTACGTAATATTTTTTATAGAAAAAGAGGTTGTGTGTTGAGTTGATTTTATTTTATTTTGAAAGGTTTTGATTTTGTGGTAAACTTTGTCAAGTCAAGCAAGTTGGAGACCCAACATGATATTCATAAAATTTACTCACACTTTATTGAAACACTGCCAAGCAAGTCGGAGACCCAGCATGGAGTGTATGCAAAAAGGAGAATTGAATGATCATTTATTTGGGAATTTTATCTTTTTTGGAAAAGACCTTAGTTTTGTGGTAAAATTTGTGAACTCAAGCAAATCGGAGACCCAACATGTCATTCACAAAATTTACTCACACGTTATTGAAACACCACCAAGCAAGTCGGAGACCCAACATGGAGTGCACAAAATGAAAACTAGTACTAAAAAATGTTAATGCGGATTTGCAAAAATAAATAAATATTTGACATAATGCTACGAAATCAGATAAATAGAATGGAAATTGAAAGATACAAAATAGAAGTGAGGAATACAATTAGTGATTAAGGATGCACGATTGAAACGTGGGAAAAATATTGGATCGAGTGGCCTTGGAATAATTAAGAAGGGGGGTTGAATTAATTATGAACATGTCTTGACTAATTAAAAATTTATCCTTCTTAATGTTACTAGATTCAATTAGGCTTTACAACTAAGTTATGAGAAAGTAAAGAATAGAAACAATAAATTAGACAAAAGTAAAGAGGAAATAAAAAGTACATAGCAGAAATTAAAGAGTGTAGGGAAGAAGACATACTGGTTTGGCAACAACCCGTGCCTACATCCAGTCCCCAAGTAACCACCAGCTCTTGAGATTTCCAATAACCTTGTAAAATCCTTTACAAGCAAAGATCCACAAGGGATGTACCCTCCCTTGTTCTCTTTGAACAACTAAGTGGATGTACGCTCCACTTGAACTGATCCACAAGAGATGTACCCTCTCTTGTTTTCAATATAACAACCCAAGTAAATGTACGCTCTATTTGTACCACAAAGGATGTATGCTCCAATGTGTTAAGACAAAGAATTCTTAGGCGGTTAGTCCCTTGAATATTTGTAAGGGGAAACAAAAGATATCTCAGGCGGTTAGTTCTTTGAAATTTTTTGTTTAAAGGGAAAGGGAAGAATCAAAAGAATTCTCAAGCGGTTAGTCCTTTGAATATTTTGTCAAGAGGGGGAAAGGGAGAATCAAAAGAATTCTCAGGCGGTTAGTTCTTTGAATCTTTTGTCAAGAGGAGGAAGGGATGAAAAGATAACACACTTTTGTTTTCTGTAGAATTTCCACTTGCAGAAAAACAAAGTTTTGAAACAAAGTTTAGAAATGCTTTTTGGCAAAGAAAAAGCAACGAGCAATGGTTAGAGAAAGATTTTGAAAAAGAATTGTTTGGAAGAATATCATATATATTTTTTGAATGTGTGCCAAAGTCATGCTTTTATAGACTCTTCATGTCTGGTCGAAGAAACCATTGGAAAAGTTGTGACTTTAGAGAAAACCATGTTAAGAGTTATAACTCTTAACTTTTTTCTTCAAAACTGTTCACTGGTAATCGATTACCACAAAGGTGTAATCAATTATACAATGTATTTTACGAAAAGTTGTGACTCTTCACAATTGGATTTGAATTCCAACGTTCAGATTCACTTGTAATCGATTACTAATATAGTGTAATCGATTACACTGTTTGGAAATCATTTTGGAACGTTGCAAACCATTTGAAAACATTTTGAAAACCAAACTGGTAACTAGTAATCGATTACTGATAACTGGTATTCGATTACCAGAGAGTAATCACTCTGGTAACTTAGAAAATTTTGAGAAAATTCTTTTATAAAACAACACTGTGTTATTTGGTTTTTGAAAAAATCTTTTAATACTTATCCTATATGAAGTCTTGACTTGTTGCTTCTTGATTTCTTCTCTTGAATCTTGAATCTCGGATTGGATTCTTGATGCTTGATCTTGAAGTCTTGAATCAATCACTTGGGCTTTTGGCATCATCAAAATTGCTTGGTTCATTATCATGAAATTTGCTTCTACAAAAAATAAAATGAATAACAAGATATCTACAATGCATTATTAATTAAACTAACTAGCTAGACAATGATTAAAAAAATCACATTGAAGAATAAAATAAACGATAGAGACCATAAAGAAATAAAATAGAAAAAATATATATCCACTAATATTTATAGTTATTTTTATTTTTCTTTTTTTAAAGTCTAAGGGTTGACTTGGACTTAGTCAACATTGACGAAATGTTGACATGGCAGACCTAGTCACCATCCTAAGTGGCAGGGGTGCACATATGAAGAAAGGAGTGTAACCATCAATTTTATTTTATTTCGGACTTCACAAAAAAAATGAGCTGGGCCAAAATAAAAATGGTGCATGTATGGAAAATGAGTGTAAATATCATTTTTGTTTTATTTCAGGTTTTCCAGATAAAAGGCTAGGCCCAAAACAAGAAAAAAGAGTTGCATGTATTATGGACGGGGTGTAAGTAACATTTCTATTTTATTAAAAAGAACAAAATAGAAAGGGTGCATGTATGAAAAATAGGGTGTGAATAATGTTTCTATTTTGTTTCAGGCTTTGCAAAATGGGCTAGGCCCAAAATGCAATAAAAAGGTTCATGTATGAAAAACAGGGTGTAAATAATGTTTGTATTATATTTCAGGTTTTGCAGAAATGGGCTTGGCCCAAAACAAATAAATGGTGTATGAATGAAAGATAGAGTGTAAATAACATTTCTATTTTATTTAAGGTTTTGCAGAAATGGGCTAGGCCCAAAATGAAAAAAATTTGCTGCATGTATGAAAATGGGGTGTAAATAATGTTTCTTTTTTATTTTAGGTTTTGCAGAAATGGGCTAGGCCCAAAAAGAAAAAATGGTGCATGTATTAAAAAGGTGGTGTGAACAACAATTATTGTTTTTTTTTCTGCATTTTTTTGTTTTTTATAAGGGTTGGGTTGGAATCAGATCAGGGCAACCTGGCCCAACCCACGATTATGCAACAGGGTTGGAAAACCCTAGTTGCCTCGCACAAAAAAATGGTGTAGCCAACTCGGAAACCACCGGGATGGGTGGTGCGCTGCCCGTGGCACCACTGGTGTAATGTCCAGTGGCGCGAGGTCGCCACGAGGTCGGCTACAGTATGACAACAATAATGGCAGAGGTTTTGTGGTGGTGCAAACAAAAAAAGAGAAAAAGAAATAAAAAATCGAAAGTGATAGGGCCCTTAACATCACCGGGGAAGGGCACACAGACGCGAAGCTACCACGGGATAGCAACAAATGATGGCGACGGCATGAGCAGAGGCACCGCAGCCTTGCCGGAGTTGGCAATAGAAAGAAGAAAAACAATAATCATTTGAACAATGAGACCAAATAAAGGGATAAGAAAAAAAACCCATTAGCGTTTTTTTGTAGTTAAAAAATGTCCAATTCCATGCAATTGAGAAAATTCTCAATTAATTCATTTTAAAATGACAAGTTTGGGATTCCGAAAAAAAATGAGTAGTGAAAATAATGGTAATAGCAACTACTAATGAAAGAACAACAAACACACCATGCACAATTTACCTTTATAGTAAATTTAAAGACCTAAACAAGATACCTAGTACACAATTAATCTCCAACCTTTGGATTGAAATGACTAACTGCAAGTGGTACTCTCAACGCAATGATCAAACACTGGTGATAAGTCCTATCGAACAATGGTTGTCTTTGGACATTCCATTGTTCACATGGAAAACTATTCTAATGATAAATCTTGTCAAATAATGATTGTCTTTAGACACTTTATAATTCACATGGAAAACCAATCCTTGTAATCACCACACACTTAACATCCCGTACATTTAATTATCTGGTCAAATTGTGTCTTCCTTTCAGGCTGAACACAATTCGCAAGAATAATCTACGCAACAGAGGTTACTTTGACAACATGTTATTTCAATTAGTCCAATAAAAAATACCAAACAATTTAATTGAAATGGATGGTCTTAAATTTACACATAAGCGTACAAAACCAAAAATTGTATGTGTACATTATTGTTTAATGATTATATAATCGTTAAACAATCCTCAGGTGAAAAAGAAGTATTTCCAAAATAATTTTCAATTTCACAAGGCTTTGTATATTATATATAATCGTAAAATATTAAGTCCAAATTACCATAATAAAATTGCATCACAACTATATATAATCAACCCACCAGATTCAATGTAATTTTTTTAAAATATGCTAAATAATATCTCATTATATCCAAATGACTTTAGCGGTTGATTAAAAAATAGAATAAAATACAATCATATTAATTTCCAAACCACCTGCACCTATAGATACTAGGATATATACTAATATTGTATCCAAATCAATATTTCGTACATTGACCTTGTATCAGCCATAAGCCATCTACTTAGTCAATAACAAAGAACCATTCATATATATATATATATATATATATATATATATATATGTAACAAAAATGCAAATATTTCTAATAATAGATCCATCACAAGATATTCAGCACAACTTTAATTTCTAGTTTTTGGACAAAAAAATTAATTTGTAATTGTTACTCTCAAGATCAAATATTCACATTTAGTTTTGTCAAATAATAGTCTTTCTTTGGATTGACCATTATTCACATGAAAATACTTTATAATTGTCACATATTTATCATCATTAGTATGTTATTATTTAGTCAAATTGTGTATTCCTTTGGGCCGAACACAATTAACATAAATAATCCCATACTAATATATATGTAATTTTAATCAAATCAAATTTCACAATAGGAATTATTTTGGAAATATATTGTATCAATCAATTTAATTAAAAAATTACCAAACATACAAAAAAAAGGGAAGAATTTGTAACTACTGAATTTACACCCAATCATAATAGTAATAAATATAAAAATATTAATCATGAAAAGTAAATATCATATTCTTAAATTATGAAAAATAAATATTGAATCTATAAATAATGTTATCACACTATATCAAATTTATAATAACATCAAGACAATGACATTCAAGGATTTCCAATGACACATAATGTTTTATATAGAAAAACTTGAATCCTAACAATCAAACAATGAAGACATGCTCTAATACCACTTGTTGGAATATCTTTAATCTTTATTCTTTATGTGGAAGCTAAAAATTTACATGTCTATAATATAGGACAATTCACCAAAAGTCTTAGGATCTACAACATGTTTAATTATTAAGGATTATATAAAATATTTGGATCTGTAGTTGGTTCTTGATCTAAGCATTCTTTGACATTTGTTGTAAGATCTTTGCGGCTATCCATTACGATAACGAACAACAATATTATGGTTCTTCCTTAACCAGAATCTTTTTATTCCTCAATAGGACCTTCGTAACTGTTCAAATGGGAAAAAGAGAAACTATGTGTGACGGGTCGGTATATTATAGACCATAGCTTTCTTATAGTGTGTTAACTTAATAGTTTTCATTATCCCCTAATGGGTCAACATTGACATCTGCTCATTTAAGTCTATATATCTTATTTAGTTGTCTGACGGGTTCACTTAATTTGACCACATAAAATAAAACTCACTAATGATAAATAACTAATATAATTATCTTATGATATTAGCCCAAATTAATTATTGAAATAGAAAATTCCAACATAACTTTGTATGAAGTCACAAACTAAAATTATTTATGCTTATCTTAATAACTATGCAAAGATTTATTCATTAGAAATTATAGTTAAAATTATCAAAATAGATATGCCAATAATCTTATGATAGAAAAAAACAACATACTAGTATTTACAAGACAATGCTACAAGACCTTTAAAGTACAAAGAATAATCAAGAACAAACAATTTTTTCAACTTCTATCATTGAAAGAGATGCAAGATTTGTTGAAAAGACAGATAAGATATCATGGAAATAGAAATGTAGACCTAATTATTATTTTTAATTATTGAAATACTTACTTAAAGAAACCAAATTCGAAGGAGAAGTTGTTGTCGAAGAGAGAAGAGTACTCAAACAATGGTTGTAGAGACCTCAACACGAGAGAAGCGAAGAAAATGTTGACAGGTCTCGTCATCACCTCCATGCTGGTGCAAAGGTGTGAATTACCTCCACGCTGGTTCAAAGGTGACACAAAACACGAGAAGCAAAAGAGGTAGGAGAAAGGAGTTTAGGTGTTTTTGAAACTTTACTCCTAGGTTTTCTTTGGGCTAGATTATTGTTTGATCTTCTAATTTATTTTCAAAGTTTGATATGGTCCTCTAATAATTAAATGATTCAATTTTGTCTTGTAATTTAATAGCTAGAGGACCAAATCAAACTTCAAAAATAAATTAGAGGACCAAAACAATAATTTAGCTTCTTTTTTATGTGTCATTCTTTTCATTTTATTTATATAATTTAAATTAGAGGTCTATTTGTCTGCACATTGGTCTTAAGACAATTGTAATACCGTGATTGAATCATACTAGAATGAGAGGGATTCAAAGGTTGTACAGGTATGAAACTGTATAATCAAGGATGACTTAAAGAAATTAATTGATACTACTTATACCAACGAGATATATTTACTTTTCGGTAGTTTATCCCTAAGAACTTTATAGTTAAGCATGTTTGGCTTGGAGTAGTTATGAGATGGATGACCTTCTTGAAAGTTTCCTATAAAAGCGCGTGAGTGAGGAAAAAAACATGCAGAAAAGTCTTGTGTTGGTTTGTGGGGATAATTATTGATTTTGAAAGCAACCAAAGTACATTGTCGAGGTCTCGAAAATGACTACCTACGGAGAGTTCTGATCGATGGAGAATTCTGGCCAACAAGGATGTTGAGTGAAGTTAGAATGTAAGCCATCAAGATGTCAATAATAAGAAGCATTACAACAATCTCTAGCTTAATTTCTGAGTTTATCATTAATTTGTTTGATTATTTTCATTTTATGAGTTTATCATTGCTTAATTTTTTCTTTAATTTGAGCAATTTCATTTTTTAGTCCCTCACATTTTACTTTATGTCCCATCTTATCTACGAATGAAAAATGTGTTACTCTGGCGTATTTATTTAAAAATATTTTAACACTTTATATGAATTCTTTTATCGTAGAATAAATTTTTATTTTAATTATTAACTATTATTTTTTTCTAAATAGTCCTTAAATTAATAAAATTATATAAAAAATTCTTAATATATTTAAAATTTATCAATTTAATTTCTAAATCGATATATTTATTAAGAACTAATTTGCAATATTTTTCTATGATTTCTAATTCTTGAAAATTATTTATATAATTTTTTATTGTTTAAACTGTTCAGGAGAAATAGTAATTAACTAAAGGTGAAATTGGTGGTTTATTCTTTATCTAACGTATGTTGTGTTTTTCGGACTTACTCTTCCACCCAATGAGTGCAGTGATTCAGTGATACCCAAGCACTGGAGTAGAGATTGTATAGTGACTAGTGAGTAATGTCTACTCCCCTTTTTCTTTCTTTCTTTCTTTTTTTTTTTTTTTGGTGATTTCACCTCTTGATAGAATTGGATATGGACCAACTCGGTCTATATAAGTCTACATGTACAGGGGTCAAATTAGACGATCAATGAGATAAATTTATGCATATTTTAAAAAAAGTTAATATTAATTGAATTAAATGTTGTAGTTGTTAGAGGTGACCAAAATAAACTATGATATCCATATGAGCTATTGTGTAATTGAGAATATGTGAAATTTCATCTCAAACTTATATTCATCTCAATAGTAAAAAAAAAAAAAACTAAATTCGCATGGATATAATTGATTTAGGTTAAAAATAGTTTGAATTTAATTCAAACTCAAAACAAAAAAAAATACAAATCTTATATTTTATAATTTTAAAAAGTTTTTATTATCGATTTATTGAATATTTATTTAGGATTTAAGTTGTTTCCTTGTTGATGATGAAGTTTATTTCCTATCGTCGCAATACCTTTAACTTATTTTATCACTTTTAACTGAAGTAAAACAATTATTATATGGTAAATGGTCCTTCTTTTTTTTCTTATTCGAGAAAACAAGAAAAATAATGAAAAGAGAAAATAAAGTCTGCAATAGTAATTATATAATGATTTTTTTTTATTAAGAAACACGAAAAATTGTCATTTGATCGGGAGATATGTGTCTTAAAATTATGAAATGTTTGGGTAAAAAATTTGCTAAAAATTATTATATGAAATACTAGCTAACAAACTCATGATAAGTACATGTCTTGATCATTTTAAAATATCAAAATATTTTTGAATTGTTCTAGTATATACTTTTGTTATTGTGATGAGTTCCAATAAAAGATATTTCAACATTTTTTTAATGAAAATCTGTTATTCTTTAAATTTTCCTGCAATTTGTGCTTGGCAATTTTTTCGTATTATATGACAGTTCTTAAGGGGGAAAAATCCTGTGTTTGACATTTACTTGTCTGCTATGATTTCTTATTTCTTTCCTTTTTAATGAATGCAGTAGCAAGCTTCCATCCTAATTGTGTTTGCATTACTTCTTTTCCTTATCATTTGATATTTTTAGTCCAAAAAAGAGCAAACAATCTAATCAAAGAGCAAACAATCTAATCACTTTGCTCTCACTTGAATTGATGCTACATTTAACCTTCTTACAAACTGATGAAAATTATTATCAAGGTTGAGATAGAAATTCCCCGATCCTTATTATATGATGGTGTAAGTGAGCCAAGTCTCACATAGGTGTCGAACTGTCGATGAATCCTAACTTACCCATTTAATATTATACATACTCTCTCACCACACTCAATGCATATATTCTTATCTACATCTTTAGACAGTAAACACTCTAAGAACCTACCATATTAAAAAAAAAACAATAGTAATTGCACAGTTTAATCAAAACAATAAATATACTCACAATAAACAACAGTTGACATAGTTGACATAAGTGATAGCGTCTTGTGTCCTTTAATCAAATTGTCCAATATTTGATTTCTAGATGATCATTGGGTATGAAATAAATCGTGTTAAAAGAAAAATATTTATCTTGTGTGTGTTCACGGTTTCCGACAAAGATTAATCATTATCGGCAGAAATTACTTTATACCAATACATAAATAAATATAAACAAAAACAGATGAGGAAATTTTGTAAAAGAACTTGCAGCTAAATGCAACATTTTAGAAGTAAGATATTATCATCATAAAGTCATAGATATGAACTCAAGGTTCAAGGAAGGAAAAATAACAGGACACAGAAAGAGAGAAACGAGAAACAGTTGTGTGGTCCCCACTGAATAATAAAAACAAAAGGGTGGCTCTCTGAGACTCAGCAACAAACCAATAAAATGGGATTATCCTTCGTTCCTTATTTGTTTTCTTTAACATAATAACAACCACGGGAATGAACCGCTCTGACATTTACCCCTAAACAATACACAAATGCCTTCACTCTTTGTCACTTACCCCTAAACAATACACAAATGCCTTCACTCTTTGTCACTTACCATTCCATTGTTGAACCAACTTGATCACTCATTTTATGCACAATAGGATGAAGAACCTTAGTGTCTTGCAGGAGATTGGTGTGTGGGATAGACCTTTCTGAAACTTAAGTTTGAGTATTCAGTGTAAGAAATGAAAAGGGGCATGCAAAAACTGAAAGGTTAAACTGTGGTTACAAGCAATTCCCATCTCTCTATTGCTCCTCCTCCACCCCTTCCAATCTCAATTCACAGGTTCCAAAACTCTAATCAGTACCACTCCCCCACTTTGAGATTCACTCAATGCCAACCAAAACCAAATGTTCCTCACATCCAACAAGGACTTGACATCAACCTCAATGAAACACAACAACTCCATGGCCACTTCATCAAAACCAGTTCCAATTGCAGTTATCGAGTCCCTCTTGCAGCACTTGAATCCTATTCTAGCAATGCAGCAATTCATAGCTTCCTAATAACGTCTTACATCAAGAACAACTTCCCTGCAGATGCAGCGAAAATCTACGCCTATATGCATAGAATAGACACTGAAGTGGACAATTTTATCATACCACCGGTTCTCAAACCATGTTGTCTTATCCCTTCAATCCTACTAGGACAAGAGGTTCATGGTTTTGTGGTGAAAAATGGATTTCACGGTGATGTTTTTGTGTGTAATGCTTTAATCATGATGTACAGTGAGGTTGGAAGCTTGGCATCAGCACGGCTAGTATTTGATAAGATTCATAAAAAAGATGTTGTTTCTTGGAGTACTATGATTAGGAGCTATGATAAGAGTGGGTTGCTTGATGAAGCTTTGGACCTTGTGAGAGATATGCATGTTATGAGAGTGAAGCCTAGTGAAATTGCAATGATAAGCATCACACATGTCTTGGCAGAAATTGCTGATTTGAAATTGGGGAAAGCCACACATGCTTATGTAATGAGAAATTGGAAGTGTGGAAAATCAGGAGTTCCTCTAAGTACTGCTTTGATTGATATGTATGCTAAATGTAAAAATTTAGCTTATGCAAGAAGGGTTTTTGATGGCATGTCTGAGACTAGTATCATTTCATGGACTGCTATGATTGCAACCTACATTCATTGCAATAATTTGAATGAAGGTGTAGGACTGTTTGTCAAAATGCTAGGAGAAGGTATGTCTCCAAATGAAATTACAATGCTTAGTTTTGTCAAAGAGTGTGGCACAGCAGGAGCTCTGGAATTAGGAAAATTGTTACATGCTTTCACATTAAGAAGTGGATTTACCATGTCTTTGGTTCTAGCCACTGCTTTTATTGATATGTATGGCAAATGTGGTGATGTTAGAAGTGCAAGATCTGTTTTTGATAGCTTCAAGAGCAAAGATTTAATGATGTGGAGTGCCATGATTTCAGCTTATGCACAAAACAATTGCATAGATGAGGCTTTTGATATCTTTGTTCACATGACTGGTTGCGGAATAAGGCCAAATGAGAGAACCATGGTTAGCCGCCTTATGATATGTGCAAAAGCTGGATCACTTGAAATGGGTAAGTGGATCCATTCCTACATAGACAAGCAAGGAATTAAGGGAAATATTATTCTTAAAACTTCTTTGGTGGACACGTATGCCAAGTGTGGAGACATAGATGCACTGCTTGCTGCGGCCATGGACCGTGATGTTTCAATGTGAAATGCCATGATATCTGGTTTTGCAATGCATGGTCATGGTGAGGCAGCATTGGAACTCTGAAGAAATGGAAGCACTAGGGGTCATCCATAATGACATCACATTCATTGGAGCTCTTCATGCTTGTAGTCACTCAGGATTGTGGCAAGAAGGGAAGATACTATTTCATAAAATGGTTCATGAATTTGGGTTTATCCCAAAAGTTGAGCACTATGGTTGTATTTGGATCTCTTCTTGCTGCATGCAAGCTTCACAAGAATATCAAACTTGGGGAATGGGCTCTCATTAAAAAGCTTTGTTCTCTCTTCTAGGGCGCGCGCAGTAGCCTCTCCATCACATAGCAACTCTCCCTCCTTGGGTGACGCCCAGTGGCCTGGCCACCATTAAAGAGCTGCTTCCAACTTCGGTAGATGCTGGTAGTTTTCCAACCACGATCTGTGATGCAAGCTCCATTGGAGCTTGTAGGCCTAGGATCTTCTTCATCAATGGATTCCTTTGCTCCTTGGAAGATGAATGGCAGCGGAATGGAGAAGGAAGAGAGAGAGGAGACGCCACTTCAAGGAGATGAGTCTAGAAGAAGCTCACCACCATAGGAGGCCATGGATAAGAGCTTGGAGGAAGAAGGAGATGAATGAAGGGAGAGGGAGAGAAGAGCACGAAATTTTGTGCTCCAAATGAGCTTTGAAATATGAAGTTTAATATTCAAATGATCAAAGTTCAAAAAAATGCATACACATGACCTCTATTTATAGCCTAAGTGTCACACAAAATTGGAGGGAAATTCAAATTTCACTTGAATGTGAAATTGAATTTGTGGAGCCAAACTTTGGAGCCAAAATTTCACTAATTATGATTAGTGAATTTTAGTTATGGTTCAGCCCACTAATCCAAGATCAATTCCAAGATTCTCCACTAAGTGTGCTTAGGTGTCATGAGGCATGAAAAGCATGAAGGACATGCACAAAGTGTGACTATATGATGTGGCAATGGGGTGTAGTAAGCAAATGCTCACCTCCCCCTCTAAAATTTAATTGGATTGGGCTTCTACCAATTCAATTAAATTTATTTCCAACCACACACATCAAATATCCACTTAGTGCATGTGAAATTACAAAACTACCCCTAATACAAAAACTAGTCTAGGTGCCCTAAAATACAAGGGCTGAAAAATCCTATATTTCTAGGGTACCCTACCTACATTATGGATCCCTAAATACAAGGCCCAAAAATAATGAAACCTTAATCTAATATTTACAAAGATAAGTGGGCTCGTACTTAGCCCATGGGCCCGAAATCTACCCTAAGGCTCATAAGAACCCTAGGGCCTTCTCTTGCATCTCTGGCCCAATCTACTTGGATTTTTCTATCCAATGCCCTTGCGGGGTAGGATTGCATCAATCTGTGTCACACAAGAGATGCCTTTTGTCAATATTTAATCAACTAGCCAACAAGAGAGTTCATTCTCACTACCTCCTCTCTTCTTGGTCACAAAGTAGTAGTGTTTTTCCCCTCAGATGACATCTTCAAACTAGTGCTAGGCAACGTATGGGGAAGAACAAGGGCCAGAAATCGCATTCCAAACAACCTGCCTTAAAGGGGTTAACCGCAGGTACAGGTAAAACTCGGGTTTCTACTACCAGTGATATGTTTGGGTGCATTGTTGTGGACCAAGGTGTTCGAGTTACTTGCCCAACCACACAGATAAACTTTGCACCCCTAGTGCTCGACAAAATGCAAAGGTTGAGTTCTACAACAAACAAAGTTGATGCACACCAAGTGTTCGACAAATTGGCTGTCAGCAATACAGAAACTGATTCTCTCCCATAGGACTTTTATACTCTAGGGGATGATGACTCCTCCACAGATGAAGATTCATCTCCTTCTAGTGGTTCTGACTCAACACCTCTAGTAGCCAACACAGAGGCTTCCAAACCTTAGGTTAATCTGTTCAAGGATAACAGAAAGCCATCCAAGGGCTTTGGACTGCAGTTCTCCCCTCCATCCTTTAAAGGTGAAGTGTTGTTGGACGAATCTGATTTGCAACCCCTGGAAGAGGCATGGGGACATAGCCTTATTGGCTATGTGGCTGGTCATTTCCCAGGAAAAAAAGCTTTACTGGATTGCTGCCAAAAGTGGGGTGTGAAATTTGCTTACTCAACTCATGAAACCAGGTCCTTTCTGCAGGTCCCTATTTCATATTTCAAAGACCCCTTCCGCTGAAGGTTATGCCGACTTTCTTTGATTTTGGGAATAAGGAACTTAGTAAAATTCCAGTATGGGTTAAGCTCTGAAATCTTCCCCTTGAGTTATGGAACCCCCAAGCTTTAGGGAAAATATTGTCTAAGGTTGGTTTGCCCATCCGCACAGACCACCTTACTGCATTCAAGGGATCTATCTCTTTTGCTTTGGCATTAGTGGAAGTTGATGCGTCCTTGGAGCTCACTGAAGAGGTTCGATTTAGACTGCCAACCGGTAAGATGTTTATTCAGAAGATTAAATATGAGAATAGGCGTGCTTTTTGCACTCACTGTAAAATGATTGGGCACCGTCTAGCAAATTGTAAAGCAGTGCCTGTTGCCAAACTTGACTACACCAAAGCAAATCCCCCTTTCAGCCACATGTTGTTGAGTTAGTAACGCTCGTAGAGACCAACACATCCAATCCCTCAGGAAAATTAAAGAATGATCAGGCTAATAAGTTTGTTCCTCCTCACACACAACATTCCTAGGGTACAAATACTGTTGCTGTTCTTCAAAATCCTACTGAATTGACAGGAGCAATGAATGCTTTAAATGTTGACCCTGATGAAGATGGTTTTGTTCAGGTCAAAACCAAACCTCACAAAAAAGGAAAGAAAGTGCAACTCTAGAAGCCAACCCGTATTGAGGAGAGGCAATTAGATGTCCAAAAAGGAAGACTTCAAAAATCAGTAATTCGGGTCGAGGAGGTTTCCTCCCGTCCAAATCAATGATTATTGCATCTGGGAATATCAGAGGCTTTAATTTGCCTCTGAAGCATCATGCGATGCAAAGCTTCCTTCACAGCAAGGAAGTTAATGTGATGGCCATTTTGGAAACTAAATTGAATAAAGTTTCAATTGAGGATACTATGAAAATAAATTTTGGCGATTGGAACTTCATCCATAACTTTTCTTCTCATAATGCAGACATGATTCTTATCCTTTAGAAGCAGGATAAAGTTAATCTTTCAGTCATAGAATCAAATGCTCAGTTGATTCACTGTTCCATTGACTGCAAAATTACTAGCAAACATCTCCAGGTTTCTTTCATTTATGGTCTTCATTCTATTGTGGCTAGAAGATCTTTATGGATTAATTTGAACAACATTAGTGGTTCCATGAGTTGCCCCTGGCTCCTTATTGGTGACTTCAACTCCATCCCCTCACCCACTGACCGGTTCAATGGTGCAGAAACCATTGCCTATGAGTTGCAAGACTTTGTGGATTGTTATTCTGATCTTATATTAGGGAGCATTAACAGTCATAGTCCTTTGTTCACTTGGACTAATGGCAGATTTTGGAGTAAATTAGATTGGGCCCTTTGCAACCAACACTGGTTCAACTCCTTTGATAATTTTGCTTGTGAAGTGATGGATTTTGAAGCTATTTCAGACCATATTCCTCTGGTTGTGACCACTGATTTGGTGTTGCCTAGAGGTAATTTCCCTTTCAAGTTTAATAATGCTATTGTGGATCGCCCAGATTTTTTAAGCATTGTTGCATTTGGCTGGAGCTACTATGTTAGTGGCTGTAGCATGTTCAAGGTCTGTAAGAGATTGAAAGCTCTTAAAGCTCCTTTGAAGTTTTTGTATAAGCAGGAGTTCATCCATATCTCTAGCAAAGTGGAGCTAGTTGAAGCCGAGTATAATAGCGTGCTTAACTCCTTCCGGCAGAATCCTCATGATTCCTCCCTCCTCTCACAGGCTAACCGTGCAAGGGCACAGACTATCATGGTTAGGAAAGTAGAATCTATGAAGAATGCTCAGCTCATTAAAAACAAGTATCTTTTGCAAGCTGACAGATGATCAAAATTTTTCCACGCCTTGATCAAGCGTAATAGGCACAACTATTTTATTGCTGCAATAAAGCTGGGAAATGGTCAAAACACTTCCTCCCAATCTGAAATTGCCCATGCTTTTGTGAATCACTTCAAGAAGCCGTTTAGTGCTCAGGAGTTGCATCAGGAGGCTGCCCTTTCGATCTGCAACTCGTGGCCAAAAGTTCCCACTGATTGCGTCACTGCCTTACTTAGTCCTATTACTAAGCAAGGTGTCTGGAATGTAATCTCAGTGATGGATAATAATAAAGCTCCCGGTCCTGATGGCTACAATGCTTTATTCTTCAAAGAGGCTTGGAACATCATAGGGGACAATATCTTTGCAGCGGTCAATGAATTCTTCATTTCAGGAAAGATCTTAAAACAGATCAATCATGCCATTATCGCGCTCATTCCCAAGACAGAACAAGCTTCCCAGGTGAATCACTTTAGACCTATATCTTGCTGCAACCTGTTGTACAAGATAGTGTCTAAGATTTTGGCTAACGGTATAGCCCCGATGCTTGAGATTATCATTGGTGAGTCCCAATCTACTTTTCTAAGGAACTGGAAAATGATGGACACCATTTTCCTTGTTCAAGAGCTTTTGCGCAAATATGCTCGCAAAAGGACTTCTCCCAGATGCCTCTTAAAAATCGACCTGCACAAGGCGTATGATTCCATTTCTTGAGAGTTCTTGGAGTGGATGCTTAAGTGTATTGGTTTCCCTCCTCAATTTTGTGCCTGGATTATGGAGTGTATCTCTTCCACCTCTTTTAGTGTTGTGATAAATGGATCCATATATGGCCACTTCAAAGGGCAGCGGGGTCTAAGACAAGGGGATCCTCTTTCCCCTTATCTGTTTGTTCTCTATTTGGAGTACTTTTCCCGCAACATGCAAAGCCTCAAGGAAGATGTCAACTTTCAGTTTCATCCAAACTGTGCAGTTGTTCAACTTTCTCATTTATCTTTTGCTAATGACATTATGCTCTTGTCCAGAGGAGATGTGCCTTCTGTGTCTACAATTTTTGCCAAACTTCAACACTTTTACAGTGTCTCAGGGCTATCCATCAGCTCCAGCAAGTCATCCATTTACTCAACGGGTATAAGGCTAGATGTACTTTCCGATATTCAACCGCTCACTGGTTTTAGCATGGGCATTTTTCCTTTTAGATACTTGGGTGTTCCTCTCTTATCTTCTAGGCTCAATGTCTGCCACTATGCTCCCTTACTTTCCCAGATCACTTGCCTTATTCAGGGTTGGAGCAGGAAATCACTCTATTATGCAGGAAAAGTGGAGCTAATCAGGGATATTATTCAGGGAATTGCAAATTTCTAGATGGGCATTTTCCCCTTGCCCCAATTTTGGATAGGATCAACGCTTCTTGCCGAAACATTCTGTGGGGTAAAGCCGATGTAGGTTAAGAGCAAACCCTTGGTGGCATGGTCCAATGTCTGCTTGCCCAAAAAAAAGGGGGTCTGGGTCTTTTTAATCTCAAGGACTGGAACCTTGCCCTCTTGTACCGCATTTTGTGGGACTTTCACTCGAAGAAGGATTTCCTGTGGGTCCGTTGGGTCCACCATTATTATTTCAAAGGAGGTGATGTTTGGGACTTTATTTGCTTTTCTTCAAACTCAGTGTTAATGAAGAAGATTATTCACATCAGGGACATCATCATTGCCAGAGAAGGTAATGTAGAGGCTACAAAACAGATGGTGCACTCCTGGAGCAAAAATGAGCAGTTGATTGTGGGGAAAGTTTATGACTACATTAGATAAACCAAGCCTATCGTCAACTGGAGTTCTGTTATCTAGAATCTAGCCATTCCGCCAAAGATGTCTTTTATCCTTTGGCTAGCTAAGAAGAATCGCCTGCTCACTCTTGACAAAATTTCCTTCCTGAACAAGGGTGTCCTCTACCCTTTTTTCACAAATGAGGCTGAGTCACATGCCCACTTGTTCTTTTCTTGCAGAATGTCTCTCCGAGTTTGTGCGCACATTAGAGACTGGATTCCTCTCCACAAACAAACCATTTCAATGCAACACACTATAAGCTCTTTCATTAGTAGTAGAGCCACCTCAGGTGCTCGGGGAGGATTTCGATTCTTGGCTTTGGCAACAACAGTTTACAGTATGTGGATGTCCAGGAACAAATTGCTTTTCGAGAATTATCAATTTTCTATAACTGAAATTATTAACAAGATTAAATTTTTTGTGTATAGACAATCGCATCTACTGCATCGGTGTTAGGATCTTGGTTTAGGTCTGCTTGTATTAGAGAGACTTTTGTTTTGTTAGTTGCGGGGTATGCCCCGTTCATTGTTGTACTATTTTGGGTTTAGTATAATTTACATTTTTCCCAAAAAAAAGAAAGTCAAATTCTCTCTCCTAGGAAAAAGCTCTATTCTCTCTCCTAGGGTGCTTTCAGTAACCTCCCCATCACGAAGTCACTCTCCCTCCTTGGGTGCTTCCTAGTGGCCTTGCCATCATCGGAGAGCTACTCCAGACTTCTATTGACGCTGATGGTACTGATTTCTCCTGTTCCTTGAATCTGTCCATGTCTTCCAGCCACGGACCTTGTGCCTTAAAAGTGAGTTTGTCCTCACTACCTCCTCTCTTCTTGGGCCTCGAAGTAGTAGCATTTTTTCCCACAGGTGCTATCTTCCAGTCCTTGATAGGCACCTGATGGGGAAAAACAAGGGCCAAAAATCACATAAAGCTACCAAGCAACTTGTCTTAAAGGGTTCGACTTCAGGTGCAGGTGAAGCTCGGGTATCTCCCACCACTGGTCTGGCTGGGGGCATTGTTGTAGCCCAAGATGCTAGAACTACTTGCCCAACTCCACAGGGAAATTCTACACCCCTGGTGCTCGACAAAAAGCCAGGGTCAAGTTCTGTAGCAACCAAAGTTGTAGCACACTAGGTGTTTGATAAATCGTCTGGCTGTACTGCGGAGACTGAAACTTCCCCGAATGATTCCTACACTCTAGAAGAAGATGATTCATCCACGGATGAAGATTCATCTCCCTCTAGTGGATCTAATTCAGCACCTCAAGTAGGCAACAAAGAGGCTTCCACACCTTGGATCAATCTGTTCAAGGATAACAGAAAACCATCCAAGGGCTTTGGCCTGAAGTTTTCCCCTCCATCCTCTGAAGGTGAGGTTCTACTAGATGAAGCAGATTTGTAGCCTCTGGAAGAGGCATGGGGACACAACCTTATAGGCTATGTGGCTAGCCGTTTCCCAGGAAAGAAAGCTTTGCTGGAATGCTGCCAAAAATGGGGCATGAAGTTCTCATACTTGACTCATGAAAGTGGTTGGCTGGTATTCAAATTTGAGTCAGAAGATGATTTGAATCAGGTTCTATCTGCAAGTCCCTATTTCATATTCCAAAGGCCCCTTTTGCTGAAAGTTATGCCTGTTTTCTTTGATTTTGGTAATGAGGAGCTCAGTAAGATTCCAGTCTGGGTTAAGCTCCGAAACCTTCCCCTTGAGCTATGGAATCCCCAAGCTTTAGGGAAAATTCTGTCCAAGGTTGGTTCACCCATTCGCACAGACCACCTTACTGCATCCAAGGGATCTATCTCATTTGCTTGAGCTCTGGTGGAAGTTGATGCTTCCTTAGAGCTTATTGAAGAGGTTCGCTTTAGACTTCCTACTGGTAAGACATTCATCCAAAATATCGAACATGAGAATAGGCCATCTTTTTGTATCCACTATAAAATGATCGAGCACCGATTAACAAAATGTAAAGTTGTGCCTGTTGCTAAGCTTGACCATAGAATAAACACCACAACATGTCCCCCCACGGTTCAACCTTAAGTTGCTGAGGTAAAAGCTCTCATAGAGACCAACGCTTCCAATCCCTCTGGAAAACAAAAGGAAGACTAGGCTTAGCTGTCTATTCCACCTTGCATACAGTAGTCACAGACAACAAATAATGTTCCTGTTTTTCAAAATCCTACTGATATTGCAAGATGAGTGAATTCTGAGAATGTTGATCCTAATGGGTTTGTTCAGGTGAAAACCAAACCACAGAAAAAAGGAAAGAAAGTGCAACTCCAATAGGCACCCCATATTGAGGCAATGCAGTTAGATTTGCAAAAAGGAAGGCTTCAAAAAACTAGCAATCATGTCGGGGAGGGTCCTTCCCGTCATAATCAATGATTATCGCCTCCTGAAATATCAGAGGCTTTAATTTGCCTCTAAAGCATCATGCGATGCAGAGCTTCCTTTGCAGCAAGGAAGTTAATGTGATGGCCATTTTGGAAACTAAAATGAATATTGTTTCAGTGGAGGATACAATGAAAAGAAAGTTTGGAGATTGGAACTTCGTCCACAACTTTACTTCTCATAACGCAGGTAGGATCCTCATCCTTTGGAAACCTGAAAAAGTTAACCTATCAGTGTTGTAATCCAGTGCTCAATTGATTCATTGTTCCATCGACTGTAAAATTATAGGCAAGCAATTCCAGGCTTCTTTCATATATGGTTTTCACTCTATCGTGGCTAGAAGATATTTATGGATTAATCTGAACAATATTAGTGCTACTCTGAGCTACCCTTGGCTACTAATTGGTGATTTCAATACCATCCTCTCTCCCACTAACCGGTTCAATGGAGCTGAAACCAGTGCTTATGAGTTGCAGGATTTTGCGGACTGTTATTCTGACCTTGGGTTAGGGAGCATTAATAGTCATGGTCCCGTGTTCACTTGGACTAATGGTAGAGTTTGGAGCAAATTAGACCGAGCCCTCTGCAATCAGCTCTGATTCAATTCCTTCGATAACTCTTCTTGTGAAGTGATGGATTTTGAATCTATTTTAGACCGCACTCCTCTAGTTGTGACCACAGAGTTGGTGGTGCCCAGAGCTAATTCGCCCTTTAAGTTTAATAATGCTATTGTGGATCACCCATAATTTTTAAGAATTATGCAGATGGCTGGAGCCACCAAGTTAATGGCTGTAGCATGTTCAAAGTTAGTAAGAGATTGAAATCTCTTAAAGCTCATTTGAAGTTTCTGTATAACCAAGAGTTCAGTCATATCTCTAATTGAGTGGAGCTAGCTGAAGCCGAGTATAATAGCCTGCTTAGTTCCCTCCGGCAAAATCCTTTGGACTCTTCCTTTCTCACTCAGGCTAATCGTACAAGAGGGCAGATTATCCTGCTTAGGAAAGCAGAGTCTATGAAGGTAGCTCAACTCATTAAGAACAGGTATCTCCTACAAGCTGATAGATGCTCTAAATTTTTCCATGCCTTAATCAAGTGTAATAGGCACCACCAATTTATTGTTGCAATAAGGTTGGGTAATGGTCAATGCACTTCCTCCCAATCTAAAACTGCCCATGCTTTTGTCAATCACTTCAAGGATTTGTTTAGTGCTCAATAGCTGCACCAAGCTGCATCCCTGTCAATCTGCAACTTGGGTCCAAAAGTTCCCACTGATTGCTTTGCCACCTTACTTAGTCCTATTACAAAGCAAAATGTCTGGAATATAATTTCTGTGATGGACAATAATAAAGCTCCCGATCCTGATGGCTACAATGCCTTATTATTTTAAAAGGCTTGGAACATCATAGGGGATGATATCTTTGCAGCGGTCAATGAATTCTTCATTTCAGGTAAAATCTTAAAGCAGATCAATCATGCCATTATTGCTCTCATCCCTAAGACAGACCAAGCTTCCCAGGTGAACCACTTTAGACCAATCTCTTGCTGCAACTTGCTGTACAAGATTGTGTCTAAGATTTTGGCAAATCGTATGGCCCCAGTGCTGGAGATTATTATTGGTGAGTCCCTATATGCTTTTCTTAAGAACATGAAAATGATGGACAACATTTTCCTTGTTCAAGAGCTCCTACACAAATTTGCCCGCAAGAGGATTTCTCCCAGATGCCTTTTGAAAATTGACTTGCATAAGGCATATGATTCCATTTCTTGGGAGTTCTTGGAGTGGATGCTCAAGTTTGTTGGATTCCCAACTCAGTTTTGTGCCAGAATTATGGAATGTATCTCTACCACCTCCTTCAACGTGGCGATTAATGGATCCATTTATGGTCATTTCAAAGGGCAGCGTGGTCTAAGGCAAGTGGATCCTCTTTCCCCTTACCTTTTTTTTCTCTGTTTGGAGTATTTTTCCCGTGATCTGCAAAGCCTTAAGGATAATGTCAACTTTCAGTTTCATCCAAACTGTGCAGTTGTTCAACTTTCTCATTTGGCTTTTGCTGATGACATTTTGCTCCTATCCAGAGGAGACTTGCCTTCTGTGTCTGCAATTTTTGCCAAATTACAACACTTTTGCAATGTCTCAAAATTATCCATCAGCTCCAATAAGTCAACCATCTACTCAGCTGGAATGGGCCCAAATGTGCTTTCTGATATCCAACAGCTCACTGGATTTAGCCTGGGCAGTTTTCCTTTTAGATACTTGGGGTGTTCCCCTCTTATCTTCTAGGCTCAATGTCTGCCACTATGCTCCCTTGCTTTCTCAGATCACTTGCCTTATTCAGGGATGTAGCAGAAAATCTCTATCATATGCAGGGAAAGTGGAACTAATCAGGGATTTCATTCAGGGTATTGCTAACTTCTGGATGGGTATCTTCCCTTTGCCCCAATCTATTTTGGACAGGATAATTGCTTCTTGCCACAACTTTCTTTGGGGCAAAGCCGATGTAGGTAAAAACAAACCCTTGGTGGCTTGGTCCGACGTTTGCTCGCCCAAAAAAGATGGGGGTTTGGGTCTTTTTAATCTCAAGGACTGGAACCTTGCCCTCCTGTCCCGCATTCTTTGGGACTTGCACTCTAAGAAAGATTCTCTTTGGGTCCGATGGGTCCACCATTATTATTTCAAAGGAGACAATGTTTGGGACTTTATCAGTTCCTCTTCAGACTTAGTGTTGATTAAGAAGATTATTCAGATCAGGGACATCATCATCACCAAAGAAGGCAATGTAGAGGCTGGCAAACAAATGTTAAACTCTTGGAGTAGCAATGAGCAGTTGCTTGTTGGGAAAGTTTATGATTACATCAAAGGGACCAAGCCTGTTGTCAACTGGAGTTCTGTTATTTGGAATCCTGCCATTCCACCAAAGATGTCTTTTATTCTTTGGCTTGCTACCAAGAATCGCCTGCTCACTTTTGACAGAGTTGTTTTCCTAAATAAGGGTCTCCTCTGCCCTTTGTGCACAAATGAGACAGAGTTCCATGCTCATTTATTCTTTTCTTGCTGAATTTCTCTATGAGTATGGGCACATATTCGAGACTAGATACCTTTCCACAGGCAAACTATTTCATTGCAGCGCACTATCAGTTCACTCATCCGTGGTAGAGCCACCTCTGGTATTTGGGGCAAATTTCGATGCTTGGCTTTGACAACTACGGTCTACTGCATCTGGATGTCTAGGAACCAATTGCTTTTTGAGAATTTTCATTTTTCTGTAACTGAAGTTATTAACAAGATTAAATTCCTTGTTTATAGATAGTCACATATGTTGCATCTTTATTAGGATCTTGTTCAGGGCCTTCTTGTGTTAGAGAGACTTTTGTTCTTTGCTTGTTGTGGGGTATGCTTTGTTTTTCATTGTAATATTTAAGGCTTAATATAATTTACATTTTTTCAAAAACAAATTAACCCAAATGGAAGGAAAAAATTTAGATGATTACAATGATTTCAATGGTATGTTGCTAGAATAAAGAAAAATATAATTAAAATGTACTAAGGTGACTTAATCCTTAGTCTAGATCTTAGTCGTATGTAAAAATTTTCATCTCTCTCAACAATCAAACACAGGTCTTCTCAAACAAAGTGTAACTCAACAACACCTATTAATTAATCTTATTAACAAGTTAACTACAAATAACACAATAAAATTTATAACCTAATAATTAAAATTAAAATTAATTTTTTTAATAATGTAAAAAAATTAGGAACCTTAATTGAGGCCTAAGCACGACCCTGATCATTTGTTCATTTTTCTATGAGTTTACTTTTGCTTGATTTCTTCTTTATTTTGAGCATTTTCGTGGTTTTTTTGTCCCTCTCATTTTGTTTTAGGCTCAATCCTATTTCTTAGTATTTGCCAAAGAATAATGATAAATGTGTGTTACCGGATTTATACTAAGTGACGTATTTATTTATAGAATAAATTATCATTTTACTAATTAAGTATTATTTTTTTCTAAATAGTTATTAAATTAATAAAATTATATAAGTAATTCTTAAAATATTAAATATTTATCAATTTAATTTCTAAATTGACATATTTTACTAATAATTAAAAATTAATTTAAAGTATTTTTCAATAATTTCTAATACTTGATTAGTTATGGAGACTGTTAAGGAGAAATCTTATGCCTGTTCTACTTCTGGGACTTGTTCTTCCACCCAACGAGTGGAGTTAAATTCTAACCCAACAAACAAACACAACAAATTCAAATTGTGCGAAAAATAAAACAGAAAGTCTCTTGAACAAAAACTTCGAACTCACCAACTCAAACTCGCTGCTTTCAAACTTCAAAGTAAAACCCAACTCTATTTCCTTCTCTCAGGTTTTCTACTAACCCACTTCTTTCGTTCTCTTCTTTTGGTTCATAGTAGGACTTGTTCATATTTCTTGCGTGTGGCTAATATTTATGATCATTTAATGTTTCGATTCTTTTAAGTGCTCAATATTTGCCTAAGATATGTTTCTGAATTGAGAAATTTAGATTGGTGTGCTTTGTGTAGGAAAAATCGAAATTTCTGTTGCTTGCACACCATGTGTTTGATGATATGCCTGCACAAAGCTTCATTCTTAGTTTTGTAATTTTTTTTTGTTTATTTTAAGGTTTGTTTGCCTTGGAAGTTAGATATAGCCGTGGAAGTTAGATATAGCCGTGTATTTGAACTGAGATTTAATTGCTTCCTTACATTCCTGTCCTGTGATAAAACATGGATATTGTTATTGCTTCTAATTAATTAGTTTGTGTCTAAGCTTCTTTTTATATGGTTTAGGATAGTTTTGGGATAAATATGTTTTTGTTCCATTTAAATATTTATATTTTTTCTATTGGTCCCTTGTTTTTGAAAAAGTTGTAATCTAGTCTTGGTAAAAATAAAAAAAAAATCTTTTGCATATAGTCCTTTTTTTTGTAAGAAACACATCCCCATGGTTAAAGCTTCCCTTATCTTGCTTGGACAAAAGCACCATTGAGTTTGGTCCCTTTTTGTGTTTGAAATTAGCAGGCTTCAATTACTTAAGGTGTGGTGTAGATTAATATTTTGGTTTTGATAGAAATTGAAATTCGAAGCAAACTCATTTATGCATTTAATATGTATTTATGACTTTGAGCTTTGTTTTTGGTTAATAAATTGGTTTGATTTCCTTTGTTGCATTTTATACATCACAATTTTTATGATGTTTGCTATTTGCTCATGTGGTCTTTGAAACCGTTTTTTTGACACAAGTTGCTGCCCATTGGGTGGACCCACATAAACATGTACTCTTTGCTTCCTCAGGTCTCAGAGTGGCAAACTGTAAAGTTTTGATGCAGAATGGCTGCAACCAGGGCTCGAGTTAGTAGCTTCTCTCGCAATGTATCAACTGTGACTTCTCAGAATCATGGACTTAAGCATGGCCCTAATGGGACAATGTTCATTTCATCTGGGATTCCAGATCTGGACAGTAATTATCTCTTTGACTTCCTTTTAATAGACCATGTAGTAAATGAATGAGTTATGTAGTTTTATAATATTCATGCGTAGTGTCTTTTTGTAGAAGATTCTCATGCTTGCTTCTTTTCTTTCCTTTTGAATAGAGATTTTAGGTGGTGGTTTTTCTCTGGGTAGCCTTGTCATGGTTATGGAAGATCCTGAAGCACCTCATCATATGCTTCTATTGAGAAATTTTATGTCTCAAGGACTTGTGCAAAAACAGCCACTCTTGTATGCTAGTGCATCTAGAGATCCTAAAAGTTTTCTCGGTACTTTGCCTAGTCCGGCGTCACCCAAAGGGGATAATAAATCTTCAGATCTTAGCCATGTACTTTTCTTCAACCTTTGCACTTTGTGAAATGCATAATTACTTTTTTTTTTTTTTGTGGTAATATGATTTAGTTATTGCACTTATAATTACAGGAAAAGGATCTAAGAATCGCTTGGCAATACAAAAAGTATTTTGGTGAGCCTCAGCTAAATCTGAACACTAATAATGGTAAGTTTGTCTAGACTCTTCTTTCCATTGTTTGTTCTTCAATTAAATTATCATTTGTGGTGCTAGTTTTTTTTTTCCTTCTTGTGACAAGTAAGCAATACATGCCTATCTAAATATCACTATGGACCATTTATTATATGTCAATTTGCATTGTAGTTATTTTAATTATGTGTTGAATTGAAATCAGTGTTGTTAAATGGCGGCCATGGCGGCGCCATGGCGGATTTAGGTGGCGGCTTTGCGAAAAAACGCCACCGAATAGCGGTGGCGTGGCGGGTTTGGGATGGCGGCGCCATGGCGGCCGTGGCGGTTATGGCGGGGTGGCGGAAATGGCGGGATTTTGCTTGGTTTTTGTCCGCGGTAGGAGTTGGGCCGACCCGACCCAACCCTACCCGGTTATTCATTCAATTAAAAGCGACCCACGCACCTTGATTCAGAATAGTCCCTGCGTCCCTCCCGCACCTCTGCGTCCTCCCTCACCCCGCCGCACCCAGCCGCCGCCGCGACAGGCGACACCCGCAGTCCGCACACCCAGCCGCCGCCGCCCGCGACACCCCTTACACGAAGATGAAGGCTGACTTCGCGACGAGCCCCGGCAAGGCACGAGCTCCGGCGACGAACGGCCTTCCTTCTGTCTCGCGAAGAAGACAAAGAAGACGAAGAAGACAAGCTCGCGGGTCAGCCTTCATCTTTTTGTTTTGGGCCTTTTGCTGTTTGACACCCCATTTTTGTGTCTATAGCTTTTTTTTTTCCTTTTGCTATTTGACACCCCTTTTTACTGTTAACAGTCCCTTTTTTTCGTATTTTTTTTGTCCGTCATGACATCCGCCATATTTTTATGGTGGATTTTTGACTTTCCGCCATGAACCACCATCCGCCATTAACAACATTGATTGAAATTATGTGGTTCTAGGTATAGAGGGAGAGAAGAGATACTTTATATAATATTCTATTATGTAATGAAATTTATACAGTGTAGTGATATATTTGATATGTTCATAAAACCTAGAAACCTAGATTACTAACCCTTATTTATACTAATGATAATCCTAGCTAATTAGAAAAAAAAATCATGAGGAGATAATAAAATATGATAAACACTCCTAAGAGTTAGAGATAATGAGGAATTAAGGAAACTAATTCTAAACTGAACAATGGAAAGAATATAGGACAAGCATTTATGATCAATTTTTATGATGTTCTATCGAAATGGAACATTTGCGTATTAATGAATATGCCAAATCATGTAGTGTATTACATTGCAGGTGGTCAGCATGATTACTGTAATGATTTTGACTTGAGAAAGCCCCTGGACCGGCACTTTTTTAGTGGCAATAATGTAGATTGTGTTAGCATCAAAGATTCTCCTAACCTTACTGCTCTTCAAGATTGTTGTGCTGGATTTCTAGCTAAATTCTCAAGGTGCAGTAATCTATAACACTATTTTGGAAATGTATTCTTAGGTATATAAGATGATTCCTAGACCTCCATCTTATAGCTAACGATTTTAGGAGAACAGTATTTAACTGTTTTTTCATATTGCTACACCTGGTTGAGTCAAGTTTTTCTGAGTAGAATAAAATAGAATGAGATTAAATAGGACAAGGTTTGTTGTTTGGATTTGATCATAGGTATATAATGCTCTTTCTAAACAAAATTTAACTAAATCTTTTATAGATATTTTTTTAGCATGTGCAACTTAAGATTTGATTTTTGATAGAAAATATTGGTGTCATTTGACCCACGTTGCCATCTCCCTCCAGTGGGAAAGGGCTTTAATTGATGTTGTTGTGTGCAATTTAGGATTTAAAGCATTCCACTCTATTTTTTAGTACTTATGTTTTGCTCTAGTTGGCACTTCGTTGTTATGATTGATGGTCTTACATAGGTAGCTGTCTAGTAGTACTTTTTATTATTATTTTGATGGGCACTTTGTGATCATAAATACAATACAGGGTTTATGCATTTGGGAAGGAATCACCATTTGGAAGTTTTGCAAATGCATGCAATTGTCACATTTGGCTTTGAAAAATAATTTTTTATCACTATACTATAAACTCCTCCAATGATATTCTTATGAATGCTGGAGTAAAAGGGATAGTTAGTATTGCACTGCTGGTAATTTTGAACTACATTTGCTGCTGATTCTGGACCCTTGCATTAGATACATGAACACATGATCAATATATACAATCTGAGTTGGACGGTTTCTGTAGAGCCTTTCTTAATTCCTTCTGAATTTCTTATTTTGCATCAATTAGGTTGTGATAAAGACTACTTTGTTGATTTCTTATAATAGTTTTCTTTCTATCAACCTCCTTCATTTACTAACCTTATGGATGATATCAACAGAAATGAAGGCAGCATTTCCTCTGCTGGTCGTATTGCAATTCAATCATTCTGTTCTCCACAATGCAAGTATTCAAATGAGGTGAGCTAATATACTTTCCTTTTGTTACTTTTTCATATAATTTTGTACTGAGTTTCTCTTTTGTCTTTGAACTATATGCTCTTTTTTTTTCAATGATTTGTATATACCCTTCCCTCTATAGGAATTAGGAAATTTACCTGCTTGCAGATCCTATTTTATGATCCATGAATCTCAGCTATTGATATTGTTCTTCATTCTATAAATTTTTAATGTTTTTCTAATTTGAAATGTGTTAATGTCATTATTGTAGGAGTGGCATATGCTTTCTTTTATTAGGTCCCTAAAGGGCATGGCCCGGTCTTCAAACGCTGTTATTGTTGTAACCTTTCCACCTTCACTTCTTCCTCCATCTTGTTCAAAAAGATTGCAGCATATGGCAGACACCTTGCTTTCTGTCAAAGCCATTCCAGGTTCATAGTCAGCTCTCGATCTTACATTTCATGTGTCTGTTTATGAATCATCCAAAGTTTCAGTACTAGACTATATTTATTACAGATGAGGATAAGGAACTTGCAAAACTCCTCACTGGTTACCAGGATATGATTGGGCTTCTAAATGTACACAAAGTTGCACGGTTAAATACACAGGTTATATTCATACTTCATTTTGATTTATCTATGGAGGCTATTATACAGTTGGTTTACTTCTTTTGTGCACCTGTAGTTCACAACGTGACATGCATACAACTGTTTACATCCATTTACTCCATTGAATATCCCTTTCTGGTATGCTTATATACTCTACCTATCTTCCTTTTTTCTGTCACTCATGCAGTCTTAGCACCTGCATTTATGTCCACACACATAATATCTTAAGCAATAGCTTTAAG
The DNA here is from genome assembly GCF_000004515.6 of Glycine max. Taxonomy (NCBI): domain Eukaryota; kingdom Viridiplantae; phylum Streptophyta; class Magnoliopsida; order Fabales; family Fabaceae; genus Glycine; species Glycine max. The sequence continues at coordinate 2,496,056 of NC_038249.2, read as the reverse complement.
CATTACGTGCATTATTGCCCTTTATTAATTTGTTTGATAACTGGTTTTGATATTGTACGTGTGATAGATCTTTCCCCTGCCTTTTTGTAAAGTTAAGCGAATTGGAAACTTGATTGGAGGAACAATACATTTCTAGAAGCTACCTTTTTCTTTCATTCTCACATATTTGATTTCCAACATGCAGGTTCCTGTGATTCTGGAGGCCACAACATTCTCCATAAAATTGCAAAAACGAAGGTTTTTGGTTTTAGAATGTCTAAATCAAGCCCCAGTTGATGGTTCAAGTGGCAGTTCGTATGGCACATCTGGCGGTTGTTCTGGGTCAACTAAAGCTGGACCACTTGATTTTTAGACTATACCTTATTTATAACTGAAGGCTTTTATCAACCAAAAATACGATATAGCCATAGTGAGTCAGGCTCAATGTTTTTCTTAGTGCTTGAAATTTAGCCTTCTAAATTGTGTTACTCCTTTTCTTTTTTGTTCTTTTGATGATTAATTGGTTGCACCATTGGTTCGTCTGCAATGTACGGACATTTTCTTTTGGTGAATTCTGTGGTGGACCATTTAAACACGTCACAGTGTCAAGATATTTTTTAAAATTGTAAAATAGTCCCTATGACTAATGGACACCATAAAAAATGAAAGCTGGTGAGTTTATGAACAACTTAAAATCTGGAGATTAAAACAGAAGAGCGGTTTCATGATTTATGTACAAGTTGAATTTTTGGTCGTAGGGAAAGAATCCGTCTAAGCCCAAATAATACCGTTTAGCAAAAACAATTTATTGATAAGAAAAAACAAGATTTTTCAGCACATTGCAAAAATGAATCCCTTTTCATCGATGTACAGTATATTGGTGGTATGAAGAGTCACCAATAATGATAGAGGAGCAGCAACCCGACCCAAGCGTACCATGAGGAGGCCCACCAATTGGGAAGAATATATCCACTAATGAATTCTCCACCAGCTTAGTTAGCAGAAAGGGCAATTTTGGAAATTACCTTCAGAGTAGTGCCTTCCTCATCGTGCTTGTCTTGCACGAATGGCAGCTTCGTGATTCTTGTCCCCCAAAGATCCCAACTGAATTTTATCCTGTTTCCTGTTTTTCCAGCATTGTTAGCATATATGTTTTTTGAAATATTATAAATAGTTGTAATGAATCAAGAGGAAGGCAATGAGAATTTTCGATTTTCTACCTCTTTCTCTCAGCTTCTGGAGGTTGATTCCTATCCTCTAATTCAGGAATATCTTCATCCCTACCAATTGGTGCTTTCATTGACCCTCCTATGGCGGACAACACCCGCAGCCACACCCTCTCTCGCCTCGAAGAAGCCGTCACCCTCCTCACTCAGAACCAAAATACCTTCACCGCCACTCAAAACTCCCTTCATTCTCGTCTCGACGAGGTCATCTCTCGTCTCCAGTCACTTGAAGCCTCTTCCCCGTCCCTGTCTCCTTGGCCTTCCACGCCACGCATGAACCTGGATATCCCTCGATTCGATGGTACCAATGCCCCAGCCTGGATTTTCAAGATAACCCAGTTTTTTGACTACCATCGAACCCTAGAGGACGACCGTCTTCAGGTAGCCTCCTTCTACCTTGAAGGTGCCGCCCTGAGCTGGTTTTAGTGGCTCTACCGCAATGACCAATTACCCTCTTGGTCTTCCTTCATCCAGGATCTTGAACTCCGTTTTGCACCCACCCTCTATGATGATCCTCGCGGCGCGTTGTTTAAGCTTTCCCAGCAAGGGTCTGTCTCCAGCTACCTCGTCGAGTTTGAGTCTCTTGCTAACAGGATCGTGGGCCTACCAACCCCTTTCCTCCTGAGCTGTTTCATTTCGGGACTACAACCCGACATCCGGCGCGAGGTCTTGGCCTTACAACCCGTGTCCCTCGTTCAGGTGGTGGCACTAGTCTGCCTCCAGGAGGACAAACTATGTGACGCTCGCCGATCCTCTCGCCCCAGGCCACCTTCCCTTTCCTTACCCCCTACCCCACAACCACTCACCACCATACACTCCCCTCCCCTATTACCTTCTCCACCAAAACCCACCTACAAACGCCTCACTCAGGCCGAGATGGCATCCCACCGCGAACGTGGTTTGTGATACCACTATGACGAGCGCTACGGTCCAAATCATCGCTGCCGGGCTAAGTTCTTCCTCCTCATTGCTCCTGAGGACGACGACGAACCCTTACCCCCTGAATCCCCTGACATACTTGAACCCAACCCAACTCCCCCACCACCGCCTGACCCTGACTCTGCCCAACTCACCCTTTACGCTTTGTCTGGCCACCCCACCTCAGCCACCCTTCGAGTCATAGGTACCATCAAAGGCCACGATACTGCCATCCTCATGGACGGAGGCAGTACACACAACTTCATCCACAACCGCCTGGCTCACTTCCTTAATCTCACCCCACAGACCATCCCTGCTTTGCCCGTCATGGTTGGTAACGACACCGAAATCCAGTGCGACAAGGTCTGCTGCAATGTCTCCGTTTCCATTCAGGGTTGCAAATTTACCTTAGACTTGCATGTAATGGTGTTGGGCGGAACCGATATCGTCCTTCGTGTGGCCTGGCTCAAACTCTTGGGCCCAGTCACCACGGACTATTCGCACCTCACAATGACTTTTCACCACCAGGGCGAGCCCATTACAATTCAGGGAGGCATTGACTCAGGCCCAACTGAAATCCACCACGGCCAAGTCAGGTGCCTCATCAACACGAACCGGGTTGCAGCCTTATTCCACATCCAACTCCATAACCACGACCCACCATCCCCCAACTTACCTTCCACACCCCCTTCCCTTCGTCCCCTCCTTACCAAATACGCCAGCCTTTTTCAAACTCCGACAATCCTCCCTCCTCCCCGACCAACCGACCACTCCATCCACCTCGAGCCCAATTTGAAACCAGTCAACGTTCGCCCCTATAGATACCCCTATTATCAGAAGCACGAGATTGAACGGCAAGTCGATGACATGTTTTGTCGTCAACTCATACGCCCCAGTCGTAGCCCGTATTCTAGCCCGGTGCTCCTTGTTAAGAAAAAGGACGGGACGTGGCGGTTCTGTGTGGATTATCGCGCACTGAACTCAATCACGGTCAAGGATAGATTCCCACTACCAACCATAGATGAGCTCTTTGATGATTTGGGCAATTCCTCTTGGTTCTTGAAAATGGACCTCGCGCAGGGCTTCCATCAGATTCGCATGGAGGAGCACGACATTTCCAAGACCGCTTTCAGAACACACCAGGGCCACTACGAATACATCGTGATGCCATTTGGCCTTTGCAATGCGCCATCCATTTTCCAGGCCACAATGAATGAGCTCTTTCGTCCATTCATACGCAAATTCGTGCTTGTCTTCTTCGATGACATACTGGTTTACAGTCATGATTTCCAGGCCCACATCAATCATCTGGAATGCGTTTTCAGGACCTTGCAACAGGGACAATTCCATTTGAAACCTTCCAAATGCATTTTCGGCCAAAGGCGCATTGAGTACCTCGGCCATTTCGTCTCTTCACAGGGAGTGGAACCCGACCCATCCAAGATTAACGCTATGTTACAATGGCCTCCTCCATCTACACCCAAATAGCTACGCGGATTCCTTGGATTAACAGGGTTCTACTGGAGATTTTTCCACTGCTATGCACAAATAGCGGAGCCCTTGACCCAGCTCCTGCGCAAGGATGGTTTCAAATGGACACCCGAGGCCCAGGAAGCCTTCGTCAAGCTCAAAGAAGCCATGACCGCCACACCCGTGCTGGCATTGCCAGATTTCACCATTCCTTTTGTTATAGAGACTGATGCCTCTGGGTCCGGTATGAGGGCTGTTCTAATGCAAAGGGGTCATCCCATTGCTTACTTTAGCAAGCAATTCTGCCCCAAGCTCCTTCGCTCTTCCACGTACATTCGTGAGCTTCACACCATTACCACTGTTGTGAAACGCCGGTGTCAATATCTCATGGGCCATGCCTTCGTGATACTCACTGACCATAAGAGTCTTCGCGAATTGATGACTCAGCCAGTTCAAACCCCAGAACAACACGTATACCTAGCCAAGCTTCTCGGCTACAATTACTCAATCCAGTACAAGGCAGGCCGTAATAATGTGGTGGTGGATGCTTTCTCGCGTCTTCATGAGCCAGAGCACACAACAGAATACTTCCAAATCGTCTCCATGCCTCACCCAAAATTCCTTGATGAGCTAAAGAGGGAATTATCGGGACCAGAGGAATTCAAAACTCTCATGCTCCAGGTCCGCAATGAACCTTCGAAAAATCCAGATTTTGAAATTAGAGACAACCTTTTGCTTTTTCAGGGGCGAATTTGGATTAATCAAGGCAATCTTTTCATTTCCCTCTTATTAGAAGAATACCACAAATCTCCACTTGGTGGCCACATGGGGCTAGCTAAGACTCTCGGCCGTCTCCAGCAAAGCTTTTTCTGAGAAAACATGCGCTGCGATACCCAGGACTTCATCAAACAATGTCCTGATTGCCTTCAGACCAAGTACAGTACAAGGAAACCAGCAGGGCTTCTTCAGCCAATTCCACCACCGTCTCGGGCTTGGGAGGATTTGGCCCTTGATTTCATCACCGGTTTACCCATTTCGAACGGAGCTATGATCATCATGACGGTGGTTGACAGATTCTCCAAGGGCGGTCATTTCGGCACTCTGCCATCCCATTTCACATCTCACATGGTGGCCCACCTGTTTATTGACCTCGTCTGCAAGCTTCACGGGTTCCCTCAGAGTTTAATCTCCGACCGCGACCCCATCTTTCTAAGAAATTCTGGCGGAAGCTTTTCAAATAAAGTGGGACCAAGCTGCGCATGAGCACAGCTTATCACCCCAAAGCGACGGGCAATCCAAGGTGCTCAACCGTGTCGTTGAACAATATCTCCGCAGTTTCGTTCACGACAAACCGACGAACTGGCACAAGTTCCTGAGTTTAGCGGAGTGGTGCTACAATACTTCGTGCCATTCTGTTACGGGAGTAACCCCATACGAGGTCACCTACGGTAAACCCTCGCCGACAATCCCTGACTATATTCCGGGGACATTTGATGTTGAGGCAGTGGATTCCCTCCTCACCTCACAACAAGACATGTTTACCACTCTCCATCGAAAACTCGAGATCCCAGGCTCGAATGAAAGCTCACACTGATTGCCACCACCGAGTGGTCACTTTTCAAATAGGGGACTGGGTCTATGTGAAATTACGTCCTTACCGCCAAACAACAGTCGCTGACAAGTTCCAAAAACTTGGGAAACGCTTTTATGGCCCTTATCAGATAACTGAAGTGATAGGCAAGGTGGCTTATCGCCTGGCTTTACCATCAACGACCAAGATCCACCTCGTGTTTCACATCTCGAAGCTTAAGCCACATCATGGCCCCATCGTGAAGGAACAATCCCTTCCTCCATCCTCTTGGGCCAACAACCCTGTAGTGGCCCCACTTTCCATCCTAGACCACAAATGAAACGATCACAACCCCCCGGAACTCTCAGTTCTAGTCCAATGGGCAGGACTGCAGCCTGAAGATGCCACCTGGGAATGATGGACCGATCTTCAAGACATCTATCACCTTGAGGACAAGGTGCTTCCGAAAGGGGTAGGAGATGATAGAGGAGCAGCAACCCAACCCAAGCGTACCATGAAGAGGCCTACCAATTGGGAAGAATATATCCACTAATGAATTCTCCACCAGCTTAGTTAGCAAAAAGGGAAATTTTGGAAATTATCTTCAGAGTAGTGCCTTCCTCATCGTGCTTGTCTTGCACGAATGGCAGCTTCGTGATTCTTGTCCCCCAAAGATCACAACTGAATTTTATCTTGTTTCTTGTTTTTCCAGCATTGTTAGCATTTATGTTTTTTGAAATATTATAAATAGTTGTAATGAATCAAGAGGAAGGCAATGAGAATTTTCGATTTTCTACCTCTTTCTCCCAGCTTCTGGAGGTTGATTCCTGTCCTCTAATTCATGAATATCTTCATCCCTACCAAAGAACCATGTCTTGGGGGTTCTTCCAAGAAAGCTTTAAAACCATTTTTTTTGCACAAAATAACAACTTTCTTTTTCTTTTCAATTACCGGGAATTCATGATCTTAAAAGCATCTTAAAAACTTAACATTAACAGTTACAAATCAAGGTTTAGGGAGAACAAGAGAACAAAGTACAATTTTTTCCCCTGGTAGGCGATGGTTGAGGTCGAGCGTTGGCAATTCGAGGACGAGGTTCCAGTCATGGTGCTGTTGAAAGGGAGGGGAATGACTGCTTTAATGGGATTTCACTTTCTCAAATATATGAAAATAAACATTTGCAAATGCATCCATTTTGACTATACGGGGACTGAATTGCAAATTTCATAACTGCATATTAAGTAATCTCGTTCCTTCATTATTTTATTAATATATTAAACGGTAAGAAATGGTGGTGCATCGGTGGACCATTTACTTAATGGTGTACTGTAGAATCTACCTTTCTTTAAAAGTTAGTGTAGCACTGGGTAGACATGACAATGGGGCGAGGTAGAGACAGACTAATCCCCGACCCTAATTTCTCAACATATTCCCAACTCGTTCCCAATATCCAATGGGTTAAAATATATTATCACATCCCCATACTCATTGGGTATCAGATATTTTTGTCCCCGTCTCATACCCAATTCAAATTAGAAAAATATTTTTTTTTGTAAAAAAAATATTAAAAATCTGATTTTAGAAAAAGTAAATTAATTGTTAAACATTTATTTTTAACTACTTATATATAAATAATTTTATTATAGTGCATTTGTCTACAAAAATCCTTAAGAAAAGAATACTAAATTATGTAAAAATTCTAAAATAAAATTAACTAGTAATAAATAAAATTAAGACTAACACATTTGTCTAGCATGATTTCATCGTTTTTTAAGGTAAATAAAATACACCAAATATGAAACAACATAACTCAAAATCATAAAGACTAACCCAATGTTCATCAGTTCAAATTACACCAAATTAAAAATAACTAGAAAATGAAAACAATGTCCATCATCAAAATAACCACCAACTTCACCAAAGATGTCATCAACATTTCTTCCTCAACCTGGTATTTATAAAATCTAACATCATATTTTAGATCTTGTTTTAAATCTTAAAATCAAACATCACATTAGTAAATAAGTATAGTTATTACTTTACTGATCAACAATAATGTCTACTAATCTTGCAAATGTTGAGTAATGCTACTGACCAAAGATCCACCTATATTTTAATTTTTTTGAAAAATTAGATATGAATAATGACATTAAATTTTTTTTAGAACAACTAAAAGTGAATATACCTTCATCATTAGATTCAATCTTATTAGTTAAAGTTGATTCTTCAATTGCTCTAGAACCTGTAAATAATAATTATAAAATAATAAATAACAAGTTATAAGTTTTAAAAATATAAGCAATTCATAAAGTATCACATAAGCATTCGGAATTTTACCTGCACTCTCTGAATTCCATAACCAACTTTTAGAACACATCAAAGTTTCTAAAGTAGTATAATGAAGTCGGCTACGATGAGGAGTTAATATCTAACCTCCAATACTAAATGTTGATTAAGAAGCTATAGTGGAGATCGGAATAGCTAACACATGCCTTGCAATTGCTTTTAGTGTTGGATACTTTAGCTCATTCAATTTCCACCACATTAAGATATCAAAATCTGAACTTCTTGGTAAAACTTCCTCCTCAAAGTAATGATCCAGCTCTATTTTCATAGTTGAAGTTCTTGCCTTTTTCTTTCTTTAAATGTTCCATCACTAACCACATATGGCGATTGAAAAGAACTAGTAAAATCTTCATGCTTTTTGGCTTGATATTTCGAAACCAAATCATAACACAATTTTCGGATCCTATTAACTTGTGAAAAAAAATCCATGAGGTAAATTGATTCAAAGTAAAACTCAAGTAACTCCAATTTGTATCTTGGATCTAAAACCGTAGCAACTTCCATGATCACATGAATAACACTCCAATAAGAATCAAATTTTTCTAACATCTTTTATGCCATTTTTTGAATCACTTCATTAGGGAAATTGACCCATTCAGATAAATCCATCTTGATCTCACAAATTTGAAGAAAATAAATGTTAACAATTGGATATTTTGTGCAAGAAATCATTCTTGTAATATCATTAAATATGGCCAACCTCCCACACACTTCCTTTGCAAATTCCCATTGTGAATCACTTGGAAAACAAGAGTATTGAGTTTCATGTTACTTTAATCGGGAAAACACATCCTTATATGATATTGCAACATCAAACATCTTGTAAGTTGAATTCCATCTAGTTGGGCAATTTAAACTCAACTTTTCTTGAAATTTTTTCAACCTTTTAGGTGTTGCAATCCAATATGCTACACTATCTCAAATTTTTTGCGCTCCATCCTTCACAACTCATAAACCATCTTTTACTATCAAATTTAAGATATGTGCACAACAACGCATGTGAAGAAACGTTCCTTCCTTAATTAAAGTGCCTAATTGCAACTTATCCTTAATTTTTTCAATCATGCAATCATTTGTACTACAATTATCCAAAGTGATAGTGGAAAATTTTGTATCAATGTTCAAATCCAGCAAACACTCAACTAATGCATTACAAAGTCTTTCACTTGTGTGAGGTGAAGGAACATAAATGAACCTAGTATATAATATAACAATAAATAGCTTAATTACACTATCACACAAAAAGATCAAACACAATATATCAACACAAAAATATCTAACACAAAAAATTCTAAAAAATATCCAACACAATATATTGAGAAGCTATAAAATTAAGAATGTTGCTAGTACCTCAAAATGTGACTTTGCAAAGTCCATGAGCTATCAATGTAATGAGATGTGACAACCATATACCCTTTCTTTTTGTTGCTTGCAGTCCACATAATTGATGTAATTGCCACCCTTCCTTCATTTGTATCCAACAACTTCATAACAATTGATTTTTCAAAGTCATAAACATTGAATATCTCTTTATTTACAGTGTTTCGTGAAGGACATTGAAATTATGGTTGGAGTGTAGCTAAAACTCTTCTAAACCAACACGATTCACAATTGAAAGTGGATATTCATGCATGATAATAGCACATGCAAGGTCCTTTGTTGCATTTTCTTCATTATAACTTTCCGCAGTCAATTCTTGTCTACCTTGTGTAACCTTAGGAATAAGAAATGTTTGTCCTTTCCCTTTGTCATGTAACCTTTTCTAAATGCATTTCTCCATATGGGCATGCAAATGCTTTGTTCCATTCTTTGATGCTCCCCGATAAGCTTTTTGCAGTATTTACATTAGGCCTTGTCTTGCCTATTAGTAGTTTTAATATTATCAAAATGGTTCCACACAATACTTTTGAGTCTCCCTCCTCCAGTTTTTGTTGATGATGCAACATGGTCATCCACCTCCATGTTAGGTGGTTGTTGCATAGGTTCATTATTAGGACCTTCAGTTGTACTAGTAGAACTTTCTACTGGAGTTGGTTGGTGTGAAGACAGTGGAGTAGGATGGTGTGAAGATTGTGGAGTTGGTTGGTGTGAACTAGGTTCTTTAGTTTGCATATTTTTTGTCATGTGTTCCTGAAAAACTAAGTATGTCAATTCATGTTATGATATTAGAAAATAAAAAAAATGTATGACAATAGTGTGATATATAGACATTTAATCTACCATGGACTTCAATAACAAGCTATTATTTTAAAAACATATCTTTTGGATATGTGTAACTACCTCTCATGGTAAAGATTTCAGAAAATTTAATCCAAAAACAAAAAATCATGAGTGAAATCGTTGAATGTCACTAAGACATGAATTTTTGGGTCCTATACAGCGTTTTAAGAAAGATCCAATGGTGTAATCTTCATTATACGCCTGGCTCAAGGTCAACAAGATATTAGGTCAAGCTATGCTACCAAGAATCTTACTCAAGATACACGGCTTCCACCAAGGCACCAACTGCTTCTATTTTTTGTACATCACTTAAGTGTATGAACATTCAAGACACTCCTGTGCACATAGATAGAAGGTTCACAAGTTTTAATTTCCATTTGAATCACTCCTTGTAAACATCTACTTGTAACAAGTTGCGAACTTAGGCCAAACAAGGGAACTTATAATTAAATTTCCACACGACAACTTTTTGCTATACAACATCCTCATCAAGTCAGGAACAAAGATAGTTTCTTGGTCATAAAAAGGAAAAAAGGAAGCTTCTCTAATGTGATATATAGTGTGATATATAGACATTTAATCTTTATATAAGATATGCTTGGAAGTAACAATATTGAATTGCTAAAATATTATGGATTCATCAACTTTGCATCAAGTTATAAAGATGTCATGGACTTCAACAACAAACTATTATTTTAAAAACCAAAGCAATTAATGCAGATTAAAATGTGAATTTTATCATGCTAATCAGCTTCCACAAGTTACATTCACTGCACAAGACACATTGCTTTAAATTGAAAGCTTTGCATCATACCTATCCTTTTAGAATGGAAGTTAACTTCAACTTTTGCCTTAGTAACACAAGCTTGATTCTTTCAATTAAGTATGATTAAATGTCGGAGTTTTGAGATTGTTACCCCTGCATTTCACAAATGTCTCTGCCATAATTAAAATAATTTTGGTTAGCCTACAGTATATTAGCTGGTGATAGTATTGTAATTTTTATCACCCAATAGCATAGCCATTGTCATCCTAAACACTATCTTTTTTTTCCACTTACAGAAGAAGAAAACTACTTGGTCAATTAAAAGCTTATAGTAAATAAATATTTAAGTGAAAGTAAAATATATTGCAATAATTAAAAAAAAATACCAAAATTGAATCTGTAGTCCAATGATTACAACAAAGAAACAAAATGAGGGGGAAAAAAGCTTCTCAGAGATTGCTTCAACTCTAATACAAAATCAACATCAAAAGAGAAAATACAACGGAAAATGCATATTATGCATAACAACATTTAAACGCTTGGATTTGGAATTTGAAAGGCACGCACATGAATGTAGGTTTTGTGGAACAGAGGCATCGTTGCAATCATTCAAAAATTGTGAAATCATTGAATGGAGAGAAAGAGAAGGCAACAAACTCATAAACGTGAGAAAAAGGTCCATTAATTAAAAATAATAATGGGAGATATAAAGTTTATGATGGGAAAAAGCTATCAAAAACTAACAAGAAAACATACATTCTTATGAAGCTTGAATCTGTTGGTGGTGGCAATGACGGTCGAAACACATGCTTACAACGGATTGAGAGTCTTGGTCATTTGAGATGGTCGTAGAGCAAAGTGAGGAAGCGCGACACTGTAGAGTAGACAACTTTTAGGTTTTAGGAATAAGCCATTATATATAGGGTTTTTTATATTATTTGTGACACCTTCTACCCCGACATACATATAAATAAATAAAACATATAAAAATATTGATCAACAAATTCACGTGAGTAAAAGGTTCACATTCACTTCACTATTACCAAATAAGACTTATTAAAAACATATTCGGCTCAAAACAAGGCCGTCAAAGTTTACAAAAAAGGTTTTTTAAAATCAGTGAGGTAAAATAAAATAAAATAACATCATGCAATTAAAATAAAAATTTATCCCCTATGTCACATCCTGTCAGAGTATTATGTCCCAACGTCCTCTGACACGAGGTTCTTTAAAGTCATCCACCTAGTCATCTGCGCCCACGAACACAAGGTTCGAGATTATCACAGGATCCAAACACATAGCACACAAGGAGTGAGTTATCACACAAAAAAATAACAAAAGAAATAAACCAGACGTAATAAAAATAAATTATGGAAATATTTATAACATAACTCAACTTAATACAACCCATGTCACTTCACCACTTTATCTTTAAAATTCGTTTTTCAATCACTAATCACATTACACATGAATCACACACTCGTGTCAAGATGCAATAACACTCATCAATTTCATAATAAACAATTAGTAAGTGTTATGTAACAATTATACTAAGACTCAAACCTACATGCAATGTGGTACCATGTCAGTGAAAAATCACCCTGGGGTGCTTAGGAGTATATAACAAGACACACCACACAATGGGTATGTCAGGTCACTCTCACTAAGTAAAATCATAAGGTGACCAGTCAAGGTCATTCCGTTTTGCAAGAATGCTCCAACCGTATGGAATTAACATAGGCTTAAAGGAGCACTCAAACCAAGTGTCTTTATCCCCAAGGCCTAGACTCCGAAGAATCAGTTAGGGCCTCACCTTCCTGATTTAGGTCCAACCTTTAAAACAATTATTTTGAAAACAGACACTGCTCATAAATTATACAATACTCATGACCTCACACTCGTGTTTCAAATATGTTTAACACATTGCACTATAATTTTGTTGGGGAGATTCGAGGGGAGTAAACACCGGATAGATTTACACCTGTGGACCACGAGCCACCACATAAGGAAACCTGACACCACACTCTAACCAGTGTGAGTCTCTTCCACATGGTAGCCTCCCCCTCGAGCGGAAGTCTTTTATCATCCACGAGTATAGCCATTCTGGCCACCTGCGGTACTTGCACCGCCGCTCCATCTGCGGGGCACGCTATGCTGCCATCTTACTTGTCTGAGTCGGGCACTAAGTCGAACCATCGACTTTGATACCAATTTTTGGGGAGATTCTAGAGGAGTAAACATCGGATAGATTTACACTTATGGATCACGGGCCACCACATAAGGAAACCTGACACTACACTCTAACCCAAAACCTTAAGGCTCAGATTTATGGGTCTTCTCCTCATTTATATGGTGCTCAACCTTTCCACTTCTACCCGATGTGGGACTTCACCTCACACTTGTAACCCAAAACAATTTAACATTGGTTCCTAACTAAGAACCTACACTTTCTCTTTAACACTGCACATAAACATTTTTTTCAATGTAAACACTGGTCAGGTTATTGTATAATTCACATCTTACAACACAATTATTGTCACATCAAGTGTTAAACACACACACTTATTCACAACCAAATATCATGCCCATAATTTAACATCTCATAATGTCACAATCCACCATCACAGGTTTACATGTGTCTCACAAATTAGCACATATTCAACTTTGTACTTATACTTGATTTCAACAATAACATTATAAGCAGACACTGCTCATAAATTATACAATACCTATGACCTCACACTCATGTTTCAAATACGTTTAACACATTGCACTACAATTTAACACTGGTTCCTAACTAGGAACTTACACTTTCTCTTTAACATTGCGCATAAACATTTTTCTCAATGTAAACACTGGTCGAGTTATTGTATAATTCATAGCTCACAACACAATTATTGTCACATCAAGTGTTAAACACACACTTATTCACAACTAAAACTCATGCTCACAACTTCACATCTCATTATGTCACAATCAACCATCTCATATTTACGTGTATCTTACAATTTAACACATTCAACTTTGCACTTATATACTCAATCTCCATAACAATATTATAATCTCAAAGTAATATATTATTCTACAATTCATCATATATTCAATTTATCACTTATATACAATTTCAATCACTATTTCATAATCCCAATATAACTATTTATTATGCTAATTTTATTCAAAACACAAACAAATTATACAAAAATATTTCTCAATCCACGGGGAGTAAAACCCCTCAAACAATTTCACATAATCATACAAGAATAATTTCAATGCAATAAACATCCCACAATAAATCCCAATTTGATCCTTTAAGAACCCCTACACATGTTCATTCTAAACCCAATTGTGATAAACTCATCCCTTACCTCTAAGCGGGCTCATGTGTCTATTGTGACAGCAATAGTGGCATCTCTAGTGGTTTCCTGAGATTCCTCAAGTTTTTCCTCTGACTACTCTGATAGGATTCCCAAATGTTAGAAAGAAGGAGAAGGGATTGAAACCTTCATTCCATTGTCTACGTGCGATGAGTATTTATCCTTCCATAGACTATATTTTGAAAATTTGAATGGTGAAGATGTGCGGAAATGAATCACGAACCACATAGCAACATTTCACAACAATTCAACGGTTAACGAGTCTGGGATAATTGTTTTACTGAAACAGTTTTGGGTTTCTATGGGAAAAGAAAAAGCTATGATGCAAAGAGTATTTCTCTCAGCTCCAACATATTTTTGTAATTCCCAACGGTGAGAATGTTTGGAAATGAGTTCTGAACCTGGTTCTCATATTTCATAATGATCCAACGGTGAATGAGTCCGAGATCATCGTTTTTCTAAGATAGATTTGGTGGTATGTGGGAAAAGAGAGGATTTTGGGAGGAGGAAAAGGGAAAACGAAATTGAGAGGGAGAGAAGGCGTAAAGAGTATCATCAATCTGAAAACTGACCTAAGATGACTCTATTTATAGCTAGGGTACTCACAACCTATTATTTACTCTATTTTTCTTTGTTTATTATTTAATAAACAAATATTCTATTTTATTTTCTATCAAATGAACAAATCAATTTTTTTTTCCTTCAAACCATTATTTTAATTAATAACCTCATTTTTCCTTATTTATTTAATTATAAAATCTCACCATTTTCTAAAACTCTATTTTTTTATACTAAGAAACACTTTTAAATTTATTTACGAAAAATGGGATGTTACATTATTTCTTAAGTGGCAGGGCAGGTTCGGGTTCAAAGTCGGGGCAGATATTAGTAATCTTATACCCATACTTGTTCCTACTTCTGGTTATCATGAAAAACCCGAACTCAAACCCATACCTGGTCAACTCGGGTATTACCCGTCAAAGTAAGAACAGATTCAGACAGGTACCCACTGATGCGAGTTTTATTGCCATGTCTACAACCAGCTTTGACATTGTTCGACTGCTCTCAAGATCATTGACTATCCCCACATACCAATATGAGACTTTTCAACGTGCTTTGTCCTCACTCACATGCTTTTTGTAACATTCCAATTTTCCATGTGTGTGGTAGACAGTGGTATTTCTTTGTCGTGCAATTGGATAGTGTTTTTAGACTATTGAAATGGTAAAAAATGAGATGTTACCTTAGGATACCTAGGCATGGTTAAACTCTTAACTTTTTAAGTTAAAGTCTAGAAGGAATAAGGATAATTCAGAGAAAATTCTTTGGTTAAATAATGGTCAACTCATTAATGACCTAGATGTTATAATTGGATTTTGGTCTAGAAATAGAAATTAAAAGCTTGAAATAAAATTAGTAATTAATGTACATAAAGTTAGAAATTAAGTGGGAATAATTAGGGTTGATTATTGGTGATTTTGTTTCCATAGAATTAGAAAAAAGGGTAATTAAGTCATAAAATTTTAAAAATAGAATTTTAGTTTAATTATTTGGTAACTAATTAAAGTGTCTAATTATATGATGTAGAATAATTAAAATAAGATAGAGTTGTAATACCCTGAAAAATTACAACTTAGACTAACAGAGGAAACTCTATGTTGTGTCATTTGTGTGTGTGTGTGTGTGTGTGTGTGTGTGTGTGTGTGTAGGATAAAATTTATCATTTTTAGAAAAACTCTACTTTATCCTTTTGTAGTTAGTTTTGGAAAAGTGCAAGAAGCCATATAAGGCATGGCTGGGCTCGTAGAGAGCACCTCATGGGTTGTCCAAGCTGCCAATTAGTCATATTAATGGTCATTCAAAGTGCTTAGATTAAGAAGATAAGGATTAGGCCTTTCAATTCCATTGGTCCAAACATTTCACTATAATAAGTGTTGTTTTTTAAAAGCCAAAACCTGGGCCAATCCTCCAATTTTGCTAAAGATTTTGGAGAAAGAAGAAACCATATTTTTCTTATTCTTCCAAGTTTTACCAAGTGTTCTTGAGCCCTTTTTCCATCAAGCTTAGGTAAGTGACCTCCATTTTCAATTGTAAGCTTGATTTTTAGTCCATTTTCTTGCTCTATCCTCACTTGTAGTTTCAAAACCTTATTTTGAACTCTTGAAGGTTGGAAAATTGAATCTAAACCCCCTCATTCTTCCTTCTAAATTTTGTGTAACCTTCAAGAGATAAGGGGAGTCTCTCCAACTCTTGAACCATATGTTTGTTGTTGAACTTCCTTAAACATGTTGTTGCTTTGAAATTTTTGAGCTTGTTGTCATGTCTTGAATCTGTGTGCTGAGCTATATATATATATATATATTGAGTTTTTGATGCTAAAGATGAGTTCTTTTCATGTTAAAACATAGTTAGCCTTAAATTTCAATTAAATCGGAGTTTCCTAGCAAAGTTACAAATAAAACAAGTTGAAGGACCTTTAATAAAATGAAAAATCTATTACAAATTTGGACTGAGAGTTACAGAAGTATGGATTTTTTTTATTAAATTTTTTTACCTCAAAAATGAGTTTGTTAGGTTTTGAAAATGTAGGGTAGCATATAAGATTTGCGAAAATCCAACTCCCAAAGCACCGAGAGTGCTAAAAATAAGTTAGGAGCAAAATTGTAAAAAGTCAAGCGACAAAATGATTTTAGATAGTAGATAACTTAACCTTGGAATTCATGCCTCCATATAAATTATCTTAGAATTATTTATTTCCTAGAACTTCTGATTTATTTACTATTATATTGCTAAGATAAAGGCAAGATCTGATGATTGGTGCATGTTCTGAAATTGTGATAATTCTTTGCTGATAAAATTACTGAAATGGGTGCCTATATTTTATTATGATTATTGAATAATAAGACCGGCAGAGTGACAACTCCGGAAATTATATTTGTGGCATGCAAATTTGTTTCTAGTATGTGTGTTGTCATTTTTATCTGTACGTGTTGTGGTTTGGATCTGGGCTTGTTCGACCCTCGATAAATTCTTTGTTATGATTGGTTAGATAGCTATAATAACAGTCATTTTGTTGTCTGTTTGTTTGTGTGGCAAGTGGTTTCTACCGCTTAAGGTATCACGATTGGTTCCCTAAGA
This sequence comes from Glycine max, assembly GCF_000004515.6. Lineage (NCBI taxonomy): Eukaryota > Viridiplantae > Streptophyta > Magnoliopsida > Fabales > Fabaceae > Glycine > Glycine max. Next base: position 2,479,049 of record NC_038249.2, on the reverse strand, counting down.
GCAGTACATAGGCTTGTGCCTCGTCTATCTTTCTTGTTTGCTTGTTTGTAGACGTTTGTTGATGTACATGTGTCGCAACCTACCCTTCGGCGGGAGGGCGACGCGAGACTCGCGGGATGCGTGTTCCACGAAAGGAATACGTGCGGAGTCGCCACCAACGTTTATTTGAGGAAAACGTCGGAAAAACCGGAAAAGACGCGATCTACGAACTTTTAAGTGAAAGGTTCGGGAGTTGTATTTACGCACGGGGAAGGTATTAGCACCCCACACGTCCGTCCCAAGGGACGGCAGCCTTTAATCGAATGTGCAAACATGACTTTGATTTTTTATGTTCCCTTTTTATATCTCTATATCCCTTATACCCTTTTTATATTTTTCTCTTTTTGTGGTCGACAAGGGTGTTTCCCTTTGCTCCTACGTATTCCTCAATTGCGATGAGGAAATCAGACCTACGTAGTTCTTTCGGAACAAAGTGTTTGGTTAAGTTATTTTTGTCTTTTTTGTAAAATATGTTTTTATTGAACAAAAGGTCATTTAAGGTGTTGGACCATTAAACGGTCTTTTGATTTTGAAAGGAGAGAAATGTTAAGGCGTTGGACCATTAACGATCTCTTGTTTTTGAAAGGAGAGAAACGTTAAGGCATTGGACCGTTAACGATCTCTTGGGGTGGTCGACAAAAGCGGGGCTTTTGCTCCTACGTATCCTCAATTGCGATGAGGAAATCAAACCTACGTAGTTCTTGCAAAAGCGGTAAAGTTACATGTTGATTTTATGCTTTTGAACGGTCCATGTTAACCGATAAAAGCAAAGAGGACCGTTTAAGGCGTTGGACCTTAAAACGGTTTTTAGTGATTTTCGGACAAAACTTGATTTGTGAGTCTATTTTAGTCTTAGTTTCACTTTGGTTATTAATCAATTCATTCAAGGAAACTTCCAAAGAAAAACGTCCGATTGATTTTTTTAATTTATTTTATTCAAAGATATTTTGATTATTTTATTATTATTTTTCAAGATATTTTGATTATTTTATTATTATTTTACTTTTTTTGGTTTAACCGAGGTTATAGCGTGAACGATCGGTTAGATTTCATTTTAAAAGTGATTAAATGAGATTACAACACAAATGATCGGTTGAAATTCATTTTATCATTTATTAGGTGAGAAAACGGCTTAAATAAACGGTAAAAGCGCGTTAAAGACGGAAGAAAAGAAATCGAAAATGAACGAAATAAAGATGAAAGCCTAAAAAAAAACAAGAAATGAATTGAAAGTCTCGGATTCGAAAACTTACCCGTTGAAGAACGAAGAACGGATGAAGAACGGACGAAAACCTTCACGGATTTGCTTACGGAAACATCTCGGAAGCGTTACGGAAGCACCTCGGCTTGGATTTTCTTCACGGAAACAATTTTTTTCACCCAAAACAGCTGAAATACATAGCCAGGGGGCTGAGGGATCCTTAGAACAGCCCCCTTCAGCCTTTTTATAGGAAAAAGGGGGAGGAGGTTGCCGCCCAGCTCGCCCAGGCGACGTTAGCTCGCCTGTCATCGGGCTTGCCGCCTCTGGATGACACAAGGGTGCAGAATGACCAAATTTTGTCTCTGCGTGTCATTGGGCCCGCCGCCTCTGGATGACAAAAGGGTGCGGATAACCGTAAGGTATCTCCGCGTGTCATCGGGCCCGCCGCCTCTGGATGACAAAAGGGTGCGGATAACCGTTAGGTATCTCCGCGTGTCATCGGGCCCGCCGCCTCTGGATGACACAAGGGTGCATGTCACATGACCTCAGGATCAGTATGACAAAAGCGAGGCTCTTGCTCCTACGTATCCTCCATGAGGAACTCAGACCTACGTAGTTCTAGATAACTTGTGAGACTTGAAAAAGTCTCCACCAGAAGATGCCGACATCTCCGGAATAGGCGCAGATGACCACATTGGCCTCTGCTCATCAATCACACTTGGGGTCACTGAATGACAAGGTGCGGATAACCGTAAGGTGTCTCCGCGGGCTACCAGCTCTTGGGTCATGGTAACAGAAAGCGGTGTGGTCGACAAAAGCAAGGCTTTTGCTCCTACGTATCCTCCAATGAGGAACTCAGACCTACGTAGTTCTGGATAACTTGTGAGACTTGAAAAAGTCTCGGTGTTTTCTCCACTAAAATTCAAACATGCTTTAGCAAAGAGACAAATATTCCAACTGATTTAGAGCAGCATATGCTTTTTTGAGTGAAAAACAATGCGTCTACCGGGGAAGGAGAGTCTGCTGATGAAATCCCCCATAACCATAAATGAGATTTTGGATGTTAGCATTTCGTTTCTAAATGACCATTTAGAGGAAACACCGGGTTCGACAAAAATAGAAGAAATCCACTCAAAGTGTATCAATCTCGCACAGGTAAGTGTTTCATCCTAATTCCGAACCATAGATATGTCATGACTTGACTTTGCAAATTATTTCCTATCAAATCAAAAATTACATGCGTGATCATGGATCAAATAGGACTTCCCTTGGGAATGGGTTCTTTTGGGGAGTTTTTCGGCTTTTGATTATTTTTTTGCCTTTTCCTTTTCTGTTTTGGTTTTGCGCGAAGCGAACAAGTCACCGACGCACAGGATTTTGGTTGGTAATCAAAGGGAGAAGACCACTTTAGGTCATGGTTTCCTTTTCTTTCTTTTGTTCATTTGATGACAATTCTGTACTGTTCAGATATTGTCTGGTCCAAAGACCTCTCTGCACATTTCTTCTGGTTTCTTTGACCAGGAGCTTCCTTCTTTTTTACTTACTCCCATTCTTTGGTTGGGAATTTTCTTTCTTTTCTTTTTTCTTTCTCCCACTCTTTGATTGGGAATTTCCTTTCTTTTCTTTTTTCTCTTTCTCCCACTCTTTGATTGGGAATTTCCTTTCCTTCCTTTTTTGCTTTCTCTTTGATTGGGAATTTCCTTTCCTTCCTCTTTTGCTTTCTCTTTGATTGGAAATTTCCTTTACTTCTTTTTTTTTTTGTTTCCGAGGGTAAGGTTTATGGTGAGTCAGGATTTTGGCTCAAGGCTTGTAGAATGGCTAGACATGATACATGTCAAGGTTTGGTTTGGTTCAAGGATAAAAAGGGATGCCCCACATTATTTCCATGACACAAATGCAAAAATGATGATTTGGAAATTTCATGCAAAACTGGTTATGCATGCACCTATGCGGACACTCAAGTGTCAAATTTTTATGGTCATGTGATGCTAGGGCTCAGGATTCATTTCCTCTATTTTAGTCAACCCAACGTTTCCAAAATATGTTCTTTTATCAATTTGTGATTCATCCGAGTCCATTTTGGGCGTCTGGGAAAATCTTCACAGCATTCACCCTTCAGGTGTATACACATTTTTTCAAAAACTAGTTATGATCAGTGAATTTTTCCAAAGAAAAGTTGGAAGTCATCTCTTTTCAAAAGCATGTTGGTTTTTCAGCTTGACAACTTATTTTTCTTTTTTCTCCTTCTTTTTTTTTATCATTATCATTTGTTTATTTCTTTTTCTTGTTTGTTTTTTTTTTCTTCTTTTTTTTCATGAGGTATTTTGCTACCTAAACATGTGCATATTTTTGTGAGGTATTTTTGCTATATACATGCATATCCAAGGTATCTTGCCACCTAAACATACATATATATGTTTTGTGAGGTATTTTTTTGCTACATACACGCACATCTAAGGTATCTCTCTACCTAAACATACAAATATATATTTTGTGAAGTATTTTTTTGTTTACATACACGCACATCTAAGGTATCTCTCTACCTAAACATACATATATATATTTTGTGAAGTATTTTTTTGTTTACATACATGCATATCTAAGGTATCTTTCTACCTAAACATATATATATATATATATTTTGTGAAGTGTTTTTTTGTTTACATACATGCATATCTAAGGTATTTTCACTACCTAAACATACATATATATATTTTGTGAGGTATGACTACCTTCCGAGCTTGCGCTTGTTTTATTTAAATCCCCAGGATCATGAGCAACTAGGTGCGTCCTACTATAAAAAGTGATCAAATAACAAGCATAGATTCAAAAGGTACTAGGTTGCCTCCTAGTAGCGCTTCTTTAACGTCTTTAGCTGGACGCCTTATGACTTGTCGGTCACTGACCTAGTACTTTGCTTACCTTTGGCTTTGGACTTGGTTTCCTATTGGTCGGCCATGTGTCGTAGGAAACGCTCTAACCTTTTTATGGATGAGCTGAGGTGAACTTTAGAGGTGGTGGTGGTGTGTCTATTGCCTGCTACCGGCCATCCCAATGCTGCTGTGGTGCTTCGCCCTGCGCCTGCCTGGGGGCGCAGTACTTCTTGATGAAAGCTCGATTGGTAGGGGGTCTGATGACTTTGCTGGGGGCGACAGACACTCCCTAGAACTGACAGAGACCCATATTTAGAGCTGGCAACTCCAAGACCCTGTTGGACTTCTTCGGATCCACTGGGTGTCTTGCAGGCGCGATCCCTGCAAACAATAGATGAAATCAGAAATCAGTTGAGCGATGTGCATACTTACCTATGATGACGTGACCTTGCCGGGGGGGTACGGGCACCCTGTAGGACTGATAGAGGCCCGTAACCAGAGCTGGAAACCCCAGGGCCCTGTTGGACTTTTCCGGGTCCACTGGGTGTCTTGTGGGTGCGATCCCTGCAAACAATAGATGGTATCAGAAATCAGTTGAACTATATGCATACTTACCCATGTCGGGACGACACAGACCAACTGATACTTTTGCAGGGGGAGATTGGCATTGCGGTCGCTGGGCAGAATATTGCTAAGTAGCAATGTCATCTATGTAAGAGTGGTCATGTTGGTGCGCATGATCCGCACTCGTCTCTTTGCAGCGGCACGGGTGAAATCTTGCCCCAGTATGCATAGTAGCAGTGTGATAGCCTCCCTCTCTAGTTGTGCTCGCACAGTTGGCCCTCCTCCAATATCAGGGGGTGGCCCAGGAACCGCTAAAAGGAAACTACTGGCCCCTTAACCGGGAGTGCAAGTCTCGGTTAAGCATTTAAGGGCAGAGGACCTTAAATTCTCTTAAGGTGTGGATGTGGAGCACACTGAAAATGAGGACACGTAGCCCTCTAAAGGTGAGGGCGTGCAGCCCTCTCAAGGCGAGGACGTGTAGTCCTCTCAAGGTGAGGGCGTGCAGCCCTCTGATGGCGAGGACGTGTAGTCCTCTCAAGGTGAGGGCGTGCAGCCCTCTGTTGGCGAGGACGTGTAGTCCTTTCAAGGTGAGGGCGTGCAGCCCTCTGTTGGCGAGGACGTGTAGTCCTCTAAAGGTGAGGGCGTGCAGCCCTCTGATGGCGAGGACGTGTAGTCCTCTCAAGGTGAGGGCATGCAGCCCTTTGTTGGCGAGGACGTGTAGTCCTTTCAAGGTGAGGGCGTGCAGCCCTCTGTTGGCGAGGACGTGTAGTCCTTTCAAGGTGAGGGCGTGCAGCCCTCTGTTGGCGAGGACGTGTAGTCCTTTCAAGGTGAGGGCGTGCAGCCCTCTGTTGGCGAGGACGTGTAGTCCTCTAAAGGTTAGGGCGTGCAGCCCTCTGATGGCGAGGACGTGTAGTCCTCTCAAGGTGAGGGCGTGCAGCCCTCTGTTGGCGAGGACGTGTAGTCCTTTCAAGGTGAGGGCGTGCAGCCCTCTGTTGGCGAGGACGTGTAGTCCTCTAAAGGTGAGGGCGTGTAGCCCTACGATGGTGAGGACGTGTAGTCCTCTCAAGGCGAGGACGTGTAGTCCTCTCATGGTGAGGGCGTGTAGCCCTCGGAGCCGAGGGCGTGTAGCCCTCTAAAGGTGAGGACATGTAGTCCTCTAAAGGCGAGGACATGTAGTCCTCTGAAGATGAGGACATGTAGTCCTCGGAAGGTGAGAGCGTGTAGCCCTCTGATGGCGAGGACATGTAGCCCTTTGAAGGTGAGGACGTATAGTCCTCTGGAGACAAGGGTACTAGTACCCAAGGGTTCACCCTTATGAGAAAGCAAGAGATCGACTCATCGAGAGGGTCGGTCATCCCAAATCCACACGACTGGATATTAGATGTAGGAAATCTATGCAGTTAACATGATTTTTAGGGATGCAGATGCATGCAACCTTTGTCTTGAAATGCGGTAAATGCAGACTTCATATGAAACAATGCAATGTAATGGAAAGTTTGTACAACGTTCATGACATTCTTTCCCTATTTTGTGATTTTGATTTTGATTTAATTTTTTTGGAAAACACAGATTGACTGTCCTTTTGAAAGAGGTGATAATTCATGCAACCTCATCCTATCTTTTTGCAAATCTCTCCGGGAACTCCCTCAGAGTATGTGTTCTGTTTGATTTAGTCACTTGACCATTTTGGAGCGACGACAATGGAGTCGTTTGATGTTTGATCAATCCATTGAAATCCTAGGGTTTGTCCCCCTTTTTTGTTAAAAACATCGATGGGTGAGAACTTTTGATCGGCCCCTATGTTCACTTGAGGCTCATGCACGGTGCCCCTCATTGCCCCAGTGTAAGGCTTTGAGGTATCAATCGTTGCCTTTCGTCATGACCTTGTAGGAGGGAACCTATTGGGTGAGAACTTCTAATCTGCCCCTAGGTTCGCTTGAAGTTTTTGCATGGTGCCTTTCGTTGCCCCAGTGTAGGGCTTAGAGGTACCAATTGTTGTCTTGTTTTCACGACCTCGTAGTGAGGAAGAATGAAAGAAGCAGTTGATTCTTGCAAAAAAGAATTTTCCAAGGACGAGAAATAGTTGAAGGATTTTTTTCATTTGATGGATTAAGTCAAATGACTCCTATGTAGAAGCAAGATGTTTTGATGTTTTGATGATGCCAAAGGATCAAGTGCTTCCAAGTTTTATTCAAGACAAGAATCCAAGAAAATCAAGATATATGATCAAGTTGATCTCTAGAATCTTAGGAAGAAGTTTCCAAATTGAAGAAGCAAAAGGTTTGACCAAGGAATTCTATCCTTTCAAATTGAGATTTGCTCTCTGGTAATCGATTACCAGCAGTTTGAAAATGTTTTAATTCAAATTTTTAAAACCTGTAATCGATTACATAAGTCTTGTAATTGATTACCAGAGGGGATTTTCAGAAAATAATTTCCAAGAGACATATCTATTCAAATGTTTTATGAATGGCCATTCAAATGTTTTAAAGAGAGTTTTCATTGCCCAAACAGTTTTATCCTCTCGAAAGATCAAGAGTTTTTCTGAACTGAAATGTCTTATCCTCTCAAAAAGATTCCTTGGTCAACCACTTGCTTATTCAATAAGGAATTTTTGATTGATCTTCATTTTACAATCTACCTCTTTTACGAGAGACCTCTTCTTCTCTTCTTCTTATTTCTGAAAAGGGATTAAGAGACCGTGGGTCTCTTGTTGTAGAGGATTCCTGAACACAAGGGAAGGGTTATCCCTGTGTGCATTGTTAATCCGAAAAGAGAGAGTGATAGTTCAATTGGGGAATAGTCTTTGCATCTTAATTCAAACCCCTTTTTTCTTAAGGTAATTGAGGCCATTTGTCCAACATCCTATTCTTGATAACTCACTTCTCTCTAAAAAGACAAAATGAGGTCACATGAACGTCTATATTTTTACTTGAAAACACATTCAATCAAATGCCTTTTTATTTTTTATTTTGAAACTTATTTGTTTTGAACTTTGCTCGTTGTTTTACGGCACCCCCACCAACGTGCAAGATGAGTAATCTCTGATTGAACGGTCTTGGAAGTCAACACTCAGGAGCGCAGGTTGCTTGAGCAAACAGACCAATGGCTTACACTCACATTCCGGTGGAAGTTGAATAAGCAAAGATGTGTTCGTGAGAGGATTTCCATTTTATCCATATCATTTAACATTGTAACTGTGGTTTATGGCATAAACTTGAAAATCCTGATGAGTCATAACAACAGCTTCCAGAATTGCCCCATGTATGGTGTTGCTTGTCAATGTTAGGATTCAACAAGCGATTCTCCTCAAATTTCAGCCAGCCCGTATCAATTAGACCTTGCACCTTATGCTTCAGAGCCCTACAATGCTCAATGGAACGCCCCGGGGCTTCTCCGTGACAAGCACACGTTGCGTTCGAGTCGTATTCTCGGAGAAATGGAGGTTGATGAACCTTGGCTAGGGTTATGACTACCATTGAATTATCAAGTAGATATGGGATCAAGTTTAGCATATGACAACGGAATTTGGGGTGAACCCTACAGGCTTTTTGCTGCAAAATTCCTTTTTGTTGGTGTTTTTTTTTTGTTTGTGCTAAAGGTGGTCTTCGTCATTGGAAGTGCGGTAGACAGGCTTTGTGGTTGATTTAGGGATGGCCTTTGTGGATAACTGGGTGGTGGGTAAGGAGGAGGTTTGTTATTGGCTGAGTAATGACATTGTTGGGTTGGTGGGAAACTTGGCCGTATAGGAATGGCAGTCACAGCATGGGTTTCTCCCTTTTTCTCACCCTCTTCATTTGCCCCAGTTTTCTCAGTCGTCCTAGTAGGATGATCAAATTTGCCTCTTTTCGGATCCACTTCGATCTTTTTGCTGGCGAAGACCAAATCTGTAAAACTTGAAGGTGTGTAACCCACCATTTTTTTCATAGTAGAACACCGGTCACGTGTCTACTATCATTGTGATAATCTATTTCTCTGTTTTTGGGGGTGCTACTTGAGTTGCCAAGTCTCTCCATCTTTGGGCGTATTCTTTGAAAGATTCGTGCCCCCTTTTTGCACACTTTTTGTAGTTGCATCCTATCCGGAGCCATATCAGAATTGTACTGACACCGCCTAACGAAGGCAACCATTAGGTCCTTCCAAGAATGGACTCAGGAAGGTTCCTAAGTTAGTATACCAGGTGACAGTTTTCCTAGTAAGACTTTCTTGGAAGGAATGTATCAGCAATTCCTCATCTTTTGCGTATGCCTCCATCTTTCGATAATACATCTTTAGATGGTTCTTAGGGCAAGTAGTCCCCTTGTACTTGTCAAAGTCCAACACCTTGAACTTGGGAGGGGTGATGATATTGGGTACTAGGAACAACTCTTCTAGGTTAGCAAAGGCATAATCTTCACCTCCTTCAATGGCCCTGAGCCTTTCCTTTAGATGATCCACCTTTCCCTTTTCAGCCATAGCAGGAGCGGCTCTTCCCACCGCAAAATGCAAGGGTTATGATTGTGGGCGAAACTGAGGGCCCTCCAAAGTGTTTGGCATGGGTATACCACCAACTGCTTGCCCTTCAGTGGTATATCCGAGGCAAGGCTCGAAGTCGGCTAGATTGTGGTGGGCAATTTCATGTGCCTCCCCCATGGGTTGAGAGACATTTCAATGAGTATGGGAGTGGAGTTATTGAAATCCTCATTGGGAATGTATGCCACATTGGGTGGTGTATAGTTGGGAGGCCAGCCATATGGTGGGAATACATGCTTGTTTTGAATTTGTGCATAATGGGGGGCCGCCCATACTTCCCAAATCTTTGCCTACCATTTGCTCTTTCATGGCCTCCATGTCGGCCTTCATCTGCTCTTGCACCTTCTCTATTTCATCCATTACTCTAGCTCTAGCACAGGTTTGATAAGGGCGCCGTAAAGCGTGTTTTTTTCTTTTTGATAATAACAATTAAGTTCTTTATAACAATGATTAAGTTCAATTTATTTTATTTTATTTTATTTTTCAAGGAAAGAATGCAATGAGCAATGCTACCAATGAAAAGCATGGATGCATGCGAATGATGTACAGTTGAAGTATTGCGAATTTTTACACAGGATATGGGGTTGAATTAATTTAGATTTTCAACATGGTCCATGACATCTTTGTCAAGGTGAAACTGGAAGTAACAAGGACATCAACAATCCTAAATATGTTTGGCAGTAGACGAAGCAGTGATGTGACTCGATTCATCTTTTGCCCCAATTTTGCAAGACGGTTACTTCCATATTTCAACTTGACTTGATGAACCTTTTTGTAAAAGCATGAGCTTGGTTCAACCCTATAATCCAAGGAATGGCAATTCTGATCGCCAATACTTCAACAACATCTCATAGGGATGAATGACTCGGGCATACTTTAAGCTATGCATGGAAAATGTAATTATGAAATTGAAATGTCCGAAGAAACACCATTTCCTAGTTAACCATGCATTAGGTACCATGTTCACTCATTTTGTTTTGTTGTTGTGTGTTTTTTTTTTTTTAGAAACGGGTTTATGATCCTAACATGGTTGGCTCATGGTGCCTAACACATGCAACTAAGAATGTAGTGTGAAGTTTCACGCTTCCCCCTTTTTGTTTTTGTTTTGTAGAGGAAAACGCAAGGATGAGCAAACATGAAAACAAATGGTATGCAATTTTGCAGATCAAAAAGTTTGTTCACTGGTCCTCCTTCTTTCTCCATGTTCATCAGAATTTATCTCCCTAGATCTCACTCAGTGATTTGCAGGAACGATATGTTCATTATTGAAATTCTGATACTGGGGACAGATGTCGTACAGGATGTCACGACATCACGCTTCAGAACATGTAGATTGTCTTTGACTGTATGAACAGATTAAACAAGTAAATAACACAAGAGAATTGTTAACCCAGTTCGGTGCAACCTCACCTACATCTGGGGGCTACCAAGCCAGGGAGGAAATCCACTAAAATAGTGTTAGTTCAAGGTCTAACAGCCACTGTTTACAACCTTCTCACCTAACCACTACCCGTGCAATCTCTACCTAAGAGCCACTCTTAGATATGAGAACCCCGCTCACTCCCTCTCAATCACACTCCCGTGTTTACAAATAAATCAAAGACACACCAGAGATCAACTCTGAACAAAAGAGATCAACTCTACACACTAGAGATCAACTCTACACACAAGAGATCAACTCTACACACTCAGGTCCAACACTTGATGTTAGGGTACCATCAAGGTGGCTCACAAAACACTCAAGTCCCAAAACTCACAAAATAACTCTTCAATCCCGGACTTGGTGGAAAACTCGTGCAGCCTTCATGTTTATATAGCAATGTGCGTTTCTGGGCTGCAACTCCTTGTGCTGGATGAGATCTATCATTCTTCCTGAAAATCTGCACTTAAAGATCTAAAAGATACAGTTTGATCTTTTAGTTTTTATCTTTAATCTTTAATCCCTGAACGAACTCTTCTACTTTGAAATTCGAACTTTAATTATCTTTTAATTCGTTCCTAAAGATAGATCATCTTATCTCTTGCTAACTGCACAATAATCTGTTAAAGATATAACAGATTTATATGTCCAGTATTTTCGGGCCAGATGTCCTGGACATCGTATCCGACATCGTGGATCCTGCAGCTTCAATGCTTTTTAGCAACTCCAGTATTTTCGGGCAGGATGTCCTGGACATTGTATCCGACATCGTGGATCCTGCAGCTTCAATGCTTTTAGCAACTCCAGTATTTTCGGGCAGGATGTCCTGGACATTGTATCCGACATCGTGAATCCTGCAGCTTCAATTCTTCATTTGACATTTCATCTTGCCTTGTGCATTGTGCAGCCCGATCTTATTCTTTGACATAACGTTGGACATCATGTGCAGCAACTCCAGCTTTCCTTCATTGTCTAAGTGCTTATGTTTTAACAAAATCTTAGCCAATCTTTTAAAACTCAGTAGAGCTAAGCACTAACAATTATGATGTTATGAAGAGATGCTTATGCGATGCATGATATGAATGCATTTTACGGACACGAGAGCCCGGAAAATTATCTCTTCTTACTTGCGCATTTGGGGGCGCAGTGCCCCATGTGTACAATTAAGAAGGTGATATGGACCTTCCGGCTTCCCGTGACAAAGGACGAGACCAACATACAATGCATGCTAGGGATAAAATGCGGGAGTGACTTGATTCGCACTGATTTTTGGAGTAAAAACGTGGGATAAACTCATTTTATTCAAAAAGTTATAACTAGTCAAGATCTGAGCGACAATACGAACTTCCTAGCGGTTTCTAATCATATGGTCCATTAAGTCTATCATATGTTGACAATAGCTGAGAAGTCCGTGGATCTCCTCGGGAGCGGAGTAGGTGTCCACCATTGCTTTGGCCTTGGTTAGCAATCGGGGAAGTTCTTGACTCCCGCTCAAGGTAAGAGCAAATCGGTCCATCCACACGGTTGCCTCTTGGTGCAATGAATCAATTACCCTTTCCTTGCTTCCCTTTCTACTGATATCTTGGTGTACTCATCCTCTAGCCTTTGCTCGTGAGTCGCCGCTAGATTTAGCTTCTCTTTGCACTCATCGATGATGGCCCACATATTCCCTTCAGTCTCACTTTAACTGTTGGGACAAATTTCTTTTCGACCTAAGGCAAGCCTTTAGCTCGTCCTTCCAGATCATGCCTTTGACCCATGATGATTCCTTTCACCTCTTCAGAGTTTGAGCTCACTATTGCTGCCCTATAAAGCCCCTCAAAACTTGTTTTGGTCGTGTTCTTCCTTTCGGGCCTTCTTGGTTTCTCATTCCAAGGCTTCATCGGTGGCCATATTAACGTCCCTTAGTTCATCATACTCTCTTCAGACTTTGATGGCTATGGACTTGAACTTCTCTTTGACTACCCGGGCTCTTTCAAGCTTTGCCTTTAGCGCTTGCACCTCATCACTTTCTTCCGAAGCTTTAACCTCATCGTCTCTCACAGTCTTTAGATTTGGGAGCCAATCCAATCCTTGTGTCCGGACTCTCAGCCACTTATGATAGCCACCGATGATCCCATTACTGCTTCCCCTAAGCTCTCTGTCCTTTCTTCATGCCGCATCCCATGCCTTGCGAACTCCTTGGAGTACCTTTGCATTGGGGTCACTAAAACCCCGTGGTGAGGACATGATTATAATTTATACAACCCCTTGTTCCCATTAAGGGAACATTTGGAAATGCGAGGACGGGATTATAATTAATACAACCCCTTGTTCCATCAAGGGAACATTTGGACATCCTTCGCATGAAGATAGAATCCTGATTCTTCCTTCCTTCTAGCGAGGGAACAAATTAACAGACGCCCCTCCATGCTAGCCAAGAGTTGGTCCCAATTCGCCTTCCCTTTTTCGACGCACGAGCGGTGACCTTGTAGCGGATAGACGGGCCTACCTTCTTGGAGAAAAGGGTGTGAAACCAGCCACACATAGAGAGCCAGTGCACAACAAAAAATTCTTCCGTCGCTCTTTTCACATCCCCGGTCGAACGTGTCATACATGGCCAAAATGGCGACGACCGGGCTTTCCTTGCCATGATGAAAGGCGAGGAAAGCGTCAATTACTGCTAGGTCCACTAACCCTTCCATATTCGGAAAGAGGACAACTCCAAAGATCAAAAGCGCCAAGATGTCAATAAAAGAAAGCCCATTCGCCTTGATTTTCCAAGGCCTTTGCCCTTTCCTCCAAACACTTCCTTGATACTCCGACTACCCCATTCCTATTTTGCTTTACCTGGTTCAACTCTTGTGCTGAGATTCTCACTACCTTGGCAACTCTTGTCGTGGAGGGATAGAACCCAGAGAAAAGATATGGCTTCCTTCCTCCCAGTGGGCATCCCAGGATTTCTTCAAACTCTTTCACAGTCGGCACTAGCTGGAAGTCCTCAAATGTGAAGCACCTCAACGGATGATCATAATACTGGGCAAGGGAGGCAATGGACTCTGTGGAGACTTCTACCCTAGCTAGGTCCCAAATCTTACCATAGGCTTTGCGGAAAGCTTGCCGTTGAAGTTGACCCATCAATCGCCCTAACTCTCGTAAACTAGTGACCTCTAAGCTCTTGATTTTGACTTGATAGAACCTCTTTTTAAGCGAAGGCTTTTGACTTGATCCCATGTTTTACTAAAGTGAAATAAAATCTAGTGCGAATCAAAACTCCGACATCTATCATGGGTGGAATGGATGAATGCATGAAGAAATGCATATGACACAGATGCAATTTACGAATACGGGAGCCCGAGAAATTGTTTCCTTCTTGGATACAACGTTTGGGCAGCGTGGCACCCAACGTATGTTTTTAAGAAGGCGACACGGACCCTCCATCGGTTTGCTAAAGTGAGGGGATCAAAGACGAAACCCACGCATGATGCATATGCGAAAGGCACAACACGGGGATGTACATAGTACGACAATATTCACAAACAAATATAAGCAAAAGGGTATATGATACTTATGCATGGCAGTGTGAAAAATGGCACGCAGCGTGTTTGCTCCGTGCCCCTATTTAAGGGACCTATAAGGGAGAGAGCTAACTAGGCTTTTAGTGATAACCCCCAAGGTAGTCATATCTCTCTTAATGGTTTCTAGAGGTATCATCCCCTTCGAAGAACATACTGCAGCAGTAGGGACTACTAGCAACAATATGTTTTCAAAGAGAAAAACTCTAGATGAGGGTTCACTGTAATCAAGCAAGTCGGAGACCTAGCATGATCACAAATTCACCTCCACTCCTTATGTTCCCATGAACCCGGGTATAGGGCCCTTTTTCAATTCACAGTGTGTGCAAAGAGTGTTAGTGTTTGTATGCATCAAATGAATAAATATTTACCTTATGCATACATTCTAAAACACACTAAAAGCAACAAATAGTTTATATACACAAGAACATAACGAAGGGAAACCAACGAAGGAGTAAGTCATGGTAAAGCATTGCACAAGATTAAATGGCCTAACTCTCTAAAAATTGTCCCCAGTGGAGTCGCCAACTATCGCAACCTACCCTTCGGCGGGAGGGCGACGCGTGACTCGCGGGATGCGTGTTCCACGAAAGGAATACGCGCGGAGTCGCCACCAACGTTTATTTGAGGAAAACGTCGGAAAAACTGGAAAAGACGTGATCTACGAACTTTTAAGTGAAAGGTTCGGGAGTTGTATTTACGCACGGGGAAGGTATTAGCACTCCACACGTCCGTCCCAAGGGACGACAGCCTTTAATTGAATGTGCAAACATGACTTTGATTTTTTATGTTCCCTTTTTATATCTCTATATCCCTTATACCCTTTTTATATTTTTCTCTTTTTGTGGTCGACAAGGGTGTTTCCCTTTGCTCCTACGTATTCCTCAATTGCGATGAGGAAATCAGACCTACGTAGTTCTTTCTTATCAAGTGATTCTTTTTACTTAAGTGGTGATCATTTTAAGGCGTTGGACCTAAAAAAATGATCCATTTTACTTAGTGAGAAATTGAAATGACAAACTTTCAAAAGCCTATTTTTGTGGACGAGCTTGACTAGGCGAGTTGATTTTAGTGAAAGGAGAGAAACGTTAAGGCATTGGACCATTAACGATCTCTTGGGGTGGTCGACAAAAGCGGGGCTTTTGCTCCTACGTATCCTCAATGAGGAACTCAGACCTACGTAGTTCTTGCAAAAGCGGTAAAGTTACATGTTGATTTTATGCTTTTGAACGGTCCATGTTAACCGATAAAAGCAAAGAGGACCGTTTAAGGCGTTGGACCTTAAAACGGTTTTTAGTGATTTTCGGACAAAACTTGATTTGTGAGTCTATTTTAGTCTTAGTTTCACTTTGGTTATTAATCAATTCATTCAAGGAAACTTCCAAAGAAAAACGTCCGATTGATTTTTTTAATTTATTTTATTCAAAGATATTTTGATTATTTTATTATTATTTTTCAAGATATTTTGATTATTTTATTATTATTTTACTTTTTTTGGTTTAACCGAGGTTATAGCGTGAACGATCGGTTAGATTTCATTTTAAAAATGATTAAATGAGATTACAACACAAATGATCGGTTGAAATTCATTTTATCATTTATTAGGTGAGAAAACGGCTTAAATAAACGGTAAAAGCACGTTAAAGACGGAAGAAAAGAAATCGAAAATGAACGAAATAAAGATGAAAGCTTAAAAAAAAACAAGAAATGAATTGAAAGTCTCGGATTCGAAAACTTACCCGTTGAAGAACGAAGAACGGATGAAGAACGATGAAGAACGGACGAAAACCTTCACGGATTTGCTTACGGAAATATCTCGGAAGCGTTATGGAAGCACCTCGGCTTGGATTTTCTTCACGGAAACAATTTTTTTCACCTAAAACAGCTGAAATACATAGCCAGGGGGCTGAGGGATCCTTAGAACAACCCCCTTCAGCCTTTTTATAGGAAAAAAAGGGAGGAGGTTGCCGCCCAGCTCGCCCAGGCGACGTTAGCTCGCCCAGGGAGCTTCAAAAAACGTTCTGGAAGGCCCAATTCAAAATTTCGAAATTGCTATTTGCACCCCCAATTTTGATAAGTTCACCCCCCTTCTTTCGTAGTTTACGGAAAAGTTACGGAAGCCTTACGGAAGCATATAGGACTTGATTTTCTTCTTTTTTTCTCTTCCGTATCACCCGTATCAAGTTAATTATGCTTATTTAGAGTTATGGGAATTTTACGGAAGCATTACGGGTGTCCCGGAAGCCACGGAATCCCATTTTTCAACAAAACGGGGGGTGTGGTGGCCATCTAGCTCGCCCAGGCGAGCTAGGTTACTTCAACCTTAAGCAAGAAATTGCCCAGAAACCTCTAGAAGGGCCCAGATTCGAAAATTACTGTTTGCACCCCCCATTTTACTAAATACACCCCCTTTGGCTTTTTTTTGGTGATTCTTTTTTCGTAAAGTTACGGAAACTTACGAATTTCGTAACGATACTTGTTTTCTTTCCGTAATGTTACGAAACCTTGCGGATTACATAATCATCCCCTTTTTGACTTACGGAATATTACGGAACCTCACTAACTACGCAACGATGCTTCCATTTGATTTCCGGTGTGTCACGGAACCTTACGGATTGTGCATCAATATTTTCTTTTCTTTTTCGGCATGTCCCGGAATTTCACAAATTGCCTAATGATGGGTGCCAAGCACCTCACAAGGACCAAAGAAAAGTCGCATGTCATCAAGCAAAGGTCCCCGGACGAAATTAGGGTATGACAACATGGTACGAGGACTGTGCACATGATACGGTGGCAAGATTCAAGAGGACTGGACAGAGAGTAAAATATCCAGTGGTTTTATTTCCTTATGTGAAAATGTGAGGTTGCATTGAGGAAGTGGATGATGGACAGAGATACACTAGGGTGTAGTGGGCGGAGAGGTTCACAAAGAAGTTCAAAAAACATAGGGTAATTAGCGAGTGGTAACTACCTAGGATTTGGTGCACTCATTTAGCGCGGGTAACTCACAGGCCTCACTTTGCTACTCCTTACGGGCTCCAAGACTATGCTTTTTGAGTTGAGAGATGAAGGGTTGGTGTACAATGTATCTGTATGTAGTGATTACTTCCAACTGTCATCCATATGATTTTGCAAGACCAGGGAGGATTGGTGGTAGTGATTGGGCCCTGTAGTGAAATAAGTGTAATAGTTACGCGTTTAGGATGCGTGAGTGTTGTTTGTTTAAATAACTGTAACATCCCAATTTTTGTAATCTAGATTAAAAAGGATTGTTATTTATAAATAAATAGAGTTTTAGAAAAATGATGAGATTTTATAAATAAATAAATAAGAAGATATAATTATTAATTAAAATAATGATTTGAGAGAAAATAAAAAGGGCATTTCATTTATTTGTTTGATAGAAAATAAAATAGTTTGTTTTTATAAAATAAATAAATAAGTAAATATAGAGCAAATAATAGGCTGAATACCCTAGGTATAAATAGTTATGTTAAGTCAGGTGTCTCTTTTTGGTCTCATTTTCGTTTTTCCCCTTCTCTCAAAACTCTTTCTTTTCCCCGCAGCCCACCAAACCTATCTCAGAAAAATGACGATCTCGGACTCGTTAACCGTTGGATCGTCGTGAAATTTGAGTACCACGTTTGCACCCCAATTTCTAACATTCTAACCGTTGGAAATTTCAAAATCATATCTGAACTTAGAGAAAAACCCTTCGCATTGTAGCATTTTAATTTCCCGCAGAAACCCAAAACTGTCTCGGTAAAACTACAATCTTGGTTTCGTTAACCGTTGGATTTTCATGAAATTTGGATATGTTGTTCGAAACTCAATTGCGCACACTTCCACCGTTGGGGTTTTCGAGATAATATTTGTGGAGGGAGAAAAAATAATCACATGAAGACAGTACAAGTGGAGGTTTCAATCTCTTCTCCGTCTCTGTAACGTTTGGGAATTCTATCGGAGCAGTCGGAGGAATAATTAAAGGAATCTCAGGGAACCACTAGAGATGTTACTATCGCTGGTTGAAGACACGTGAGTCCGCTCAGAGAACTAAATTTGGGTTTATTTTAGGATGTTTATTGAATTATAATTTTTCTTTATGATTATGAATGCAATATTATTGTGTTCTATGTACCAATTGATGTCCTGATGAGAATTGATTGATAAACTTGAGTGCTCTTGATGTCTTTGTGTTTAACCCATGATTTTGATTAATTGATTTTGATACAATTGTGAGAAACTATTTTAGAGGCTTTACATCCCATGTTGTGATAAAATCTTGTATAAATTGTTATGTTGAGGTTATGAAATGATGATTCAAACTGTGAGTATGTGATAAATTGAACATGTGACGGATGATGAAATACATGTGTATTGAGATGAGATGTGTGTATTGAGTTGTGAACTATGAATTGTGCAATCACACAATTGTAAGACCCTTTAAGGGCGACGAGTATTGTGATGGGATCCACTTTGGGAACCCGATGAGTTAAAATGATTTTGAAAACAATTGAGTAAATGTGTGTATTGCATAGTTTATAGATAAAGTGTATATAATTCATGAGGTGTGATAACATGTTAAATTGAGATTATACCATTGTGATTGGGATTAAGTGTATGTGATAAATTGAGTATGTATATGATCGAGATATATATGTGCATTGAAGTGTTGTGTGCATTGAGTTGTGAACTATGAATTGTACAATCACACGATCATAAGTCCCTTCAAGGGCGACAAGTTAATGCTAAGTCCCTTTTAGGGCGACGAGTTGATGTTAAGTCCCTTTTAGGGCGACGAGTTGATGTTAAGTCTCTTTAAGGGCGACGAGTTAATGATAAGACCCTTAAAGGACGACGAGTTAAAATTATTTTGAGAACAATTGAGGAGTCGTGTGTTTTGTACAGTTCATAGATAGAGCCTGTGTGCTAAAATGTTTTCTGGGTTGGACCTGAATCAGGAGGGAGAGGCCTTGACGGACTCTTCGGAGTGTAGGCCTTGGGGGCCACACGGTTTGAGTGCTCCTTTAAGCCTATGTTGATCCCATACGGTTGGAGCATTCTCGCAAAACACTGTGACCCTGTCTGGTCTCCCTATGATATTACCTAGTGAGAGTGACTTGACTTATTATTGTGTGATTTGTCTTGTCATGTACTCCTAGACGCCCGACGAGGTTTTTCACTGACATGGTACCACATTGCATATAGGCTTGAGTCTTAGCATAACTGTCTCATACGCTTGCTAATTGTTTATTATGAAATTGATGTACTATTATGTCTTGATTGGAGTGTGTGATTCCTGTGTATAGTGATTGATGATTGAAAGGTGTGATTGATGAATGAAAAAATGATGAAATAATGTGAGATATGCTAAGTAAATTGTATTTGGCTACTATATGTTGTGTTGTTTCTCTCTAGTAGTTAGAAATGTGATAACTCACTCCCGATTTGATGTTTGTGTTTGGATCCTGTGATGATCTTGAACTTTGTGTTCGGGGGAGCAGATGAATAGGTGGATGACTATGAAGAACCTCATGCTAGAGGACACGGGAACACCACGCTCTGATAGGATGTGACATTAGGATATAGGTTCTATATTAATTGTATGAGACTTAGATGACCTTTTTTGAGTCGAGATGACTTTATTATTTATTTGGACAAGTTTGAATATGATGTAGAAGAAAGTGAATGTGAGCCTTTTACCCATTTGAAAAGCTTGTATTTAAAAATGTTTTAAAAATACTTTTAATTAATATTTGAATTTTTATTCCTTTATTAATATATATGTGAGGGGTAGAGGGTGTCACAATAACCACACGCAGTGGTTACATAGATTGTATGTTTTAGTTTTGTTTTGCTATTGCCTGTTGTTTGTGGCATTTGAGGAAGGGAGGACTCACCCTTGCAACCACCATTTTAGGGGGAGGTCATGGAGCATCCACAGAGGATGTTCACTTGGATCAATAGCTACCGCTACAACTACACGATGGAGGAAGAAGCGCTCCTCCACACACACTTTGGTTACATCTGGTGCCACTTTTTGTTGTTAGATGAGCCTAGGATACCATCGATCACCGTAGAGACACACACTACGTATCACTTGTAGGTCTTGGTAATGACAACTCTAAGTGTAGGATTGTTTTTCCTTTTTATGTATATTTGGGGTGGGAAGATTTCTATACTCAGTGTCATGATATTTTGTTGTATTAAACCTTTTGATGATATTGTGTAATATTTCGAGGGGCGGTGACTATTTTATTTTCTTGTTAATAGTTGTAATGACTTCGGTACATCTATGTTTATATCTTAAGGGCCATAGAGGGTCATTATGTATGATTATGTATTTCTTTCAGTTTATCAGTATTTAGATTTGTGCAAGTTAATTCTTTATACGTTGTGTTTTTATAGCGTTGTGTAAAGGTTGAAGAAAAATGACAACAACTTTCAAAATGGTTTTTAAATAAAAAACGTGTTTTGACAATACATTTTATTCATGAGCATTTTAATTATACATACATGTTTTAATTAAGCGCAACATATATATATATATATATATATATATATATATATATATATATATATATATATATATATATATATATATATATATATATATTAAGATATTTTATCAACTTAGAAATATAAACTAGATTTAATGACACGTATTCACCAAAAAGGATTTTGAGGTGTTACACTTTCTAGGAAACTTCCTAGAAGGTCACCCATCTCATAATTACTCTAAGTCAAACACTTAATTGTGAAATTCTTAAGTGATAGGCTATCAAAAAGTAGGTGCATCTTGTTGGTATAGGTAGTACCAATTAATTCCTTTAAGTTATCATTAATTGTATAGTCCCATGCCTGCACAACCTTTGGATTCCTCTCATTCTGGTGTGTTTCGTTTGGGGTGTTAGATGCCCAGCAGCTTCCACCTGGTTCGTCCTTGAATCACATTGTACTAGGAGAGAGGTCTACTCTAATACCATTTGTAACGCCCTTACAACTTCTAGCATAGTGTCTCACTTTCCCACATTTGTAGCAAGTAGTTTGCATTGCGGGACGCAGGCGATCTCCATGAATTAAATTACACTTCTGACATCCAACACCTATGTGAGCCCTAACTCCCTGCACATGTTTACCTTTGTTAATGGTGAGCATAGATCGTAATAGTCTTCTCCTTAGATTTTTGAGCCATCACTACTTGCATTTTCCACTTTGCTATGCGACACTTGTTCACTAAGGTAGGATAATCTCTAAGCTCCAAGATGCTGATAGAACTCTATAACTATGGTTTAAAGTCCTCTTCAAACTTGATGGCCTTCCATTCATCTTGAGGATTATCCTTCAAATAACAAGAAAACCTCGCTAGGCTCTCAAACTTGGCCACAAATTCAACAATAGTCATTTGTCCCTAACAAAGTTGGAGGAACTTAGTCTCCTTTTAGATACGAACACTGTGAGGAAAGAACTTCTCTAGGAAAACTTCCTTGAATAGGTTAGACATTGGTAGTGATCTTAGAGAGCTGATTAAGAGGGAACAACTTCTAAACCATAAATTGCAATCACTGGTGAACTAAGAAGGTTATACCTTATATGTCGATACACTAATGTTGTTTAAGGATAGGTTGTAATCCCTAAGGAGGGGAGTCTCAGGTATGGTATCAAGGAAAACCTCTTTGTCAATGTTGTTCAAGGACAAACTAGGTGAAAGCTGGTGGGCATGTAACACTCCAAACGAATCACACCAAAATAAAAGGGATCTAGAGGTTGTACAAGTATGACTGTACAATTGAGGATGACTTAAAGGAATTAATGATACTACCTATATCAACAATATTCATCTACTTTTCGGTAGCCTATCACATAAGAATTACACGATTAAGCGTGCTTGACTGAGAGTAGTTATGGGATGGGTGACCTTCTAGGAAGTTTCCCAAAAAGCGTGTGAGTGAGGACAAAGCACGTTGAAAAGCTTCGTGTTGGCATGTGGGAACAGTCAAAGATCTTGAGAGCAGTCAAGCGGTGTTAGAGCTGGGTGCGGAGGTTTAAGAAAGGGCTACCTACAAAGGGTTAGAACTGGTGGAGGGTTTTGACCAACCAGAATGTTGAGTGAAGAGTCACTGTGTGAAGTGTCATAGGATGAGAGTCATCGAGAAGTCAACAGTCAGGGGGGTTACATGGGACACAGGCGATCTCCATGAATCAAACCACACTTTTGACATCCAACACCTATGTCAGCCCTAACTCCTTGCACATGTTCACCTTTGTTGATGGTGGGCATAGGTCGTAACTACTTTTGAAACTTGTCATCCTTGTTATGGAATTTCTTCCCATCAAAGCTAGTTTTCTCCTTAGATGTTTGAGACATCACTACTTGCATTTTCCACTCTGCTATGTGACACTTGTTCACTAAGGTAAGATTATCTCTAAGCTCCAAGATGCTGATAAAACTTTGTAACTCTAGTTTCAAGCCCTTTTCAAACTTGATAGCCTTCCAGTCATCTGGAGGATTATCCTTCAAATAATGAGAAAACCTTACTAGGCTCTCAAACTTGGCCACATACTCAACAACAATCATCTCTCCCTTGCGAAGTTGGAAGAACTTAGTCTCCTTTTGGGTACGGACAATGTGAGGAAAGTACTTCTCCAAGAAAACTTCCATGAGTTACCAAACTCCTTCAAGTATTCCACAATTGCTCATCCAACTCCAGCATGTAAGTGGTAAAGTCCACCTTCTGCGCATCATCACATCTCATGACTCTAAATTTTTTTCTCTTTTGGAGCCATTCTTCTACTTCCACAAGATCTGCACTGCCACAAAAAAATGGTGGAACGTTCCTGTGAAATTCAGATAACCCTGCGTATTGAGGGTTCATAGGCACAATCGAGATAGTGATGACTCCACTTCCATTCCCTTATATCTGATGGATAGCCTCTGTCTAGTCTCACATAACTCTAGTCATTCTAGCCAAGGTCATTGCAAGTGCATCGGTCATGTTTTCCTTTTGCCTATTGGGTGCCATAAATCTGCATACCATCAATTAAACATTGGGTTGATCAAGTCCAGTATCTAAAAGAATAGCATCTCATTTATAACTCTAATAAATAGTCCTATGCGTCCATATTTGACCTTTTGAAGATATAGCCACTACCACAGTCTGATTTAGGATCAAACTGCTTTGGTACAAAAAATATAACATCTTTTGTTACAATAACAACCCATAATAAAATATACCAAAAAGAAGATGAAATTCCAAAATTATAATAATTTGAAATTACCTCACGTATAATAAAATAAGTCAAATAAATAAGTCTTTACAAAAAGAAAATATTATCAAAATATGGACATCTAAACTAATGAACACTAAAAGTATAAAGAATAGCCGTATCCGACGTCTTATTTTGAAGTACTAACTAAGCTAAAATAAATCTAACTAAAAAAATTGTGTTCAAATCTCCTCAAACTCAACAACTTCTTCCTTGTGCTCTAAAAACAACACTTATATTGAGATGATAATTTCAGTGAATAAAACAATTTCTAAAAAGTTCACAATTAGTGTTGTTTTTAGTCGGTGTGATAATCTCAAAAATCAATCATGGTATCCTAAGTGAATTTAAAATAATATTATATATATATATATATATATATATATATATATACTCCAATAAAATTGGAGACAATCATATTTTATTCCCATAAGATACTTTATTAACAAACTTAAGCCGCAAAATTGCTACCAATCAAAAAATTATACCATGATACTGCATTGTAAAATTTATACATGATAAATAATTCCCTCATTTATAACACAAGTTACACAACGGAGTTGCAAGTCTGCGAGATAAATTAACTTAATTGTTTACTAGTGAGAATATATTAAGTTCCGAATACATTGCCAATCACAAAATTGCAATGTAGACGTGACTTCAAATTCAAATATTCACTGGCCCTTTTCAATCGTCTAGCAATTCTAATTGACAATCCAGTTATCTGGTGATCGCAATATTGGGGCAGACAAAAGTATGATAACTTCAGCTAAACATGTGGGGAAGTGGTCTGATAGCCATAAATGCATCCACCATCTGAATGAATTATCAAGAAAGAGAAAATGTAAGTTTTGCACCATACAATAGAGACAAGACAACAAACATATATAACTGCATTTTCATCTTGTTCCCATAAAACAAGGTTGAAAAAACTATTCTACCCACCAAAAGAATGTTTATTTTGAGAAAGCCTTGATTATTACATTACCACTAACTTTTCCCCTTCAATTTAATGAAAATAAGAACACAAAAAAAAGTAGAGTGAGATTTTTTCTCCCTCCCATTTTCATTGTAAAAGAGCCAAACAACAGTTTGGTCCTTGCTAGTTCAGACAATCAAAGTGACATACTTGTATATAAAATAAAGTAATACGTATTAGTTTTCAAAACTTGATGACATATGGCCAATCTGCAGTTTTGCACACTACGTAATTGGTGGAGGCAGATGTTCAGTCAACAAAGTCCATGACAGAGTAAACCAGTGTCAGGTGTTCTATCAATATTCAACAATCTGTGTTTTTCTTAATTCCACTCAGAGACTGTCCTCTCACCCAGGTTAATCATTGCTGTCGCAATACTTTAGAATGTAATTAACAATAGAAATGTCAACTTAGTTTCCCTGTAATATTATTTCACTCTTACAGCATAGTCAGCTAAGCCAAACATTTATTAGTGTAGATGCATACCTCTTCAGTCACAGAAGCCCGAGCCCTACGATGCCTCTCCACTAGTTCAGTCAAAACTTGAACTAGCCGCTGCTTTACCTCGCCAGTTAACATGCGTCCTTCTCCATATTCCTATGAGAGAATGACAGAACAAGTTAGAGAAAAATAAAGTCAAAACAAGTATTATTATGCTATTTGCATTAATTTGAGGGAAAGATAGAAATCAGACCTTCTTTATGTGTTCAAGTTCATCATCATCTTCTAAGAAAAAAGTAAGGTATTTGACTGGTATATCTACCTGAATCATGTTACAAAATGTCAAGATTCTTGGGCTATAACAGAAGGTAAAGACTAAAGAGCAGCAAAGAAAAACAAAGCAATTTATTGGACAAAAATGGAAAAATGGAAGGGCTTTAAATTAATCTTTCATTTTTATTTGATTGGGTATATAAATGCCTGCTTAATCCTTCTTCATTCTATCAATTCAGGTTTTAGATAAGAGAGGAAAACATTAAGTGAATGTTACATGTAAATTGCATTATCCATAAAAATAAAGCAATAAGAATTTCAATACCTCAAGATTAGCCCCTAATTGCCTATGTTTCTCTATAGAATCTTGCCCACCAGAAAATGCATGTTTGTTTACCTGCAGAGAGCCGCACATACAGTTGGTGAAAATAACCAAGTGGAGGTAGGAAAAAACGAGACAGATGTTGCTCAGAGAAACAGAGAAATGCAGCTTTGTGATGGGTGCAAAATATTAGGACCTACCTGGTTTTAGAACATGTTCTGTTTTTATTTCTTATTTTAACAAATAATTACAAAAAATAACACCTTGTTTTTATTGTTGACCGTTTACAAAATTTTCTACATTTCCATTGTTTCCCATACAAATCTTTGAAAATAAAATAAAAAAAATAAAGTGAAAACAAGATGGCACTTCATAATTATTTGTGCAAGAAAAAAACAAAAACAGAAAATAATATTCTCAAACAAAACAGATCCTATATATCCAGTAATGTAAAGCAATAATTACTTAAGGAGATCTAGTATATGGTAATAAGTTGGAATGAAGAATTTCAAGGAAATGAGAAAGAAAGCCTTTCAAATATCTTTCTTATACACATTCATGGAAACTAGTGCCAACCAAGTAGATTTACCATGTCACCCAAGATTCCTCAACAAAAAGAAGAATCTACAGCTAATTTTTGTCACAATGGACAAAATCTACAAGAATTAAATGTAAGCACCATAATAATACAAAAATCTTTGGAGTAATTTCATTAACAAACCTTGTTCTTTATATCTTTTGCAGAATCGGTCACATATATTGCAGAATTGGGATCACTGGCAGACATTTTTCCTGTTTCTCCCTGCAAGAATTTATATTTTAAAGATGTGAGATAACAGCTACAAAGGAATTTGGACCTTATTCAGAGAAAATTTCAAAGTCTATATGTAACTGCAGTTTCCAAAACCAAGATACCTAAATGTCTGCTGACTAGAGATCATCATGACCCCTTTTTTACGTACCTGTGATCTCAACACATTAACCAATCATTTACTGCAAACAGCACTGTCAAAGACAGTATTACTCATATGGTAGTCACTTTATTCTGTTGTATCAAACTTGTCCTGAGTCAGCTAGGTTGTTGCTACAGCTGCCGTTAGGTAGTTAAGAAGTTACATAGTTGCACAGTTATTTCTGTCCTTAATTATCAGTCTACAAATGTAATGTATATCTGATCTGTATTGCTAATCAGTTAATTCATCACATCATTTTTCAGTAATAAAATTCTCTCAGAATAGTTTTTCATTTTAATTTCCCCCATCCTTGCACAATGTTGATTTTTGTCATGATACGAGCCTCAATGATCAAGTGGCAGAGTCTCACCCTCATTCTTCTAATAAAAAGTTAAATTTCAACACAGTAGGTAGGTATGTGCATTACGCACACTTCAAGCTCAATCTCCCAAGGTGATAGAACACCAATTGATAACATAATAAAATATCATATAGAACACTGGAATCACACACTATACAGCAATACACTTGCTGTCCCAGAGACAAAAGTCTCCTACAGAGTGTATTCTCTGTCCACAAACTACAAATAACTTCACACTGCCCAATTACACAATCTACAATCAGATATATACTCCTATTACATAGCTGCCATCCTACAGATTCTAATACATAACTAACTACCAGTAGTTACTGTCTACACATAACTGTCATAACTGCCCCTAACTCTCAGTTCCTATCAAAAGGACTCTTGCACGAGTGGGCATGTCAAAGATATATAATATAAAACCATTTATGTGCAGCACCCAACAGCTTATGCTTTTGTGAAAGATGGTTCATAATATAAGAAAATAAATTTAACTACAGGGAATTAAAATTTTAATTAGATTAGCAGCACGTAAAATATTAGTTGCCCTCTTTAAACCATTTGATAAAGTAGCATGGTTTTGCGACATAAGAATACCTGTAATGCTGGGAAGAATAATGATTCAATCAAGGCTGGCTTGTGGAAACCCATTTTAGGAGCAACATCACGTGTCATTCTAAAATATGGATCCTGAATATATCATAAAGATAAACTATTAATTAAAAAAATTAAAAATGTGCCTGCCATGTATCCTATATCACATGTAATACCAAGAATAAGAATGAATACTCGCATAGAAAAAAAATAGAACATGATGTTCACATGCATTTGAGAAATGCCAAATGCTTTTTAGTTGGAACCAATCCTTTTTATGGCATTTCTCTTTCTTTACATACCTATAGGTATGAAGAGAATTTGAACATAAATGATATCCCAAAAGCAAAGGAAGAAGTTTACAGATATACACAGTAATCAGATCTGGCAATTGCCATTGAAGTTAATCTTCAAACAATATCAACCATGGTTATTAGTAATCAGATCTGGAAAAAGCATTTCAGATCACTTGTTTTGAAAAAAAATTTCAGGAAAGAGAGGAAAACTGCCGCTTTCAGTTTCACATGTGCCCAAACTAAAATTTCATTACTTAATTTTAATTTTCAATTGCCTATTTTTCCCTTATATTTGAAGGAGAAGCTCTGTTCGGTTTATTATGCTTCAATCAATTTCATAGGGAAAAGAACTAGAGAAGTGCGACTGTGCTGTGCCACTTACCGCTAATGCTTTTTTGTAATTTTTAATTGCCTTTTGTCTTCTTATGGTGGTAACTTGTAATTTCCTCTCTCTTAGTCTCTTACTCTCTTTTTGTCAGCTTTATGGTTTCTATTCTTTTAATTTCTCATCTCTTATTTGTTGGGTTCTTTTTTTAGGTACAAGACTTATTTCTTCTTGTTTGGTTTTACTTTTGAAGGGGTTGAATACTTTGGACAGTTACTATTTTTTGTTCTTTTGATTTATGACTTGAATATATGATATATTAGGTTATATTTTTATTTTATTTTTTGCAAGTCCCACATTTTTACCTAAAAATGTCATATACTTTATTGATAATGTATCTTATGATTCATAATACGATTCATAAAATAGCTTTTCCAATTCACGATTTGAATCTCGATTCGATAACCATGATATCAACTAGCATATAAAAGCATTGAAGAACAACAGACCTGGTCAATTGCACAAGGAATTAAACAACGAAGATTCTCTTTTCCAGAAAATAGGTGAGGAAATGAACTAGGAAATGATGGAACTGCCTGCATAAACAAGTGAATAACATGCAATCAATACCATGTAAAAATTTCAAAATATGCATTATAGTTAAACTAATAAGACTAAAAAGCAACTTATACAATGCATTAAACACACATATACATATATACCCACATTCTGTATGCTTGGATCCATTGCCAATAGTTTAAAAATTAAGTTAATGTTCCATCATCAAATAACTTGTAAAGGGCAAGCTTTACAAACTATTGTGAACAAAATATGCAAATGGTGAGAGTGCTATAGTGCTGCTATTGCATGAAACATTATCCATTAGCAAAGAAGAGATAGTGACTAAGGAAGCCAACTAACAGACTAACTAAAGTAACCAAAAAGTAAAGGCAGGAACCACTATATGCAGGGAAGAAATGGACCATACCTGCACAGGTGGAAAACTAACTTTTCCAATATGATCTTCCCCAGCGAAACCAAAGATGCCAACAGCCTGGTTATAAGTCACACGCTTTCCAACCTCACACATGTTCTTGTAGAAGGAACTGGAAAGGAAAACTATCCTCAGAAAACAGAAGATTTGCTTTTCTATAAATAAATAAAAAAAGAGTAAAACAGTACAAGAGATTGTGAAATTTCTCAAGTGACATTTTATTTCAGAAGTGAACAGCAACAATTGAACAGAAAATTTTACTCTAACATTTTCTTTTCATGTTATGATTTGTGTAATAGAAACCCAAAATTAATTTTAACAGCCATTCATGATTATTAAAAATGAGAATGAGACCCAGAAACACATTTAAGGTTGTTGAACTTGAAATTTTTATGGAAAAGAACATCCTCTTGGAAAGGAATGCTGTACAACATTCTGGATGAATAGGAGAACTCTTTACTGAATAGAGAAAAGCATCTGAGATCGAACTAATTTTATGAATGTCCAATTTATAGTATAGTATAAATACACATGCTTTATAGAGTTCCTAAAACTTTAACTAAACTATGATTTAACAAAATCTCCGCATACAATAGGAAAGCATGGTAAAAAATGTACTATCAGGGCAAACCTGCATTTATAACTCACCCGCCAACATAATTGAAATCAGAGAAGATGAACGTCTTTGAAATGTCAAAACCACAAGCAATGATGTCCTTTGCATTCTCCCTTGCAAGTCTTCTGCACTCTTCTATAGTAAGATTTTTCCAGAAGAACTTCTCATCATCAGTGAGCTGTATAACCAGAGGAACCTTAAACACATCTTGCAAATACCTACACACCATTTCCACCACATCAACAAACATTCCCAGCAATCACAATGATTTAGAACTCACCTTCATTTTCAAGCCTGATCCAAAACTAAAGCATCTAATTTCAATCAATTATCACTGTATAACTCTCTTAACCTATCATTTATGAAAATCACTACATCAGTAGTACAAAAAGCAAACTACTTTGACACGGAAATTCTAATAGCCATTGCCCACATAGTTGGGATGATACACTCTTTAAATAATAAACTCAACTTGATAAATCACAAACCAGATTTATGAATTTCCATCAAATTTCTAATTAAAAAAATGAAATGGAGTAAATATTTACAACTTGGTCATAGAAACAAATCACTAGTGTCAACCAATTTAAATAAATAGAAACTTTTGAAGACCAAAGCAAAGCAAGTAATGCTCGTAACATTTTTCAGGTATCAAATTGTAAAATTTACTCATAATTCAATAAATAACACCAGATTTACAAATTTCCATCTCAAAAAATGAAATGGAGTAAATATACACAACTAGGTCCAAGAAACAAGTCACTAGAGTTAACCAATTTTGAATAAACAGAAACTTTTGGCGACCAAGGCAACACATGTCACATACCAAATTGTGAATTCACTACTTGTAATTGAATGAGTAACATATTAGATTTAGAAATTTCCATTTAAAGAAAATAAAACAGATTAAATATACACAATGCGGTCTTAAAAACAAGTCACTGACTAGTGTCAACCAATTCAAATAAACAGAAATTTCTGAAGACCAAAGCAACGCATGTAACATACCAATACCAAATTCTGAACTCGCTCTTTAAAAATTAAAATTCACTCGTAATTGGAAAAATAACATTAGATTCACAAATTTTCATCAAATTTCTATTTAAGAAAATGAAACGGAGTAAATATACACAGCTCGGTCCTAGAAACAAGTCACTCACTAGTGTCAACCAATTTGAATAAACAAAAACTTCTGGAGACAAAAGCAACGTAGGTAACATATAAAATTCGGAACTCTCTTTAATATTTACTCGTAATTACAAAAGTAACACATTAGATTCACAAACATTCATCAAATTTCCATTTCAAAAAAATGAAACAGAGTAAACCTACACAATTCAGCTCTAGAAACAAGTCGCTAGCTGGTGGCTAGTGTTAATCAATTCAGCTACCAAAATGTGAACTCGCTCTTCAAAATTCACTCATAATTTACAAAAACAACACACTAGATTCACAAATTAAAAGTCAAATTTTTCATTTCAAATTCCGAAAGTTAAAATCGAAAACGCGAAGAACTCACTCACTTAGTGAACATGAACGGAATCAAGTGTCCCAAATGCAACGCTTCGGAGGAAGGTCCGCGTCCGGTGTACAAGTAGAACTTGTCGCCCCTCTCGTACGCGTCCAGAATCTCCGCGAAATCGCTGGACACAAAAAAAAAACGACATCATCAAATCGCCGTTTAAGTAAACGAGGAAAGGGTGAAGGGGGAAATGGAGGTACCGGTGGGCGAAGAAAACGCCGCGTCGTAGAAAGACGTGAGGAGTGCGAGAGGTGAGTTGCTCGAGACGCGAAATTAGGGCTTCGCCGAGCTTCTGGCAACCGAAACGATCTATGAGTTTGTCGTAATCGATTTTACCTTTGGCTGAAACTTCCCATGGGTTCACAACTTGTTCTGGTTCCTCTTCTTCTTCTCGCTTCTTCTTCTCGCTCTCTGTTGTTGCTGTCATTGCTCTCTTTCTTCTTCTATCTCTGGAATGTAAATCGAGAGAGAGATGAATTGAGAGGGGGAAGTGTGGTGCTGTAGTAGGGTTTCAAGAGGACGTCTAGGGTGGAGAAGTGGCTTAGGTGCTTCACCGTGAAGCAGTGTTCGTAATCTGCAGTAATAGTTTTTTTTTTTTTTTCTAACCAGTCACCTTTTTTCTTATAAAAAAAATTATGTTGACTGTTATAACCTTAATGAAACGAAGAGGAGTTTTTTTTTTTTTCCTTCTCAATTGTAATTTTTGGCCTTATAATTTTACATTACGTAATTTTAGTTCTTTTTATTTTTTAATTTAAGACATTTAATTCCTCTTTTTTATAATAAGTAATTTTAATTTTTTTATTAATATGATGTTTATATGGATTAAAAGTGAAAAATAAAAATAATTTGATAAGAATTAAACTTGTGACCTATTATTTAAAAACAAAGCAAAAATTCACTAAGACACTTGTTTTGTTTGAATAATGTTATAAAATATTATTTTACACTTGTTTTGTTCTCATAATTTTTTTTTATTAATTTGGTCTCTGTAAATATATTTTTATTGATCTTCAATAGTGACTCTGTTAGATGGTTACATGACGTGTTTAACGAACTTAATTACTTTCTTTCTCTATCTTTTTGGACACACTCAGGAGACACTATAACTCACTCTTACTTCATCTCTCCCAATCTCACCGAATAGTGAGATAAAATCGCCTAGGAAATGACAAAAAATTATAATTTTTTGGGGTGTTTAGCCGCCAAAAAATGTTTAATTCATTTTGGAGGATTTTAACTGTCACAAATTATTTAACTCATTTGCAATTAAATTACATGTGGAAGTTTGTTAGTCACATCAGATCACCATCTAACGAAGTTACCATTGAGGACCTGTAAAAATATGTTTTATTTTATTATAGGGATCGAATCAATAAAAAAATTATGAGGAAAAATTAATATTTTTTTAAATTTTACAGGAACTCCAAACATAATTTTACCTAATAATATTTAAATAATCTTAAAAAATAAACATTTATTATTTTTA
The DNA here is from genome assembly GCF_000004515.6 of Glycine max. Lineage (NCBI taxonomy): Eukaryota > Viridiplantae > Streptophyta > Magnoliopsida > Fabales > Fabaceae > Glycine > Glycine max. The sequence goes on along the minus strand of NC_038249.2, from coordinate 2,446,451 downwards.
TAATAAACATAAAAATATGTATTATTTATTGATCGAGGCCGTACCCGAATTAAATAAACATTAAAAATGCAGTATCTAGGAAGTGATCCTAGGTCGTCTCCCAACGAGCAATGGTCAACTAAACGTTCATAACAGATAGTAATAAAACAATAACGAATTGGGGGGTTGTTTGTTTTTGTAAATTAAACAGCGAGTAAATTTTAATTAGAAAATATCAGAATTAAAATACGTTGTTTCCCCTTGATTCACAAGTAAGTCTCTTATCCTAGGTTACGAGAATTTATCATTAATCAGTTCAACCACTTACTCCAACCCTAAATTAAATTACTAAGCGAAATTTAACATGAGGTTGTTATTATGTGATTAAGCAACACATACACCAATTAATCATGAACGAAACTAATAATTAAGCATGAACTAAATTAAGCGCAAAGATAATTAATCAAGCACTAAGCATGCATGGATTAATAGCAACAAATACAGAGTAATTGGTGAAGAGGAAAAATTGATCAGAATTTAATAGTAATAATAAAACCTCAAAGAGAGTTGTGCTTGATCCTCCTCAAGAGAAAACAACGTTGGAGACTTAGCCTTCCATTAATCAACAAAAAACGAGATTGCAGATTGAAGCAGAAAACGAAACTTTATTGCTATATGAATTGTAAAAACTAGAATCGCAAAACTTAAATTTATTCTTTCTCTCCAAAACAAAAAAGTAACTAAAACGAAAAGAGGCCTAAAACGAAAGAGAAGGCTAAAACTAGGACCTTGGTGTTGTTATATAGTTCTCAACCCCAAAGCTTATAAATTTGTTTTAAGTACGAGCCCATAAATAAAATAAAATCTATATAAGATAAGATAAGACAAAATCTAGATGAAATAATATCTAGATGAGATAAAATCTAGATAAGATAAGATTTGGTAGAATAAAATAGTCTACTCTCTTCAAGTCCAAGCCCAATTGCTTATAATTCTCCTGAAATTAAATTAAAAATACAAAATTAATCCAGTAGGTCCAAATAATAAAACTGCATAATTAATTTGACAATTAAGGCTAATCAGTAATTAAAATGGTGACAAAAAGGGTTAAGAAATAGGAGAAAATGATGACACATCAAATCCCTTCACACTTAGCCTTTTGCACTCCTGGGAAAAATCAAAAAGCAAAGCAAGAAACAAATCCAAAGACATTAAAGAGAAACAAACAGACACAAAAACAACTACATTTTTCTCGATGAATCTTAAGGAATGAAAAGAATGGGTAACATCCAACACGTAAAGAGTTAAAGAGTCAAGGTCGTCATGAAAATCATCCAAGCATCTCAAACATGGCAAGATAGTCAATCAGCTCAAGAATGAAAAGTGATAGAGCCTCACAAGATATGCACTCTATCTCTCAAGTGTCTAGGCTACTATTTACTCTCAGAGTACCCATGAAAACAAACACCACATAGACTTGGCAAGACTCTAAAATTGACAACCACATCACAAGCACATGCACATGAGGATCAAAAGGTCTTTTAAGGTTGTAATGGGGCCAAGGACAAGGTAGATGAAAGTATGAGATAGTAGCTAAAACCCAAAGGAATAGAGGAGCAATGGGGAATAAGTGGGAAGTAAGAAAAAGTAATAAACCCCAAAACCAAAATTACAAATTAAGCTTTAAAAAGTAAACCCAAAACAAAATCAACCAAGTCTTCAACCAATCTAAGTCTTCAAACCAAGACCTCATTTATTCAACTTCATTTTTTTATTATTTTTTTTTTCTTTTTATGATTTTTTTTTGACATGGACAGTAGCAATTGAAAGCATTTGAAAAATAAGGCAACAATTAGGCAATATATGTATACATCATCAAGCATGGCCAATAAAAACATATCATCCAA